>NC_054376.1:53138495-53485995 GCF_017654675.1 Xenopus laevis
TCCTATATATATATATAGCAGCCTTTAGTTTTTATATCTTTAATAATTTTTTTAATAAAATGGATACTATAGGGCAGATTAATCAAAGAGAAAAGGAAATCAAGACAGATTCTCAGACGTTTGATCTTTTTAAAATGTGAAATTCTTAAGTGGCTAATATTTTACAGTTCAGTAAACTGTACAGATACATTTATCGAATAGCAATTAACTTTAATAATTGTGTAACAAAATACTTTTTTTTGATGGAATGGTTTGACTTTTTTGAATATTTTCTCTTGTTAGTAAAAACTATACCCCTATAAACAAACTATATGAAAACTATACCCCTGAACAATGTATGTCAACACTGATTCATGTAAATAAGCAATTTTCATAATAATCAAAACATTTTTGTAGTATATGCCATTGGGAAATCCTAAATAGAAAATTGCCATTTTATGACCCCCCCCCCCCCAGGGGCCCACATACATGTTACATGAGCCAATTAACAGACTAAGTTCTGTCTTTTTCTTCCACACTTCTTCCTGTTACAGTTAGAGCTGCAGTATTTCTGGTCAGGTGATCTCTGAGGCAGCACAGAGAATATCATTAAATGGGGGCCCAAGGTAAAAGATGAAAAATGGCAATATTTACTTAAATATTTTTTCCAGTTTGGTAAGATTCTTTAATATTCAGCTCAATATGATTGAACTTTCTGTTGCTTAAGTATTCATTTGGAAATATATAAATCAAGTCTTAAAGCTTATTATTTTCCATATTTGTGCCCATAGTTCCAGGCAACATCTGAACACGTACTTTTCTCCTGTTCTGTTGTTGATGTCTTCACACAATTGAATCAAAGTTTTGAGATTATTAAGAAACTGGAATGCCCAAATCCAGAAGCTCTGTCTCATTTCATGAAGAGATTTGCAAATGTAAGTCATTTAAAATACCTATAATCGGTATCGACAATATGTGACAAATATTGCATACATATAGGTGCTGATTTATTAAAAAGGTGTCTTTTTTCCACGATAAGAAAAAATGCTGACTTTTTTTAAAACTCTAATTGCATATAAAGGTGTGTTAAAAAAGTCTTCCCATTATAAAGTCTATTGTGTTGTTTTGTGGAGTAGTTTAATATACTGTAAAGGCAGAAGAGTAAAAGGGTAACTTTTGGAAATGTATATGATAAACAAAACTGTAGGGTTCTTCCGTAGTGTCCTTGCTCTCTTCATATAAATGTTGGACCCATCAGTGCAATTTGTTTACTCCTGTCTCATTAAACATGTATTTGTAAGGGTTACAGCATGGAACCGCTGTGATAGTGGATAGCCATTCCATTGGGAGAGGATATGGCGGAAGCCCAGGGGTGTACCCATAGATGGTAAGGGAGGCAGACATGGTGAAAATAAAGCAGGTTTACTTGGAGCTTGCAAATAACACAGGAACAGTTCAAAATAAGGTAATTACCAGGAAGGTGAGGATAAGGAAACAATGCTGGAACAAGGCAACACAGGAGCTTGGAATCCAGGAGCTTGGGATACAGGTAAGGAATCACTGGAACAAGATACAGCGACCAGATACAGGATACGATTACAATTAATGACTCAGCCCTGAGCAAGGCTCAGGGCGGGGTTAATAAAGGGACGGTAATTGGGAATGGGAAACACATGGGGGTAAACGAGGTGGGTGGAGAATGGGGAGGAACACACTAGAAACTGACAGGTACATGAAACACAAGACACACAAGGGTAAGGATCAGCCTCAAAGAGCCCCCAGTGGCTCAAAAGAACACACAATGTCCAGAATCTGGGAAATAAAGGTTCGAGTCCCGGGCTGATCCTTACAGTACCCCCTCCTTAAGGGTCGACCTCCGGGCGACCCAACGAAAGACCCCCATCCTTTTTAGTCCAATGACTGGAGATGGGGACAAAAGTTTGCCAGGGTCAAAGGCTGGAGAGCCGCCAGGGTCAAAGGCTGGAGAGCCGCCAGGATCGGAAGCCAGATCAGAGAAGTCGCCAGAGTCAGGAGCCAGATCAGATGGATGGCCAGAGTCAGCCTGCATAGCAGAAGAACCAGCCAAGGCACCCATTACAGGCGGCGGACCAGCAGAGGCACCCATTACAGGTGGCGGACCAGCAGAGGCACCCATTACAGGTGGCGGATTGCCCAGGACAACAGGAAGACCACCACGAATAGCAACAAGACTGGTAGACTCTGGAGCACCAGAACTATCAGATCTTGCAGCAGGAATGGCAGGTCTAGAAGTAGATTTGTCCGTGGGCCCAGAGGCCATGGTACACAGGTCCTCACAGGCTGAACCCAGCAAGGCTGTTGGCACAGAGGCTGGAAGCGGCAAGGCTGCTGGCAAGGCTGCTGGCACAGGAGCTGCAGGCGGGACCACTGGCACAGGAGCTGCAGGCGGGACCACTGGCACAGGAGCTGCAGGCGGGACCACTGGCACAGGAGCTGCAGGCGGGACCACTGGCACAGGAGCTGCAGGCGGGACCACTGGCACAGGAGCTGCAGGCGGGACCACTGGCACAGGAGCTGCAGGCGGGACCACTGGCACAGGAGCTGCAGGCGGGACCGCTGGCACAGGAGCTGCAGGCGGGACCGCTGGCACAGGAGCTGCAGGCGGGACCGCTGGCACAGGAGCTGCAGGCGGGACCGCTGGCACAGGAGCTGCAGGCGAGACCGCTGGCACAGGAGCTGCAGACACAGGAGCTGCAGACAGGACCGCTGGCACAGGAGTTGCAGACTGGACTGTAGGAACTGGAGCTGAAAACGTAATGGGAGACATGGAAATTGACAGAGACAGCTTTCAGGGAGCCGGCACAGGAACAGGCAGCTTTCGGAGAGCCGGCACAGGAGGCAGCTCCTGGGGACCTGGCATTGGAACAAGAGGCAGCTGCTGGGGGACCGGCACTGGAGCAAGAGACAGCTTTCGGGGAGCCGGCACAGGAGCAGGCAGCTTTCGGAGAGCCGGCACAGGAGGCAGCTGCTGGGGGTCTGGCATTGGAACAAGAGGCAGCTGCTGGGGGACCGGCACTGGAGCAAGAGACTGCTTTCGGGGAGCCGGCACTGGAGCAGGAGGCAGCTGCTGGAAGACTAACACTGGAACAGGAGGCAGCTGCTGGAGGACCGGCACTGGAACAAGAGGCAGCTTTCGGGGAGCCGGCACAGGAGCAGGCAGCTTTCGGAGAGCCGGCACAGGAGGCAGCTGCTGGGGGTCTGGCATTGGAACAAGAGGCAGCTGCTGGGGGACCGGCACTGGAGCAAGAGACTGCTTTCGGGGAGCCGGCACTGGAGCAGGAGGCTGCTTTCGGGGAGCCGGCACTGGAGCAGGAGGCAGCTGCTGGAGGACCAACACTGGAACAGGAGGCAGCTGCTGGAGGACTGGCACTGGAACAAGAGGCAGCTTTCGGGGAGCCGGCACAGGAGCAGGCAGCTTTCGGAGAGCCGGCACAGGAGGCAGCTGCTGGGGGTCTGGCATTGGAACAAGAGGCAGCTGCTGGGGGACCGGCACTGGAGCAAGAGACTGCTTTCGGGGAGCCGGCACTGGAGCAGGAGGCAGCTGCTGGAGGACCAACACTGGAACAGGAGGCAGCTGCTGGAGGACCGGCACTGGAACAAGAGGCAGCTTTCGGGGAGCCAGCACTGGAACAAGAGGCAGCTGCTGGGGGACCGGCACTGGAGCAAGAGACTGCTTTCGGGGAGCCGGCACTGGAGCAGGAGGCAGCTGCTGGAGGACCAACACTGGAACAGGAGGCAGCTTTCGGGGAGCCAGCACTGGAACAAAAGGCAGCTGCTGGGGGACCGGCACTGGAGGCAGCTGCTGAGAAGCCGGCACAGCAGACAGGACAGGCTGGGAAGCCGGCACAGCAGACAGGACAGGCTGGGAAGCCGGCACAGCAGACAGGACAGGCTGGGAAGCCGGCACAGCAGACAGGACAGGCTGGGAAGCCGGCACAGCAGACAGGACAGGCTGGGAAGCCGGCACAGCAGACAGGACAGGCTGGGAAGCCGGCACAGCAGACAGGACAGGCTGGGAAGCCGGCACAGCAGACAGGACAGGCTGGGAAGCCGGCACAGCAGACAGCCAGTTGGGAGCCAGTCGTCGGGAAGGTCCAGCTGGACACTTGGGTAGCCGATGCTGCTGCGAAGCCTCCTCTCTTGGGGGTACTAGGCACGGCAGAAGCCCCATTTTGGGAGGCACAGAACATGACAGAAACCCCTCTTCTGGGGGCACAGGACAAGGCAGAAGCCCCTCTTCTGGGGGCACAGGACAAGGCAGAAGCCCCACTTCTGGGGGCACAGGATCAGGCAGAAGCCCCACTTCTGGGGGCACAGGACAAGGCAGAAGCCCCACTTCTGGGGGCACAGGACAAGGCAGAAGCCCCTCTTCTGGGGGCACAGGACAAGGCAGAAGCTGGGCCAGGACTGGAGGTAGCTGTTGCAGAGGGGTAGCAGGACCGGGAACTGAAGCAGACCGCTGTGGGGTAGAGGGCCCAGGAATAGACTGCGGAGGGATGGCTGGCGCTGGAACAGGAGCAGACTGCAGAGGCATAGCTGGCCCTGGAACAGGAGCAGACTGCAGAGGCATAGCTGGCCCTGGAACAGGAGCAGACTGCAGAGGCATAGCTGGCCCTGGAACAGGAGCAGACTGCAGAGGCATAGCTGGCCCTGGAACAGGAGCAGACTGCAGAGGCATAGCTGGCCCTGGAACAGGAGCAGACTGCAGAGGCATAGCTGGCCCTGGAACAGGAGCAGACTGCAGAGGCATAGCTGGCCCTGGAACAGGAGCAGACTGCAGAGGCATAGCTGGCCCTGGAACAGGAGCAGACTGCAGAGGCATAGCTGGCCCTGGAACAGGAGCAGACTGCAGAGGCATAGCTGGCCCTGGAACAGGAGCAGACTGCAGAGGCATAGCTGGCCCTGGAACAGGAGCAGACTGCAGAGGCATAGCTGGCCCTGGAACAGGAGCAGACTGCAGAGGCATAGCTGGCCCTGGAACAGGAGCAGACTGCAGAGGCATAGCTGGCCCTGGAAACAGGAGCAGACAGCGGTGGGGATTTCAAAGGCCAAGAAACTGGAGGTGGACGACCAGACACAGGCCAGATAGCAGTTTGTAGCTCATCTTCGCTCGAATCTGAATCTTCCCAGCCCACATCGAAGACTGAATCCTCCCAGTCATCGTCAGAGAGAAAATCCTGATAGACATCATCACAGAAATGGGAGCTGACTTTTGCCTCATTCTCCCCACCCCAAGGGAGTTGTAGTTCCACATTGGGACAAGAAAGCATGGAGGGCTTTCCCAAGGGCTTCTTGTTTGGCTGAGTCATTCTGTAAGGGTTACAGCGTGGAACCGCTGTGATAGTGGATAGCCATTCCATTGGGAGAGGATATGGTGGAAGCCCAGGGGTGTACCCATAGATGGTAAGGGAGGCAGACATGGTGAAAATAAAGCAGGTTTACTTGGAGCTTGCAAATAACACAGGAACAGTTCAAAATAAGGTAATTACCAGGAAGGTGAGGATAAGGAAACAATGCTGGAACAAGGCAACACAGGAGCTTGGAATCCAGGAGCTTGGGATACAGGTAAGGAATCACTGGAACAAGATACAGCGACCAGATACAGGATACGATTACAATTAATGACTCAGCCCTGAGCAAGGCTCAGGGCGGGGTTAATAAAGGGACGGTAATTGGGAATGGGAAACACATGAGGGTAAACGAGGTGGGTGGAGAATGGGGAGGAACACACTAGAAACTGACAGGTACATGAAACACAAGACACACAAGGGTAAGGATCAGCCTCAAAGAGCCCCCAGTGGCTCAAAAGAACACACAATGTCCAGAATCTGGGAAATAAAGGTTCGAGTCCCGGGCTGATCCTTACAGTATTCTCAATCATATTATTCCACTTCTGCGAAGATTATTTTTTTCTAATTATTAACTGCAAAATTGGTGCAGTTGGTCTAGTAATCCACAACAGCCAGAATTTTATTCAAATTCAAGATCACATTTAAAAAAAAAATGGTGAGTTATTTAAGGGTGAAAAAAGGCAAAACATAGATAAAAACATTGCAACTAAATACTGCTGAGTTTCTTTTAAAGTCAGTGGATGGCTCAAGATTTTGAGAAAACTTTTTCAAGTTTATCAAAACATGGAAGATTTTACAGGTTATTGGAAATAAATAGAATAAGGCCATTTTCATTTTCAAGCAACTATTTTCTTCCCTACAACAAACATGCAAAAATGTCAAAAACATGTACCGTATATATACTCGAGTATAAGCCGATCCGAGTATAAGCCGATGTACCTAATTTTCCTAAGAAAACTGGGAACATTTATTGACTCTAGTATAAGCCTAGGGGTGAGAAATAAATTTTATGACATGGCTAATTACATGGCATATTATCTTGTGTACAAGCATTAGCAGCACAGATAATTGCACAGAGGGAGGACTGAGTGACGGGAGCTGAGAGGGGAGGGACTGAGGGCTAAGGAAGATTGATCAAGCCACGAGGGGGGAGAAGTATGGGCATCACGGAGGAGTCACTGCGTGCTTCAGATCAGTGAGTAAGCAGCAACTTTGTAGCTGACTCGAGTATAAGCCGAGGTAGACTTTTTCAGCACATTTTGGGTGCTGAAAAACTCGGCTTATACTCGAGTATATATGGTACAGGTATGGGATCCGTTATCTGGAAACCCGTTATCCGGAAAGCTCCAAATTATGGAATGGCTGTCTCCCATTTACTCCATTTTATCTAAATAATCCAAATTTTAAAAATGTATTTGCTTTTTCTCTGTAATAATAAAACAGTAGCCTGTACTTGATCAAAACTAAGATATAATTAACCTTATTGGAAGCAGAACCAGCCTATTGGGTTTGTTCAATGTTTACATGATTTTCTAGTAGACTAAGGTATCCTTAAGATCCATTTTGCTTAAAGATCCATTATCCAGAAAGCCCCAGGTCCCAAGCATTCTGGATAACAGGTCCCATACCTGTATACTCAATCACATTATTCCAATTCTCTGAAGATTAATTTTTTCTATTAGTAACTGCAAAATTGGAGCCATTGGTCTAGTAACCCACAACAACAAGAGTGTTGTTCAAATTAAGATTTTTCTGCATTTAAAAAAAATGCAGATTTCAAGATACTTTTTTTATGCATTTCTTTTAAAGTCAGTGGATGTCTCAAGATTTTGATAAAACTTTTTCAAGTTTATTAAAACATCTGAGATTTTACAGGTTATTGAAAATAAATAGAACAAGGTGATTTTTTTTTTTTTTGCAACAAAGGGCAATCACGATTTTCCTGTTCAAGCTTCTTCTTATATATACACTAATGTTGTAATTTCTTTCCACAACTGTGTTTTTTCATAGACTTAGATAATAATAAACTGGCCTCCCATGTACTTTTCCTTTCTGCATAAGCATTTGAAAAATATAGTTTTTAATAGGGATGATCCAAGCCACTTCAGCCAAAAATGGACAAATGCTAAACCCTAATCTGCATATGGGAAAAAAAACTGCACGCAGAAAAAAATAACAATGCCCTTGTTCATGTGATTTTTAGGATTCAGTTTTAATTAGGCACTTGGCTGCAGTCAAATCTTGCTAAAAAAAAAACACTGAATCCTGACCAAATCCTGTATTTTGGTACTTTTGTAGTAGTATGTGCATTAAGTATAACGCTTGTAATAAAAAAATATTGCTTGTACATATGGGGATTCAACTGAACACCATGACAGAATACTTATAATGGATTTAATTACCTCAGCACCTCTTAGTGCTTTTACACTTCTTTATTTAAATATAAAACCCAATAGGATTTTTTGCTTCCAATAAGCATTAATTTTCATTTTAGCTAGGAACAAGTAAAAGGTACTGTTTTATTATTATTACAGAAAAAACTGTGCTTAGTAAAAGGTAATGTATTTGGAATATGTGTAATATATATTTGATATATCATATATCTCCACTTTCTCAGCACAGTCCCCTCTAGCCTGTTTTCCGACCAACCTACTAGTCCCTGCACTAGGTCAACACTTCACTTTAGTTAGACCATGTTTACCAGTCCATTCTCTTTTGAGAGGATTTTCACATGTTACAGAAGGGATAAGAGAGGATATAAAGATTATGGAACCACGGAACACGAAATTACTATGCTGGGTAAGGCAGAAAATTCACACAGACTTAGAAACCCTTCTGTAGAAGGGTAGAAATAGATAACACTTCACCTATAAATATTTAAATTGGACAAATACAATGAAATGATAATAGAAAGGGAATATTTATGTTTTGGGATTAAAACTGAATAGATGTTCTTCCTTATTAAGCACTATAAATGGAATTACTGCAGCATTATTTTCTGGAATGTATCACTTTTCGAATATTTACTACAAGGCCCTAGGCTATTAAATGAGTCTGACACTGAGAGCTCAGATGCATTTGAATAATTTATATCAAGGTATGTTATAGATGAAGCAATGCTCCAGATTTACTGTTCCAAATATATATATGGTTTATTACGTAATTACTGATTTGACTGTAAAATTCTCTTCTGTAGAAAAATATCTTAAAAGTCTTGCTTCACTGCTATGAAACTTAACTAAAAAAGTACTATGTCATCTATAAACTGTAATTTCCTTGGAGATCACCTGACAATGCATTGACTCATATATTTAATATATTTCATTGTACAGATATGTGATCCGTTATCCCATTATCCAGAAAGCTTTAAATTATGGAAAGGCCATTTCCCATTGACTCCATTTTATCCAAATTTTTAAAAATGATTTCCTTTTTCTCTTTAATAATAAAACAGAACCTTGTACATGATCCCAACTGAGATATAATAAATCCTTATTGAAACCAAACCAGCCTCTGGGTTTATTTAAAGATCAAAAAGGAGAAAAGGCACAGGATACACAGATAACAGATAAGCTCTGTGGTATAAAATGGAATTCTTCAGAACTTCTGACATCTACTGTATATCCCATGCTTGGAAATAGGCTACTACGACTTCGACTTCTAATTCGATTTGAAGCAAAATCGTTCAAATATTCGATCATTCGATAATCAAAGTACTGTCTCTTTAAAAAACTTAGACTTCAATACTTCGCCAAATTAAACCTGCCGAAGTTCTACAGTATGTTAGCCTGTGGGGACCTTCTAGACCATTTTTCTAAGTCTTTACACATCTAAGTAAAATCGTTCGATCGTACACTAAAATCGTTTGAATCGTTGGATTCGAACGATTTAATCAATCGAACAATTTTACTTCGATCGCACGATGGCCAAATTCGGTGAAAAATACCTCGACTTCGATATTCAAAGTATTTCAATTCGAGGGTCGAATTCCGAAGTATTTATCACTTCGAAATTCGACCCTTGATAAATATGCCCCTAAATATCATTTTATTGAGCAAACTATTCTCTCTTTGAAAGCACATACTTTATTTCAAATAGGTCAGCATTAAAAAAAAACAAATAAAACCCCAAAGACTAATTGCTCACATCCTGATATGAATAAAAAGTCAGTAGATGATTCACTGTGACTTTAACATACATATCTCTGCTTTCTTACAGCCATTTGCTGTACTTGGTTTCATGACTGTGACATACTGCCTTTTGGCCATTCCTAGCAAGACATCTGTCTTCAAGGCAGTGTTATTTTTCTGAAACATTTTTAACATGTCATAATCTGAGCACTGATGCTTATTGTTATATATATATATATATATATATATATATATATATATATATATATATATATATATATATATATATATATATTGTTTATATATTATATGTATAGTTATCGTTTTGCATAATTTTAGAAAATAATTATCCAATATTTTTGTTTTAAGGAATGGAACACAAAACAGTTCAGTTTTATTTAAAACATTGCAATGGAAAGCATTTGTACAAATATTATCTTAGAGATTACTTTAAAATTGCAAGATGTTTGTTTTGTTCAAATCCCCTGGTTTGAACAATTTTTTGTCAAGCCCTTTTGGCTCATAACAAAGTTCCCATACCTGTTAATGCTGATCCCGCTCAAGGATAAAGATTAGCAGTTTTCCACAAATGACTTTCACTGACTTTAAGGCTAGAAACACATTAACCTTTTTGGCGCTCTGGGTGGTGGGTGGGGGTGATACAGCTTGGGCGACTTTGCAGGCAGACAACTGATTGCCTGGGTGGACACATGCTCATAAAACAATTCTTCATGAAGTTTCAGTGCAATTGGAAAGATTCATTAGTCTGAACAAAGATGATTAGTTGCCACTACTCTGAAAACATCCAGGATTTGTTGCTTTCTGAGCAGGTACTGAGCTTCACTATTGATGTGCTGGGAACTCTAAAAGGGTGACAGTAGTTACCTTCTTTGAAGTTTTTTAAATAAATATATTTTGCAGAAAGTAGCATCATTTTATAGATTATTATACAAGGATTTCAAATATTAGTAAACTGTTTGAATTGTTAAATCCACTAATTGCTGCAACCTTTTAACATGTGAGAAGTCAAAACATTTGACACAATTTGGCTTACAATTAGGCAGCTATAAATAAAAAGGCTAATTATTTGTAGTACTTATATTTCAGAGATTCATTTGTAAATGTTTTTTCCTTTTACAGGTTCTTAATAAGATGTAATTAAATCTTTTAATTTAGACTGTTACATTTTTAAAACCTCTAATGCAGCAGAAGCCCCTGAGGCAGCAAAAGAATTGAAGGCATTAATGAATCTGTCTTTGTCAAGGTGGAAAGCTGAAATGGCCCTTTAATGTATTGGATCTAGTCTTGCTTACTTTACCAGTTTGTTTGCCAATGTTAATGTATTTATCATTCTCAACAGTTCCCATTTAAATCAACACATGGGGTGATAAACATTATAGTGTACCATTAAATCAGGAGTCCCCAAACTTTTTACCCGTGAGCAATATACAGATGTAAAAAGAGTTGGGGTGCAATGCAAATATTTGGTAGCCCCTATTTGGATTGGCAGCCTACAGGAGGCTTGACACCTGGTTTTTATAAAGCCTAAAGTTGCCTCCAAGCCAAGAATTCAAAATTAAGCACCACTGAGGCCACTGGTAGCAACACCTAAGGGTTGGAGGCTGGAGATCACTGCTTTAAAGGAATACTGGAATATCCAGAAACCCACTATCCAGATAGTTCTGAATTATGGGAAGGACAACTCCCATATATATATTTTAATCAATTAATTCACATTTTTAAAAATGATTTTCTTCTTCTCTGTAATAATAAAACAGTACTTTGTACTTGATCCCAACTAAAATATAACTGATTAATCCTTATTGAAGGCAAGACAATTCTTCTGGATTTAAAATTGAAATGATTTTTTAGTAGACTTAAGGTATGTCGATACAAATTACAGAAAGACCCATAGTACAGAAACCCCCAGGTCCAGAGCATTCTGGGTAAACAGGTCCCATACCCGTATTACCATATTTAACTACAGATATAACAATCTCTTCATAATTAAAATTAAAATTGTTCATTTTTTCCAATATAAACTTACTATTACACATTGTTGTCAGATATAAAGTTTAGATTTCAATAACTAGTCCCTATAATATAAACCAACTTTTAAAATAAAGCTACAATGATTCATTATAATGAATGCTTCCCTGCAGGGTGTTTTTATGAGGTCAGCCAAGTATAATCTTGATTAAGCAAGCAAGCTTAAAAGGCTATCTTAAAACTTCAAGCACAACAAGCTTTTGGGATGCAAACACCTCTACATTCAATGAGTTGCTCATTATCACACTGAAAGCAGGGGAGTGTAATTTATGAGATGCAGGTTTGAAAAGATTTGTTGAAGAGTGGATTTACCATAAGGCAAGGAGACTAGATGATAAAAGAATGTGGCATATATCATTCTAAATCCTTAAGAGTTTTTAATATACACGCTTGCAACATGCCTAAATAATTTGAATTCAATTTGTGTCCACTTATATATAAATACAAAGGAAATTAGGGTCTCTATAATGTATCATCCACTGGCCCATCATCATCATTTATTTAGATAGTATCAGGAAGTTAAACAACACCTTACAATACAATTGTCTTATAAGCAAGGGATATGGAATAAAACAATTACATGTTCAACAGCACTGTGTGTACCACGTACATTGCTAATTAGTTATTACATGTTTCCTGCTTGAGGAATCCAAACAAAAATACATTGACATATCCCACACTATAAGGGCAAAGCTCACCAACTCAGCAACAACAAAATCAACAAAACACTAATGTTATCATTTATTTATTTTGTTTTGGTACTTTGCATCCTGCCCCCTCTTTTGCAAAAACACATCATACCCATTAAATGTGTCTATTAATCAGTATTTGCCCAAAACTGGGTTTTCTGCCAGCACATAGGGCTATAAATGGCCATGTAATGCAGAGTGAATTTTATAGTAAAATTCTTTCTCTTCCTTTATATAGACTATCAACAAAGTGCTCCTTCAGTATGCAGTAATTGTATCCAAAGACTTCAGCTCATACTGCAGCAAAGAAACTGTGGTAAGTAACTAATGTTTGCATATGAAGAGTCTTTATTTACAATCATATTTTCAAATAATGCTGTACACTCTTCTTTTGGGTCTGTTTATGTGTCATGTTTAACATTTTCCATTCCAGTAATACAGAATAAGAGCTCAATTGTGATGAAGAGCTCAAGCAGTTGCGTTCATTTTGGAAATCAGATGCAACCACAATGATGCTGGAATTCTGGGGAAAACACTGCATTGTGGGGGGAAACATGCTAATTGTGCTTGAAATTGTACTTTGCTCACTGCACTTGAGGACATACATGTGACCTTAAATGTTTATTGAACTGCTGGAAATACAGTAGAACCCTCAGGTTATGCTTTTTAGGGAATTTGAAAATAAAAATAGTATAAAATCAAACTTTTTATAGACACTTAGATGGAAACTGACACCTTAGCCCCTTATATAACAGAGCTGTTTATGTTTTTTTTATATAATCTTTTTCCAATAAGTGTTACTGCACCTAAGAAACAGACCAGTAAATTAACAACATAAAGTGCCAGATTCACATTGATCTAAAAACATTTCCTAGTTAAATTCCACATTTTTCCATAGAGTCAGATGTAGTGATGAGCGAAAAAGATTTGCCACAAACTTTCAAAAATAGACAATCGACAAAAGAAAACGTCATTTTGGCCTTCCCCTCTTCTTTCACATATACCAAAGGGATCTTGAGTCATCCCCCCCTCTCTATATAATATATATATATTTTAAATACACATAAAATTATGGTTTATTAATGTGGGTTACAAAGCATGTGGTCAGATTTATTATTAGTTGTGCTTGTAAGCTAGTAGTAATATATAAATTATAGATGATGCATTTTGCTTAAACAGCAACATCTATAACCATGTAAAATTGGTGTCAAAAGAAGCATAATATCAGTGCATATTGTATGTGACTACTTGGTACATGGAATATGGGTGAAACTACCAGAATTGTATTGATTAGCTTGACCACAGAGCAGAATGAATTGCTTAAAATATTCCCTTTTCATAAAGCTTAAAAAGCAAACACTTTGTTCTCATATTTTGTGAAAGCATTTAATAAAGATACAGTATATCCCACAGTCCTGGGGAAGCTACCTAAAACAAGAGGTGGATGACTGGTTAAACATTTCTGTGCATGGGAATGCTTCTTTGTATACCTAAAAATTAAAAATTATATAGTGCAACTATATATTTTTTCAGTAAAAAAATCTGAAAGGAAAGTATTTTTCTTTTTTACTAAATGTCTTGAGATTTTGTATTCAGATATCACTGAAAAGAGTCATGAAATCTCTTGGTTACTATGGTGATGAAGAAAGATATCTTCACTCACACAGTGAGCAATCAAGCTTTAAATCTAACTGTAAATCCTCATTCTAGATTATGTAATATGCAGTTGGTAAAATACTCACGTAGTGCTACGAGCTATTAAGGTACATTTTCCTTGCGATGATTTCATGCTAGCATTATGGATGTGAGATTTATTTTTAGCTATTGGATTCAAAGCCAGTAAATAGTTAAATATGAAATTTGTTTTAGTTAACCTTTAAAATCAAATGTGTATTTTTAGGGTTTTAAAACTGTTATATCAGCTACTGTGTATTACAAAAAACAGTTTCTTTAGGCGGTGAAACAATTCCCAGCTACAGAAATGGTGCTACAGATTTCAGAGGCAGGGGGGCCAGTATGACCTTAACACATGGACCATTACTGATTTAATGCATTAATCTGCAACACTGCATTGGCTGGTCACCTGCTCCCATTAGGAGACAGCACTGGTAGACATATGAAAATGCACTTACAACCAAAAAATAGAATATTATCCTCTGCACTCATATAGTAGATGAAAATGTACTCTCTGTTTCCTTTCAAAAGGAGTTATGTCTCTAAACATTTCAGACCATAACCAGCTAGAGCACAGAGCAAATCATGTTAATCTAAGTAGTATCTAGAACCCTAACCAGCCAATGGTGCAGATCATAGTACCCAGATAATTTTATATAAAGTTTGCCATACAGTAAGATTTGCTCATTTGGTGAGGTCACAAAACAAGCAGATCTTTCCCCCAATATGCCTATGTTGAGTAGGTGATATCGTGCTTATGCGATCATTTGGCCCTTGGACCAAACAATTGCATTACAATGAAGAAGATGTGAAAAGTCAAAGCAAAGACCATATGAAAGAGCTGATGACAGAAAAATCATGCCTGCCGATTGAGATCTGGCCAATCTTTGGCCAGATATTGATCGGAGAGCCCTTTAAAAGAGCCCCAAACACAGGCAGATAAGCTGTCAAACCAGTCTAAAGGATCTAAATCTGCCCAAGTTTGGCCACTGAGCAATATCTATAACACCAACACACAAGACAGCACTGTGCTATCTTAGAGAAGATTTTGGTTTGAATATATATAATTCTGTAGGGTTTTACATAGATAGTGTTCACACTGCTTCATATCCAACTTGTAATGCATCCGATTTCTAACTGCATAACTGTCACCTATTCAAGTTCAGCCTTCAACATTATGGCTAAAAATTTCTATGGAACATTCATATTAATGATCTCAACAATGATAGCATTCAAGAGCTTTATAGAAAGTAGATTGTCTCTTACAACAAAAATCTATTTAGACAATGACACACCCAATCCAGATGAGCACTAAGCATTCATGTATGCAGCCATATTTGAGACTCTGGAGTTGAACCTTTAATCTGCTCTATAACACCATTGCTTAGCAGCTCATTTATATCCTTAATGTCTGCTTCTTTCTACTTGGATGATTTATCTCCATCTGTCTTTAGCTGCTTGGTCTGGTGGGATGGTATTTAATGGACAACATATATAAGAGGGTTTTACAGCTACTACTGCTATATGATCTGAATATTGTGTGGAACCTAGTGAAACTGATATTGATACATGGCAATAAACATAAACAATTGTCATAATAATATACAGCAGAACCTCCATTTTACATTTTCAAGGGAATAGGAAAAAATGGTGTAAAATCAGGGAAATGCAATATGTATTATATATTGGTGGGACCACACACAAAAACAACAGTTTAAAATGAAGGAAAAAATCAGGGGATGTAAATTTGAGGTTTTGTTGTAGCGTTTTTAAATTACAGGTATGGGACCTGATATGCATATCAATATCAGTTTCATACATTTCCGTAATTTGTCTCTTCATACCTTAAGTCTACTAAAAATTAATGTAAACATTATAGAAACCCAATAGGCTGGTTTGCTTCCAATTAGGATTAATTATATCTTAGTACAAGGTCCCATTTTATTACAGAGAAACAGGCAATCATCTTTTAGAATTTACCATCTATTTTAGAGGGCCTTTCCGCAATTGGGAGCTTTCTGAATAATGGGTTTCTGGATAATGGATCCCATACCTGTATTATGAATTATGATATAGATAATATAGTGCCTTTCTTGTCTCCAAACTTCATCCAACTTCTCTTTCGCATTCTTGTCAGCAGAGTCCTGTCATCTGTGTTGATTTAATTTCTTTGTAAACAAAATATGATTTCTCTCTTGTCATTCGTAAAGTATCTTTCTGCATTATTTTACTAAATGGCCAAGTTTTATGTATTTCAGCCATGTATCTTATTGAACAACATTCAACAACTAAGAGTTCAGCTGGAAAAGATGTTTGAGAATATGGGAGGAAAAGAGGTGAGGTTCACATTTGTTAATTCATTTTATTAATTGTGTTAAAAAAACACATTTAGAGATCATTAGCTCAGTTAAGCCCTAACTTACAGTTTAAAAATAAGTAAATCTGATAAGAGACTGAATAATAATGTTCTAATAATAGGCTAATGATCTGTAAAAAAAAATCATATTCATGTTGTATTCTGTAATGGAGCACAAAATAGGGGCATATGTATAAAGGTCTGAAGTTGATAATTCTTAAGATTGCTTCCTGGGTTCGGATGGCTTCACGTAATTATAATATGTATGTAAGAATCTCCTTTTCTGTGCATTTTTTACAATATTGATTTAACTCTAATAACCTTTGCATCCTGATTCGAAGACCAAGCAGTAATTAGACTTTGCATATTTATGAAGTACATTAGTTTCCAATTACTTGTAATCCTCAACATAGTTGTTGCAAGTTAAACAAAGCTGTGTGCCTCTATCACAGAGCAAATGGGAGATTAAAATATACAGTTGAACACTAAGCAAGATCTCATTTGCTTCCAATGTCGGTTATAGTTCTGGGAAATATATGGTTTAATTCCATTGGAAACGTGCTGCTATTCAGGGACTGTTTAAGGGTTCAGGGTATTGGGAAATCTGCCCCTTTTACACTGCTCATGCAGAATCTTCCTGTATTTCCATTTCAGATCAATCTCATTTCAGAAATATTTATTCATTTATTTTAATAATTTACATTGTAGATTGCCCTGAAATGAATACTTAGCAAATTTCAGATTTTTATTCATATGGCCCATAATGTGTCATGTACTGGTGTTCATAGGTTTGTGATTTGTGTTTTGTCTGTAATGTGTTATGTCTTTGTCTAATGCCTTTAATTTGCAATCGACTGAGCAGACGAAAGAAGGAGCTATAGCCTTTTTTAAGGTTTGTAAAGGAAAGCATGGTTTGATCCAGAATGTTTAACCATATGTTTCAGACAATTGCCATGTGCCAGCATAACAGGTTATCGTGACTGTGCCAGCCTACGTATTGCAAAACAGACATTCTTAGTACTAATTATTGCTAAGAAACAACATGCATTTGATTTCAATTATCCCATTTCTTCCACTTTATACACAATATTATGATAACCCTTTGACAACTCTTTGACAACTGCTTCTACATCAGAAAAAGAGTTATCAATTAATTTATATAAAGCTGTAAAATTAGAATAGTATCAACACAAAATCAGACACTGACTTATTTAGGTGATGCTGTGGCAGTAAAAAGATTATGCTGCTTTAGGCAGTTGGCCATATACCTATATTTTAATTTATCCCTCAACTAACCTGTCCCCTTGGAACCTGTTTCGCACACTTAACAGATTGTTTGTTCAGTAACTAATAAAAAACAACTTAGACTGAGCTCTGTCACTATATCTGGCAACAGCTAGCAATGCATGTCTTTTAAGTTATATTATTTTGTTTCGATCACTTTGCTTTTTAAGAGCTAAGCAGCAGCACCCCGATCTCAATAAATATTAACCTACAACTTGTGCACTTCTTAGTGGACCTGAGCCAAGGTTTGTCTGTTATGCAGGCACTGATTTTTTTCAGTCTGACAAAACAAATTCTGCCAGATGAATATTACAGAATTCACAGTGCTGGCAGGGAGAGACACTCAATCAAATAGTTTGTGGTGGATTTTTCTTGAGCATTTCTAAAATAAAATTTGCTTATCTTGCCATATTTTACATCACATGCAGTAGACTTTGAATCAACTGGATAAAATCAGATCAAGGCTCTTTTTCTTTGACATTTTGCATGCTGTGGAATTGTTGACAAAATAAATTCTGCACTGGCAGTATTTGTTCAATTTAGCATATATAACTGCTTTGCACTTTGGACATGACTTCTAGTGGACCAACTGATACTTGTTTCATGTCTATAACAGAGTAGAAAGTATAAGAAAGAGAAAGCAACCAAGTTCAGTGCATGGACAATTCTACATGTAGAGATGAACCAGATAGTTTCCATGACTAGACTCGTTGTGCTATTTGGCTGGTTTTGCTGTCTATTGACAGTTTTCTTGAGCATGTAGGATTCATGTGCCTAAACAAACTTGTACTTTCATTGGGTCATTCTATTTATCTATTTAGCACTAAACCACTGCAGAAATTTGGCTTTTGTAGGCAAGAGGGTCATTCACTAATGTTTCCTGTTAGGTAGAATAATGGAAATGTGTTTCTTGGTTGAAATACCATGTGATCTACAGCAGCAAGCACTAAGGATATAAGCATTTTAAGGAGAAATTCTGTGACTGCTTTCTGCACCTTAAATATGATCTCAGAAGAAAACTTACTATCCCTATCCAACAGTTGCTAGCCTTTAAAACTCTCCTTCACCTTTACTGTATATAGTCAGAGCATTAGTGAGGAACATAAATCTGCTCCGTACCTAACATATGTATTTATGAAGCATCCCCAATTGTAATTAACGCTCTACAAAACTTGAAAACAATATAAATGTAAAAGTTCATTAAACTAATACAATTAAAAAGACACAGTTGAAATTATTGTCCTGCCCCACAGAGCTATCAGAAGCAAGGGAGGTGGAAAAGGATCCGTGGATACAACAATGTAAAATAATGAATAAGGCTTTCATTTTTTTATTTCTGTGTCTGAACCTACTTGATGTTTAGAGTCAAATGAACAGATATGGTTTCACAAAGAGAAAGAACAGGGAAAACAATGTGGAACAAAAACAGGGATCCCACACTAACCTGAACCAATGAAGAGGATTTGTTGGCACAGACAGATAACATTTGGATAGAAAAAAGAGAATCAGGATGGAGGAAGAGAGAACTTGCATTAGAGGGGAATTATCTTTAGTATCAAAGGCAGAGAATAATCCTGGAGGATGCAATGCATTTGACTAAACTAAGACCCAAACTATGGTTTGCATATATGGATACTTAGGATCAGTTAAGATTAACTGCATGGATAACTGACCATCATGTACAGTTTACATGAGCAACAACATTTTAATAGCCTAGATATATTTCTGTAGTCTAGACATATTGCTGCCTGTAGGAGGTGATAATTTGTGATGTTGGATGTTGCAACAATCTTTATAAAATAATTATTATATTGGTTCAAAGGACCCTGGGCCAGACATTACAGGGCAGATGACCCATTAATAATCTTTTGTCCTATAACTACAAATGCACTGGGGCTTATTAGTATAGTTATTAGGGCTCAATTACAAACTGGAAGGCAAAGTGCAAAAAACAGGTGCAATCCACCATTTACACCGCTACTCGGGTGCCACCAGGTCTTAGCATGAGAGGACCAGGGAGAGTGTTCTGGGCAGGCAAGGGAACCGCACGTAGAACAGGAATGGAGAACAAGAGGCGTAGTCGGAGTCACAGGTCTTGTCAATACCAACAGGGCAGCAGTACAGAATTGAGAGGCGAGAGAATAGTCGAGTTCACAGGCCGAGTTCAAACACACCAAAATGCAGTACAAAAGTAGGATCTGAAAATAGTCAATACACAGGCAAAGGTCAGGACAGGCAGCAAACTAGACAACGTCAGGGGACAGGCAGGGTCAAGAACAACCAGAAATACTCAGAATAGCCCCCAGCAACTAAAAAATTAAACCTACATTGGGCAATGCATGAAAGGCGCATGTGCCTGTAAATATTCTAATTTTGCACCCAGACACAATGACGTCACCCGTGCCGCACATTGAAACCCAGAAGCGAGCAGCGCATTCAGCCCTTCTGTACGTGCATCCGCGCACATGAGGAAGGTGCGACAGGCGACCCCATCACACCCCCACTAGACCACCAGGGTGAGTGCTCACATTACCCCCCCCCTCTAGAGGGGGCCACTGGACCCCTAGGTCTTTTTGTAAACCTAGCATGAAACTGCCGCTTGAAATGGTCCACATGAACATCAGAGGTAGGAACCCAAGACTTCTCCTCAGGACCACAACCCTTCCAATGTACAAGATACTGTACCTTACCCCTGGAAAGGCGAGAATCTACCAGCCTCTCAGGCTGACCTTCCACAGAAATTGGAGAAGGAGGAGAAAACTGTCGCACCACTCTCGCAGGCTTTAACAAGGACACAAGAAACAAATTAGAAATTTTAAGTTCAGAAGGCAAATCCAATCTGACAATACCAGGATTGATGATTTCCGACACAGAAAAAGGACCAATGAATTTAGGCCCTAATTTGGCAGAAGGGACCTTCAATGGAATATTTCTGGATGATAACCAAACCTTATCCCCAATCTGATACTCTGATACCTTCTTACGATATCTCTCAAAGGCTCTTTTTTGAGCAGCTACTCAGAAGATAATGAATTTTGAACCTTTTGCCAAATCTCAGAAAGGTCCACCAAGGAATTTACTGCAGGCACGTCAGAAGACTGGCTCTATGATTATGACCAAAAACAGTAAAAAATGGAGATTCTCCGGTAGACAAGTGAGTAGCATTATTAAAGGAAAAATCAACCCACGGAAGAAAATCTGCCCAGAGTGACTGATTGCTGTAAATAAAACACCTGAGATATTGTTCTAAGCACTGATTTGTTCTTTCTGTCTGGCAATTGGTCTGTGGATGATATGCAGACGAGAAAGACAAATCAGTCTCCATGAGAGCACAAAAGGCCCACCAAAACTTAGACACAAATTGAATGATCCAAAACAATGTTCGGCAAGGGACTAAGCAGAGAGGATGGTGGGAAGGGGAAAAAAGTGAGACATTTAACTAAAATGATCCACTACCACCCAAATGCCAGTTTTCCGTGTAGAGGGAGGTAATTCCACAATGAAATCCATGGATATGTGAGTCAATGGCTTTACAGGAATCGGAAGTGACTGTAGCAGTCCCTGAGGTAAGGATCTGGACAGTTTGGAATGTTGGCAAACTGGTCATGAATCAATATATCCAGGGCCAGAACTAGGGTTAGGCAGGGTAGGCACCTGCCTAGGGCGCAGTCATTGGAGGGGCGCACATCTCAGTGCAGTTTAGTGCAGTCTCCACCTCATTTTTTCCATTGCTTAAAGGGGAAGGAAACCTTGTCGGCGCTAACCCCCCTCCCCCCCTCCCGTGTATTGTCCCCCCTCCCTCCTCCCCCCTGGCCTACCCCTCCCGCTGGGCAAATGCCCCTAACTTGTTACTTACCCTTCTGCGCAGGTCCAGTCCAGGGAGTTCACAGGCGACATCTTCTTCCACGCGATCTTCTTCCTCCTTTGACCGGCGTTTTGGCGCATGCGCAGTAGGAGCATTTCGCCGGTACGGATCTACTGCGCATGCGCAGTAGATCGTACCGGCGAAACGATCCTACTGCGCATGCGCCAGTCAAAGCAGGAAGAAGATCGCGTGGAAGAAGATGTCGCCTGTGAACTCCCTGGACTGGACCTGCGCAGAAGGGTAAGTAACAAGTTAGGGGCATTTGCCCAGCGGGAGGGGTAGGCCAGGGGGGAGGAGGGAGGGGGGGCAATACACGGGAGGGGGGGTGGGGGGTTAGCGCCGAGGAGGTTTCCTTCCCCTTTAACTGGTTGGTTTTGACAGTTAGTCAGGTCTGACTATATGCTCAGGTCGGACTATATGCTCCTTGCGCATGCGCTGTCTGTTTTTCTTGTAGAATAGAGGCTATAGAGTCAGGCAGGATATGCAGCTAAATGGTGTCAGGATGTAGGCAATGCTAGTGCGGCTAAAACTTTGTATGCTGACTTTCTGCATTGGTTCTATCGGCTGTCCTCTGCTACAACTACTGCGCTAAGTGACCAGAAATCTCTCCATCTTCTTTTCAACTGCTGTGTGTGCTGTGAACATGGGCGTCTGCAGTTAGCGCCCCCTGGACTTGTAGAAATGCATTTTAAGACTCAGCCCCCTCCCTCCTCAGCCCTTAGCCCAGCATAGATCAGTGAGTAAGAGGCGAGTCTGCATACTAATTCATTAGGAGAGCGCACGCAGGATCGTACTCCTTATGATGTCTTTGTCCCAAAATGCGTTCCATAAATGTGGGCCCCTCATGCCCCCCCCCCCTGAAAAATTTGGCTGTGAGTGTGACTGTTGGGGGTATAATGGTTGAGCTGATATGCTGTGACTGGGGGTTTGGGTTGGGCAGCTGTTATGTGACTGTTTGGGGGTTAAGTGTGATGTGACTCTGGGCTGGGGTGGATGTGCTGTGTGGAGGGAGTTGGGCTGGTGTCACTTTTTGGATGTTGTTGAGACAAAACTGCACCAGCTCCAATCTCTGAAGCATCCACTTCCACCAATAAGGGTATGGTGGAATTTGGATGCAAGAACACTGGGGCTGAAATGAATGCATTCTTCAGATTTTCAAAGGCCACTATCGCCTCTACTGGCCATATGCTAGGGTCGACCCTTTTCTTAGTAAGAGCAGTTGTGGGAGTTAACAGTGCTGAAAGATTCTTAATAAATTGGCAAGCCCCAGGAACCTTTGAATAGCTCATAAAGATAAGGGTTGCACCCAATCTAGGATAGCCTGGATTTTGGCTGGTTCCATCTCTAAACCCTTTTGGGACAGAATATACCCCAAGAAGTTGACAGATGGGATCTCAAAGAAACACTTATCAAGCTTAGCATAGAGGTGATTTTGCCTTAACCTACGCAACACCTTTTGGACATGGGAACGGTGATCGGGGAGACAAGAAGAAAATATCAGGATTTCATCTAGATATATACCACAATATACTGACCCAGAAGGTCACAAAAGATGTCATTAACTAGCTCTTGGAAGACGATAGGGGCATTACATAAGCCAAAAGACATTACTAAATATTCATAATGCCCACTCGAGTGTAAAATGCCATCTTCCACTCGTCCCCTTCCCTTATCCTAATTAAATTATAGGTACCCCTGAGATCGAGTTTGGAGAAGATAGTGGCGCCTTTCAATTTATCAAAGAGTTCAGAAATGAAGGGAAAGGCGTATTGGTTCTTGACCGTAATTTTATTTAAACCCCTTTAATCAATACAGGGCCTACGGCCCCCATCTTTTTTCTCGACAAAAAAAGAAACCAGCCCTGCTGGAGAGGAGGATGGTTTTATGAAGCCTCTTTCCAGGTTCTCTTTAAATGGGAGTTTGGTTGAATTTGTTTTAATAAAAGTTTGTTTTTTGTTATTTTTAGTAAATAACCCCTTTAGAGTTCCTGCTGTTATGCCAGGGGTCTTGGTAAATGACCCAGTAAACTCAATTATTTTGTATCTAGGCCCCCAAGTCACAGCAATTTTGTAGCAAATAGGGTGCTGGCCACACAACCTTCTAAAAGGTGACAAATCCTAAGGCTTCATACATCTTAAAAATCTTGAAGCTGTGATGTGTAATTCAAGGCATTAGTCTAACACTTTTGACACAAACATATACATTTTGCACTAAGACATCCTGTGTATTTTATACGTTTTAGAGGCTTTACAGCTAAATAAAGTATTTTTAACAAACAGTCTGGGCATATAAGCAGAATGTATACATTAAATGTTGTGTTCAGCTTAAAAGCTTGCAAGGGAAAATGACATAAAAATTACTTATTTATTGTGCACAACCTGGGGACATATCATTTCAATATTTCCATGTGCAACATGGAATTTCTTGCATGCCATGATAAAAAACTACACACATTACAACAGCTCAAATAAGCCTTTGGGGATTTATTACCAGGAGTTTCAGTCTAATTATATAATTGACTTGTGATTTCTTCTTAACCCAGCTGAAATATATTTGCTTAAAATACCTAACCTGTTGGCTAAATGCTGCTGACAAAAGTGGAATTAATCTTCACTTATGCCATTAAAGACAAGCCTCAAGCCTTTGTATGCATAATGACAGAGTACTTAGTACTGCCCTCTCTCAGGATGAATTCCCTGAATACCAGCAGTACTATTGTACTCAACACTGATGTTATGTTCTTTTAAATATGTCTGACACTTATATATGTGCCATTTGTAATTACTATAAGGCAAAGAGAAGAAAAGCAGGGGAGCTTTAAACTAAATGC
Organism: Xenopus laevis; assembly: GCF_017654675.1. Classification (NCBI taxonomy): domain Eukaryota; kingdom Metazoa; phylum Chordata; class Amphibia; order Anura; family Pipidae; genus Xenopus; species Xenopus laevis. Next base: position 53,162,742 of record NC_054376.1, read on the forward strand.
AGCATGAGAACAAAACTGTCTTTCAAAATAATGTAGCATGAAAATTCTTAAATAGCTTCACCAAATTGGAATTGTAGAATATTTTTGTTGCAGCTGTCCAATAAAAGAAAGGTGCTGCATAACTTGCTGGTGCTACAGAAAAAATGATGATGTTAATTAAGTTTAGATCTACCAGGGAGCTGTTATCTTGTGTTAGGGAGCTGCTATTTGATTACCTTCCCATTGTTCTTTTGTTGGGTTGCTGGGGGGGGGCGGGGGAGGGAGGGGGTGATATCACTCCAACTTGCAGTACAGAGTGACTTAAGTTTATCAGAGCACAAGTCACATGACTGGGGGCAGCTAGGAAACCGACAATATTTCTAGCCCCATATCAGATTTAAAAATTGAATATAAAAAAATCTGTTTGCTGTTTTGAAAAAAAAAATTTCAGTGCAGATTTCTGCTGGAGTACCACTATTAACTGATGTGTTTTGAAAAAAACAACTTTTCCCATGGCAGTATCCCTTTAATAATCATTTTCCTTTTCCAAACAGGAGCTATCATTTAATTTTACCTTTTAAGTCTTGCTTATTTTGTGATGTTGACAATTTATATTATTGTTATTTCAACTCACTTTTTAAGCCTTCATATATATATATATATATATATATATATATATATATATTGTACATCAGTCATGGAAAGTGGTCAGAATGTAGGTATAGCATGTATTGGTCTGTTTTATACCTCGAGCACATGAACCCCAGCTGGCGGCTTGCAAGCAACATGTTTCTCCCCAAACCCTTAAATGTTGCTCCCAGTGGCCTCAAAGCAGGTGCTTGTTTTTCAATTCCTGGCTTGGTTTTGGTTGCATAAAAACCAGGTGTACTGCCAAACAAACCCCCCCCCCCCCGAGGATGCCAGGACACATATGGGCTACCAAATAGCCACAATCCTTATTTGGTACCCCTGGAACATGTTGCATGTTTTTGTTGCTCCCCAACTCTTTTTACATTTCAATGTGGCTCATGGGTAAAACATTTTGTGATCCCTGCTTTAGTAAGTGTCCTATGTTCAGGAATACCTATGATCTAGGCAATTGTATAGGACCATGGAAGAAAACTGCTACCTGTTGGTGATCTCTTGGTATCTGCTTTTGGTGGTCACAATATAGTTATCTGTGGTAACAAAAATTAGGCATACACAGAGTTAAACCACATAACAACAGTATACTTACACTAATCTGGCAACTGGTAATCAATAGAACAACAATCTACTGTGTATCTGGGATATGTGTCTACCTTCTGACACATTTAAAATCAAGTTATGTGTTAATTCGTCCTTTTGTCAATGTTAATTAACACGTGACTGAATAAAAGCAGCCAATTTCAATAGTACATATCCTTAGGTTGCAAATTTATTTTGTTTTTTTAAACATAGTACTGCCTGCTATACATTAAAAGCACATGTTGCTAGAGGAGAACTGTCAATGGATCAATGTCAAAAGGGGCCAAGGTCTCAAGCAGTTATCTGGGATGCTTTGCATGTTAATATGCAGCTGGAAACATTTTAGACAGAGGACAGACTAACAGAAACATTCATCTTTTAATCTATGCAGTTACTAAACTCACTTGAACATCCATTATACTCAGCTAACAGCTAGAGTTATCAAACCTCCTCTTAAGTGGACAAATGAGAAAACATAATGCAGGGAAAAGAACTGATCTCAACAGGCTTGCAATGTGCCCTTTAAAATGGATGGTACTCTTAGCAATTAGTTGGGTTATGAAAAAATCAAGCACCAGCATTATTTTAGAATTACTGAATAAAACGTATGATTTATGTCTGGTTAACAAAGTCGAAAACTGGTAATAACTTGGGTTTGAATAGGCATGTACCAAAATCAATGCCTATAATACTGTAAAGAAATTTACACATGTAATAGATTATTTAGGAAATTAATCTATTTCACTGTAGGGGACTTGTTATTACTGTTTATGTGAGAAAATGCATATATTAAAAATGTTTTCTTTTGCAGCTGGATCATGATACAAGTGCCATGCTCAAGGAACTTCAGGTGAAGCTGAATGGAGTGTTGGATGAACTGAGTTGTATATATGGTGCCAGGTAAATCAACATAAAGAACAATAGAAATAAAAATCAACTTTACTAGTTCAAAAAAAGAACAATTTGTTTTGTAAGACCCATTACCTAAAAACACAAATGTAAAAATGACTTCACATTAACTACCTTCAGTTCCAATTTTCTTCATGTATCCACACTGCAAAGGCTGAGCATGGTAATGGCTTGGAACCTCTTGCCATCATCAACTACAGTGCCTAGTATAACTTTGTTCCTAATTGTTGGCATCCCAAACATTGGGTCTGCTTCTGTTCACTAGCGTCCTACATTTTTTATTCTCCATAATATACGTCTCTTCCATGCTACAAAGTCTGTTTTTTTTTCTTAGCACACTTTATTCTAATCAGAAAGAAAAACTGACCTGCTTGGGTAAACCATTGTATTCTTCCTCCTATGCTCCAAAAACATACATGTAATATTATAATGAACCTTATGTGATACCTCAAAGGTACATTAGATTATAAACTCCATTGAGGCTTGGACCAATGCAAATGAGTAACAGTCTACATAGTCATGTGAAAAAAAATAGGATACTCTTTGAAAGCCTGTGTGTTTTTGTAACATTCTTGGACATATGGATATTTAATTCCAATTTAACAATACTGGGAGATATAAGAAATATAACTAAACAATTAAAACTGAAGAAAAGACTTTTGAAAATCTTCTGTTAAATGTAATTCTACAAAAAATGCAATTTCTGGTGAGGAATAAATAAGGACATGAAATCAGATGTGCTCCTGACTGTTGAGGTAAGAGTGAACACCATGTCTGAGGACTTCAGATAGAAGATTGTAGCAGCTTATCAGTCTGGTAAAGGATTTAAAAAGATTTCAAAAATAATTTAAAATCTGCCATTCCACTGTCCGTTAAATAGTCTATTAGTGGGGGACTTTCCAAACAACTGCCAACATGCCCAGGTATGGCCATCCAAGCAAGTTCACCCCAAGAGCAGATCGCAAAATGCTAAAAAAAAGTCTCCAAAAACCCTAAAACAGAGATGTCTCCAGATTTGGAAACGTAAAAAATGTGTGGGCCTGATAATTCAGGTTAACTCTCTTTAAACAAGGAATCACGTCGTCCGTACATCTATTGACACCTTTAGGCCTAAAGTAGGCAAGAGTGGCACATCACTACGTGTCTATTGCTATCACCTTCAGCACACAGGCAGCAGTATAGACCAAGTGGCAGACTATTTTACTAATTTGCCCAAATATTACTGCCTCGGCTACGCGATTCCTGATTGCACTATGCTGGTGGGCCGCATTATTATTAATTTCATGATGGAGGCTGAGGGCTGGTATAAATTTGAAAATGGGCCACAATTGGCCACCGGGCCTGACTTTGGACACGCCTGCCCTAAAATGTCATCACGGGACCTACAGCAGGCTCTTGCTACTGTTGATGTTAAAGTGCATGCCTCTACATTTAGAATGAGACTGCACAATTTTAACTAGCATGGGAGGTGTGTAAGGAGGAAATCTTTGCTCTCTAAGAGAAATATCAAGGCCAGACTGAAGTTTGCCAGAGAGAACATAGACAAAGACCAGAACTTTTGGAATAATGTTCTTTAGATGAGTCTAAAATCGGGAACAGAACAGAGGACATGCTTGGTGTAAAATAAATACAGTATTCCAGGAAAAGAACCTCATACCAACTGTGAAGCATGGAGGTGGAAGTGTCATGGTTTGGGGAAGATTTGCTGCAGCAGGACCTGACCAGCTCACTATCATAGAATCCACCATGAATTCTACTGTGTATCAGAAGGTGCTTGAGGAACATGTCAGACCATCTGTAAGAAAATGACAGCTGAAGCAGAACTGGACCCTGTAACGCGACAATGACCCAAAACATACCAGTAAATCCACCAAGGACTGAAAACTCTGAAATGGAGAGTCCTGGAGTGGCTGAGTCAAAGGCAAGATCTTAATCCCAGTAAGATGCTGTGGGTGACTTGAAATGGGCTGTACATGCAAAAAACTCCTCAAACATCTCACAGATGAAAGAATTCTGCATAGAGGAGTGGGGCAAACTTTCCACAGACTGATGTCAGAGACTGGTAGATGGCTACAAGAAATGTCTCACTTTATTCACAGTTATTTCAGCCAAAGGGGGTAACACTAGCAATTGTGGGGAAGGGTGTCCTAACTTTTTCCTCAGTTAGAATGCACATTTTTGTTGATATCTTTTGTTTAATGAGTAAATCAAGGTTATTTTTTGTTGTTTACCTGCAATTAAATCACTTTATTTTCCAGAGATAATCAAAAACAAGATTAGACATGGATACGTGAAGATTTCTTAATAAAGAACTGAATATTTAATGGGGTGTGCTAATTGTTTCACATGACTTTATGTAAAGAGTTGTGTAATGTGTTTGTACTCAATACACGAAGACTACAAATTATATTAGAAATAACTCTTGAATGAAAATGACACACATTTATTTTGCGAGTTAAGAAAATATTTGTTTAGGATTGTGTACTGTCGATGGCAATGGTATTTGATTTCTTCAATGAGGAGTGATGTAACATTTTTGTATGCTACAGAAATAGTATTACATTTTACAAAGCCTGAGAAAAGGAATGCAAATGTATACATTTTGATACCTTTCAACATTTATCCATTGTGCAGCCTCCCTTACAAAACATTTACACCACAATCTAAACCACAATCAACACAGACCATTTTAGTGTCACTGATGTTATACTGGAAAGTTTAATTCTTTATTTGTTAGGGGGTGGTCCTTTTTTAGGGTAAATACTGTATACATTTATTTTCCTTTTACCACAATAAAGGTGTTGGAAATAAGAGTTTATAAACTTGTACTCACTGATGTGTTTAATTTCATATATGTAGAATTGACATGTTGTTCTTACAGTTTTCAGAGTGTAATAGAAGACTGTGTGAGACAAATGAGCATGGAGTTAAATCAGATGAAAGGAAATGGAAATGCATCTACAAATAGGAATAATGCAGCAATGGATGCTGAGATAGTACTACGGCCGCTCATGGACTTTTTGGATAAAACGTTAGTATTTTGAACTCTGTATTCAGCCTATAAAACTGTTTACCATAAAGGCATAGACACATAGCAGGATATTGTTGTACATAGCTTGGTCACCAAACTGTAAAAATGTCATAAGCACAACAAATTTACAGAAGGTATCTTATAGTCTTATGCATTACCATTGTAATGCTGGCAAAAGTGTTGTATGCATGGTAAACAGCTGTCATCAGCCATTGGAACAACCAAGCAGCAGCTCAATGTCACAATGTTGTGACATAGTCCAGCTTCAAGAAAGAAAAGCAGAGAAATTAAAAGTAGCAGGCTGAGGGAAAATCATTTCAGAGGAAGGTCAGGCTACTGTGTGTACATACAGTATACATGGCTGACATTTGAATTGAGGTGTAAATGAACTGAGGTGCAAATTAGACAACACCTTGTTTAGTCCCAATCATGCCAGTAACACTAATTGACATTCCTTAACTCTGCTCACTTTCCTATTTTGGGTCCGCAAAGAGAATCCTTTGGTAGGGATGCACATCTGTTTTTACATTGCTTTAATATGTGGGAACATGATTTGGGGGTTTAATTGTCCATTGTTTTCTGTCTCACCTTGTCTAACTGGCTGATGTCAGGATGATTAAGCAATGCACCACAGACAAGCTATTTGCAGCAGGAAAGTACAGAAACATAAAAAAATATTCCAGCTACTACAGTTTTTTTCTACTTCATGTTTTAAATAAAGCCTTATATGTATTCATGAATCCAAGATAAACGTTAAGGTGGTCTTTGCATACAACTAATAGCCATGCATCCAACTGCATCCACAGTTCAAAACCTCATTTCATTCACCTGAGATTGTTAGTAGACATAACTATACATCTGATTAGAGTAGCAATGCCTTGTACAATAGTGTTTAATACAGAATAGATGTCACTAAGCTAAATGAGTATTTGATAGCCTTTAACATTGAGTCTGACCATATACAGTACAGAACAATCACACATGCAGTGATGGTATAGTTACTTTCTCTGAAGATTTCTCTGATATAATTATCTGTTATATAAAGCACTACAATAGATGTAACATACAATAAAACAGGCAACTATTTAAGCTTTGTTTCCATTTGAAAAAACATTTTTTCAAATTTGATTTTCCATGTAAGGAATGTATTTGGGTACACTGCGCTGAATAAATCACTATTCAGTTAATGTTTGCTCTTAATCATCTTTGCATAAGGGATTTCATATTTTTTTGCATAAGCTTGCATTTACTTTACATGCACTCTGCAAACTAATTATCTACTGTATATCACTGTGGATTCTGGCTCAGTGCTGCAGGTTCATCTTCAGGGAGGACTTTAACTTTTCTCCACTGTCCCTTGACCCAGTAATTCAGCAACTCATTTATTTAATGGCTTTGTGTGTGCATGAAATCCAGCAAGACTAATAAACTAAATTTGAGTATGCTATTGTACTGTGTCCTTTTATCATGTAAATAGATGTACATTGGCACATGACGAATTAGCACTGTCCTGACCAAACCCATAAGATCAAATGTATGTCTTGGTTCAAAACCCACAAGCATTGACGATTGACCAATGTGGTTCCTGAAATATAAATAAAATGCAAGTTGTCCTGAAATATGAGACAATATTGTTTCAGCTGGTTAAATCATTATGCAGAGCCAACACAAGGCATCATACTACTCAAAGTTCTTAATCATTATGATCAGCTCAATATACACCCCACTAAAGCAACACGTCAGAAGATCACAATATTCATCTACTTAAAAGGCATTCCGACATGCTAAGAGAAATAAAAGGTTTCTGGGATTGCTAAGCCTGGGCATTTTGGGTTTTATTAAAATCCGTGGAATTCATTTACAACAGTTCTGCAGTATGTGTCACATTTCAACATTCCTAATGTTTTTTTATTCATTTATAAAATGTTTCTTTTTTTTTTTCCAGATTATCCGTCTCAGCAAAAATATGTGAGAAGACTGTTTTAAAACGGGTCTTGAAAGAATTATGGAAATTGGTACTCAACAAAATAGAGAAACAAATTGTTCTACCTCCTCTTACAGATCAAACTGTGAGTAAACTAACATGAAATGGATTCAATATGTGTATACAAGAAAATAAGTAATGCCGACATTCTATGAGCACTTGACCTTGTTTAAATATTTTCTTAATTAATTAAAAACATTAAGAATAATGATGGGGAGTTTCTTGTAATCGAAAAGTGATAACCTGATAAGGGACCTGTGAAGTATCCCTAGGAATTGTCTGTCAGTCTGTCTCTCACTTTTGAAAGGGGCACATTTACTATTGGTCGAAGTAAACGATTCGAAGGATTTCTAAGGATTTTAATCCATCGATTGAACGATTTTCCTTCGATCCAAAAAAAACTAGGAAAGCCTATGGGGACCTTCCCCATAGGCTAACATTGGTGCTCGGTAGGTTTTAGGTGGCGAAGTAGGTGGCCGAAGTGTTATGGACAGAAATATGTCCTGAGAGTATCTGTCCCTTCCAAATTGTGGTGAATAAGTTCAGCTAGCTGATAAGAAGGAATGACACTGACACAGACAGTTCAGTATACAAAATGCTTCTCTTGCTTTATTCTAAGGCACACAAAGGTTATATAGGCTAAGTGGGGGTTATGACACCCCCATAAGCTTGCGGTTTTGCTATATAGCTTCAAATGGAAAAGTACAAACTACAAAAGCATGTTATGCGGTTTTAATATAGCAGTCGTCTTCAGGAAACAGGTGCAGAGGGGCATAACCACAACCGTCGTGACCTTCTTAGCACGAGTCTGTTTCTGTGAAGAGGTTCCTCTTGGTTTCATCCTAGCTTGCATTGATATATGGTTTTTGCAAATAGCTGAGCAAGGAAATATAGAAGACACACAGTATAACAGTAAAATAGACTTTTTAAATGATAGTAAACAGAATAGACTGACCAGTCCACCACAATCCCCCTAAAAACGTCTATTTTGCTGTCCCTACCTAGATAGAAGTTAGTAAGCTGCTCCAGAGGGAGTACACCCTAGTGGTGGGTATGATGCTTCAGCGTGGCCTGGAGAGACCGGCACAAAAATCAGTGACCAACCCTGCCAACTTAGCTAACAGCACTGTCCTTAAACTAAGCGAGGGAGGGGGTGGGAGTGGGTGGGGTCATGGGAATGTATTGGGAGAGTACAGTGGGCAGAATGTAAGGGAGGGACTGAAGGGCATCAAAATGAGGTCAAAGCCAGGGATCAACCCTACCAACTTCACAAACCTGACTATCCCTGGGAAGGAAATATTCAATTTGACAGTTGCAAAACGTTTAGTAATAGCCATTCTATTGATCAAGTATTTACCATCCTTATTATTCCTGCCTAGGGCACTAAAGGTGTAAGTTGCTACATGGGTGCTAGAGGAGTTTTACCAGAATTGTCCTGCACTTGTCTTGCGTATTGCCACCTCCTGGGCTAGTCCCAGGGGCAGTAGGTAAAGGATATAGAGCAATATCTGGTTCCTTAGGTGCATCTGTTTTCTTGCAGTGTGAGGCATGGATCCAGGTGGGTTTTCCTTCTAGCTTCACTGAAGTAGCTGTGGTAAGGAGAACTTGGAAGCGGCCATCAAATTTGGGCTCCAAACAGTGCTTTCTCAGAAACTTCTTGACTAGGACCCAATCTCGTTGCTTGAGGCTGTGGGCACCTGTGGCAAGAGAGGGATCTGGAATAGAAGAAAAGACCTGAGCATGCACTCTTGTTAGTTCACTGGTTAATTGAGATACAAAGTCAGTCAATACATTTGATTGTAATTGTAATTGTTGGGGAAAATAACACCCTAACCTGGGGGCTGACACAAACAGAATCTCGAAGGGGGACAATTTATGGTCCCCCCTTGGTGTGTATCTGACACTGAACAGAGCAATAGGCAGGCTGTCTGGCCATTTCATTCCTGTATCCTGCACCATTTTGAACATTCTGGTTTACAATGTGCCATGCATACGCTCCACTTTCCCACTACTCTGAGTATGGTAGGGAGTATGGAAACGGAGGGTCACCCCGAGAGCAGTCCAAATTTCCTTAGTGACGGTAGCGGTGAACGCTGGACCCTGGTCACTCTCTATGACTTCCGGGACACTGTAGCGACACACAACTTCGGTAAGTAATTTCTTGGCGGTGGTGATTGCTGTCATATTGGCCACGGGATATGCTTCCGGCCATCCTGAGAACATGTCGACAATCACAAGAACCCACTATAGAACACCTGCATCATGCGGATCTTGTATTTCTCCACGGATTCCGTCTAATCTTGGTTGATGTCCTGAATGCTTATAGCCTGATCAGCTAACCTATTCTGTGCCCAAGTTTAATTTGCTCACAGAATTCCACACCGGATTCATAAGTTGTGTCATTTACAACTTTAGTGTTGTCAAGAGAATATGTAATCTATCTGCAATATCTGAAATGGGTACATTGAGTGTACATATTTGGCTACGATAGATGAGAACCCAGGGCAAACCACACTCTTGATACTGCATCACACCTCCCCTCTTTTGAAATGTGGGTGAGACCATGGGAGGCAGCAACCAAATATGGTAACAGAGCAGGGGGTGCAACAGGGCAATTTCCTAAACGGCAAACAGAAACATCAGCACTCATTCTTGCTGGGCTTTTTAATTGGCAAGATGGCCTGATCTTGTGAATTAACACTCCCCTGTCAAGTAACCCTTGAATGACTGGGTGGATCCTCTCTACTTGCGCCCTGGACAGTTGGTGCTGTGAGATTTTGGGCATCTGTCGGTAATAAAGCCCATACATCACCTAGGACACATTGTAATTCAGGAGGTAGGTTCCTCCTTAGACATTTCTTTTAGTGACAGATTTGCTGTATCTGGGGCATTAGTCATCTCAAACACTTACTGAGGTGGGACAGACACAAACACTGCATCCTGCTTGCAGTATATGTTGCACCCTAGTTTACAAAGGATGTCCCTACCTATGTAACTGTCAGGGATGGGGACAAGGGACAATGATAAGAAAGGAAGCTTGTGTAAATACGGGACCCCTACTTGGGCTGGGTCAGCAGGGTTAATGTCCCAATTCATTTTAGCTAGCAGATGTTGGTAATCCGCTGGCCCACACACATGTTTGATTACAACTAACATATTAGTCCAATTAGGGTTATGGGCACTATGGATAAACAAGAGTTCCTGTCCAAATTTGAGTGGATTAGTACGGGGTTGTGAAACGTCTTGAAAAATCCTTCTAAGATTTGGTGCTGTGTGTGTGTGTGTGCCCCTGCCTCTCCCCCCCCCCTCTTCTCTAGTTTGTACTGTATGGGTGAGGTAGAGCTAGGCTACGGGGCTGAGAACTGCCTGTATCAGCGCTGCTGTTTTCAGCACTGAAAGATGAATTGTCTCTTCTCACTATTCTCTATTTTCTAACTTAACCCTTCTGCTAGCAGCTTTTCTTGTTCTTCCTTATCTCAAATAGACTATGCCCCCAATTGTCGTCTAATCCGACGGGGAAATGAACATTAAGTCTATATACATGCGTTTCTGAGAAGTCGAATGAATTTGGACCTGTTTCGGGAACGATGGGATGTCTGCCTAATTCTTCCTTTGGATAACCCTTAGTCTTAACACTGGTTAAACGATAACCTCTCTCTGCTATGATGAACACAAGACCACACACACACTCTGGACAGGACATTGGACACACAATACAATACTCAATGACGTCCACGAGGGAAACAACAACCTCAATACTGGTGGGTCTACTGACTAGCACAACTAAGGGACAACAGGGACAAGCCGCCACGGAGTGGACACGTTTGTCTCTCCAACCGATTTGACACACTCCCACGTTTGGGAGATATATGATATACAAACTTCCCGGGATCGATACGTTTGTTCGGGACACGTTTGTCCCTCCCCCCGGAGCAGACACCACTACACTCCTCGACCAGTATCTACTCAACACTTCGTCGCGTCCCACGTTTGGGACACTGGGATCGACACGTTTGTTCGGGACACGTTTGTCCCTCCCCCCACGAAATGTCAGAACCTGTGTATATCCAGTTGTCACCTGCTACCCAGAGTATTAGCCTAATCCTCTCATTCTACATTTCCCTCCACCAGTAAGGAGTTAACAGACAATAAACATGAACCATAGATTAACAGGTGACAAGATACTCTTATACAGGTTAGGTAAATGGCATCAGGCAAGATGTTACCTGTCTTTGCTGGCTGCTAAAAGTCGATATGACAGACACCATCAGCAGTAGGTATAGGTATGACACAGGCAAGAAACTAATAACATAGGTCTTACCTGTGTCCCGGAGGTGATCAGTCTCCGTCCTTTTCCTCTGCTGGGCGACTGCTGTCCGTGGCATCGGCTAGTGGTCAGCCAGAACCTGATGCCCCACGTTGGGCGCCAATTGTTATGGACAGAAATATGTCCTGAGAGTATCTGTCCCTTCCAAATTGTGGTGAATAAGTTCAGCTAGCTGATAAGAAGGAATGACACTGACACAGACAGTTCAGTATACAAAATGCTTCTCTTGCTTTATTCTAAGGCACACAAAGGTTATATAGGCTAAGTGGGGGTTATGACACCCCCGTAAGCTTGCGGTTTTGCTATATAGCTTCAAATGCAAAGTACAAACTACAAAAGCATGTTATGCGGTTTTAATATAGCAGTCGTCTTCAGGAAACAGGTGCAGAGGGGCATAACCACAACCGTCGTGACCTTCTTAGCACGAGTCTGTTTCTGTGAAGAGGTTCCTCTTGGTTTCATCCTAGCTTGCATTGATATATGGTTTTTGCAAATAGCTGAGCAAGGAAATATAGAAGACACACAGTATAACAGTAAAATAGACTTTTTAAATGATAGTAAACAGAATAGACTGACCAATCCACCACAGAAGTTTTTTTTAAAGAGACAGTACTTCGACTATCGAATGGTCGAATAGTCGAGCGATTTTTAGTTTGAATCGTTCGATTCGAAGTCGAAGGTCAAAGTAGCCAAAAAAATACTTCGAAATTCAAAGTATTTTTTATTCTAATCCTTCACTCGAGCTAAGTAAATGTGCCCCACAACATATAATAATGAATAAAGGTAGTAAGGATCTGCTCAGCTTTTCTTCCATTCAAAATTTAATGACAAAAAAATGTAAAGAAATATTACCCTTACCCTTGTTTACATGTAGGTTTTATATAAAACTCACTAATATTTTTGTCATCACTCATAATATATACATATATATAGATATTTGTATTTTAGCTGTCCAGAATGTTTCGTGTTGAACTGCCAAATAAAATGTTTCTAATTACCGTTCTTAGGGAAATTGTTTTAGAAGACTTGTTAATATTATATTAGAGTGGGATGCTAAGCAGATGGTTATTTAACACAAAGTGGCCAGTACCAGCTTGTAGCATCCTGACAGTTTCTGGCATGCTTCCCCATAAAAGTATGCTGAAATAATAGATTATTTCAATTCTAGAAGCTGAGTATTAAGATTAATCTAGGATTTGAAATCCTTCAGATATCTAAAAACTATGAACAAAATGTCAGTGAACTTATATGCAAGCTGTTCATATTGGTGCCCATGGCAACATTCCCCACTGCAAATTACATTCAAATGATAAACATTTTGCTACAATATTGTACTTATTTTTATGTACTTATATTTTGTACTTCCAGGCTTTCTTTTTTGCATTTTTTTGTTTTCACTGCAACTAGCTTTCATAAAATTTCATAGTTTTGTTCCGGCTTTATTGTTCTTAAAACAAGTGTTAAAAGAGTGACTTTTGCTAATGATTAGTTACTTGAACCTGAACTATTATCACTGTTACCTGCGACCAGGCTCATACAGGTTATTGCAACCCAGCAAGCATTGTGATGGTGTGCTGTTCACTGTGTCCAAAGATCTGACAAAACACACTTTACGGGGAATGTAATAAAAGTTGCAAAGAGAAAAACAATTCACACCAATAAGAATAAGGGGCAGATTGATCAAGGGTCGAAGTGAATTCGAAGTTAAAAACTTCAAATTTCAATCAATTTTTTGGGTACTTCGACCATCAAATAGGCCTAAATTCGACTTCAACTTTGATTCGAAAAGTGAAAATACTTTGACTATTCGACCATTCGATAATCGAAGTACTGTCTCTTTAAAAAACTTTGACTTCGCCACCTTAAACCTGCCGAATTGCTATGTTAGCCTATCGGGACCTCCTAGAACATATAGTTTTTAGAAGTCAAAGTATAATCATACGATCGTATGATTAAATCGTTCGAATCGATCAATTTGAAGTACGATCGTAATACGATCATAGGATGTTAAAAATCCTTTGAATTCTACTTCGAATATCGAAGTATGCAATTCAATGGTCGGATTTCGACGTTTTTTCAACTTCGAAATTCGACCCTTGATAAATCTGCCCCTTGATGTTCAGATGTCGCAATGTAATATTCTTCCTTAAACTTGTATTGCATTACGTATTTTAATTGCGCATTTTAAGTTTTCATTTGAAATTAATTGCTCAATTTTAAGAAGAGCTTGAAGGTGTCATAATCTTTTGGTGCAAACATAGCATTTATAAGTAAGAAGTTTATTACATTTACTGCACATTGGTCACAAAACAGTTTCCGGGTTCTCAAAAGCTATATTAAATTCGCACAAAGCTAAATTTGTTTGCGCAAAGGCATAACGTTTTGCATTGTGAATAGATTGTCTGTTACTGACTTTTATCACATTCTCCCAGTATACGAGCTTTGCAGCTCAGGAGGTGGCTCATCCATCAGCAAAATATGAAGATATGGACATATTTGTAATATTGTCTATTGGAAGGCATTCATAATTTGAAATGCAAATTATTGAGCAGTACAATAATTTCATATAGAACCCAAACCAGTTTTGTCTACTATGCTATAGGTGCCCCATAATTAATGATTGTGCATATTATTCCTTTACTGTTCGGGATCCAACCTGGATTCTGCCTTTTCCAGCATCCAAAATGCCTGGCCTTCACAATCCAAATGCCTGGCCAAACCAAATCCAAATAAAAGCATGTGACATTTCATCACACAAACAAGGAAGTACAATTTCTTTTTAACCATGCACTGTTTGCACAATTCTCTTCGTAGTCATAATTTGCATATGCAAATAAGGGTTCCGATTTGGTTCGGTATTTGGCCGAATCTTTCAGAACGAATTCAGGGTTTGGCTGAATACCAAATAGGTGGTTTTGGTGTATCCCTAACTGTTGCATATTTATTTTAAACTATTTTTGTATGAGTCCTTGCTTTTTAATGAAGCTCACAAAAAATAATTACTTTAAAGAAAGACGAATTCATGTATTGAGCAAGGACCTGTGCAACCTATATGTGAGCACTAAGGAGCTTTTTACTTAAAAATGCTCGTTATTGGCAGTTAATGGAAGCCAGCACTTAACTTACAGTTACCCACACTTGCCTACATAGCACAGCATGCTCAAAGAGAAAGAACAAGGTTGAAAAAGAGAAAGAAGTTGGTTTAAAAAGTTTGATCCAGTTTGAAAATCAGTAGAATTAAGGGGGTAAATGGTAGACTGCAACAAAATCAATGTACTCCAATTACTTAAATCTGCAATCGCACTCAAATATTGTCATTAATTAGTTTAGTGTAATCACCTTGAAACTTATTAAAGGGGTTGTTCACCTTTGAGTTAACTTTTAGTATAATGCGGAGAGTGATATTCTGAGACAATTTGCAATTGGTATTAATTTTGCAGTGTCAGCAATCTGGTTGCTAGAGTCCAAATTACCATAGCAAACATGCATTGATTTGAATGAGAATATGGAGTATTAAATAGTACAAACAAATAATGAAGACCAATTGAAAAGTTGCTTAGAATTGACCATTCTATAATATACTAAAAGTTAACATGAAGTTGAACCCCCCCTTTAAGCTGGTTTGGCTTTAGCATTACATGATGCATATATCACTTCCATCAATTAAATCTACTTTAATAAAAAGGTAAGGCTATTGAAATGGATGTACTTTGACAGTAAATTTGTTTGTCTTTTCTTTCCTCTAGGGGGCTCAAATGATTTTCAGTGCAGCTAAAGATCTCGGGCAGTTATCTAAATTGAAGGTAATACTGTTAAATCAATAATTAATTTTCTACCATAAAAAGTTAGTTTTCTACGCCTTGTAGAACCAATAAAGGCAAGTATTCTGACTGCCTTACAGGAAAACTATACCTAAAAACTATGGAGATCTTATAACATTGTTTTATCTAAATAAACCATTTTAATAATAATTTAGATATATATTTTTACTATATATTTTAGTAGTATGGGCCACTTAGTAATCGTAAATAGAAAATTGTCATTTTAAGAACTTATGGCTGTACCCTGGGATCCTACAATTTACAGTGCACACAAACAAGCCAAACCAAAAAATCCATAGTTACAGTAGGTCACGGGAGTCAATTAATGGATAAAGCTTTGTCTTTTTCTCTACACTTATTTGTGTTACAGTTAGAGCTGCAGTATTTCTGGTTGGGTGATCTCTGAGGCAGCACAGAGAATATTATAAAATGTGGGAATAGATGTAAAATGACAATATTTAGATTATTTAATAGGCCGCTTAATATTATATAAATTATATGTTGCTAAAGTATTTATTCTGGGAGTATAGTTTTACTTTAAAGAGTCAGAGTTTGTGATGGAGAACAGACTTTGTAGGGCTAAATATATAAATAATTAATGGAAGTTACATTTTTACTCTAGTTCCAGAACCTGTATTCACTTGAAAATGATCTTTACTCAACCAACATCAAGGCTAGGGTGTATTTTTCAAAGGCTGCCTGCAAGTTTCCAGTAGTCTTAGGTACTGCATCCCTGCTGTCTTTAAAAATGTCAGAACACCTTTAATGCTTTTCATTTGGAGGACTAAGCATAAAACTGAACAGGAAGGCCTGGCATTGAAGTTCACATGCTCACACTAGATCTGTACTGAGAAGAATGCACATTCTTTTCAAGCTTCATTATCAACCATTCTTTAAATATGACAATAGAAGTTGTAAAGTAAAACCACCATTGTGGTAAATTACCAGGCATACTTAAGTTTATTACAAACATTTATAAATCAGAGCATGATTTGAATTTAGGTAAACAGCTTATATACTGAATGTTCATGTGATATTCTATTCCACAAGTGTAAGGGAAGCTTGTCATACATTACTTGCTGTCCAAAGAACCAAGTAATGGCAGGAAATAGGCATGGATAAAACAAGGGAGAACAAAAGTTTTTTTTTCTAAAAACAAGGGAGAAAGAACATAAACCCATAAACAACATCTAGTTTTTGCGTTTTCTACTATAAAATATTAGGAAAATGTAATTTCTGGGGTTAGAATGCTTTTCAATTTTCATTTTATATGACGATCTAGTAGATTTTCATTGCTTCCTTGTTCTTTGATGCAGGATTTGTGGAGCAGTGATTGGTACTAAATTTCTAAATTTCAGGCACAACAAAATAACATGTGGAGTGTGACAGTGCTCACTCTGCTAAAGAATCTCACTGGCCACAAACAACATTGTTCTATGTGCCACAATAATGACACAATGTACATACTGAAGAGATTACTGCCACTGTTCATTTATACTGAGCCATTTTCCAACTTTGAATTTTGTTAAATGTAACCTCTATGATAGGTCATTCTCTTACTAAATTGTGGGTGCTAGTGAATGAGTCTATGCCAAAATGTAAGTGGGTAGTAACTCGTCAATACCAATTTACAAACAATTGAATTTCTATTTTTTCCATGAATCCTAAAAAATTTGTGGTTTTCCTAGTTTTCTTAAATGCTCTAAATAAACAAGATTTATTAAGGGGCAGATTTATCAAGGGCCGAATTTCGAGGGTTAAACAACCCTCAAATTCGACCCTCGAAGTAAAATCCTTTGAATTCTAATATCAAATGCGAAGGATTTTAGCGCAAATCGTTCGATCGAACAACGAAATTGATTCGACCAATTTTAAGCGATCGATCAAAGGATTTTTATTCAACCAAAAAAAGCTTAGAAAAGTGCTGGGGAAGGTCCCCATAGGCTAACATTGGACTTTGTTAGGTTTAAAGTGGCAAAGTATGAAGTAGAAGTTTTTTTTAAAGAGACAGTACTTCGGTTATCGAATAGTCGAACGATTCGATCGAATTTGACCAATTCGATGGTCGTAGTAACCAAAAAATTACTTTGAAATTTGAATATTTTTGCATTCAAAATATTCACTCGAGCTTAGTAAATCTGCCCTGAAGTGTAAAAACCACAGAAACATCTAATACAAAAATTGCCGGGTAAAAGTTGTCGAGGTCCTATAGAGGTCAACGGGAGCTGCGTTTTTAATTAATTCAGACTTTTAGAGGTTTTCAGATTTTTTGCTAGTGCGTTGTTCAACGTTTTTTTTTCTTCATTCATGCTTTTTAAATTTGCATTTTTAAAAATACATTTCATGACATTTGTGGTTTTAGTGAAAGTGAGTTTAATCATGGTTCTAAAACCGCTAAAATTCGACCATTAATTAATAGGCCTCTACTATTGGTAATGCATAATGCTTTCTCCAGGCCAGTTCCAGTGTAAGTGAGACATACATATACAGGTATGGGATCTGTTATCCGGAAACCCATTATCCAGAATGCTCTGAATTATGGAGAGGCAGTCTCCCATCGACATTTAATAGAAATAATAAAAAATTTTTAATATGATTTCCTTTTTCTCTATAATAATACAAACAGTACCTTGTACTTGATCCCAACTAAGATATAATTAATCCTTATTGGAAGCAAAATCAGCCTATTGGGTTTATTTAATGTTTTACATGATTTTTAAGTAGACTTAAGATATGAAGATCCAAATTATGGAAAGATCCATTATCCGGAAAGCCTCAGGTACCGAGCATTCTGGATAACTGGACCCATACCTGTATATATATATATATATATATATATATATATATATATATATATATATATATATATATATATATATATATATATATATATATATATATATATATATATATATTGCATAGAAAAACCGGCACTCTCGAAAATCAAGATTAGCTTGTCTGGGTGCATCATATATTTGTATCACAGTCCAACAGAAGAGATCCGCACTCTCAGGTCTTATAAAATCTTAGATTTGTTTATTAATAAAAAGGACCAACGTTTCAGCCTATTCCTATTCAGTGCAGTATCAGTAATTACGATTTGTATCCAGCAAGTAAGATCCGCACTCTCAGGTCTTATTTAAAATGTAAAAAGTTGTATTGTTGCATACAAGACCTTAACTATATAGATGAGAAACTAAATGACTTATAGTGCACGTATATATTTAAGACACGGGTACATGGGGAATCTAGTAGTTATAGTAGAAATTTTTACACGTACTAAAGGTATTTAGTGGGTTTCTATTAATCTACACATTGTTTGTCACACAGAATACAGGAAGTTTGTAATATTGACACAACTAAAGGAGTTCTGTACATGCATAAGAGAAGGACTGCATTTGAACTAACGTGTCTCCAAAAAGACCATTGATCCATATAAGACAGGCTCACATTTATACTGATATATTGCTACAAGAGACATAGGGTGGAGGGGTTTAACTGAATGGAATTATTCACCATGCAGGAACGGGGCATGAGTTCAGGGACTCAGATAAGAGATTTGGAATAAGAGCTGTTAAGCCGTAACTGAGAGATAGTTTTCTAACTTAAACGGAACTGATGATAAAAAGCGTTCCAGAGCAGACCTGTTATCTTAGCTCAAATTTCTGATACATTTGTAACTCATTTTAAAGCTGCGATAAGGAAGTAGGATGTGTCAGCATAATTTAATTCCACAAAATAGGGTTACATAGTATCTAGTGTTTATTTGTAATATGGATGCATTGTATAAATGTAGAGATTATTAATAGTTGCTATTTATGTATGAGCTTTGTATTTTTATAGTGATATGTTAAATGAGTTATATGTAAATGGCAGTCGTGTTTCGGAGTTATTGTTAATACGTCTGCTTCTCTGTGTCTTTTTTTCCCGCCAACTCTTGTATTTAAGGCATTTTTACAAATAATTAGACACTTTGAGAAAGGCCACGGAGGAGGCCGAAATGTTAGTCTCGTATGCAAGAATAAAACTTTTTATATTTTAAATAAGACCTGAGAGTGCGGATCTTACTTGCTGAAGATATATATATATATATATATATATATACAGTGAATAAAACAGTGTTATTTTATTCTTAGATGCATTTCCAACGTTTCGGCCCACATTTGGGCCTTTATCAAGGATACACATATATATATATATATATACCAATATTTTCCAGATCAGCACTCACTTTAGTGAGTTGCATAGTATCAATATCCAACGTTTCGGTCCCCATTGGGAAAAAGGTCCCAACGGGACCGAAACGTTGGATATTGATACTATGCAACAATTAAAATTAAATTTTTTCACTAAAGGGAGTGCTGGTCTGGAAAATATTGGTGTATACAATATTACCGCGCACCCCTCCTTTTATTGAAATCGGCTTTGGAGTGCGGATACTTATTGGAAAGATATATATATATATGTATATATATATATATATATATATATATATATATATATATATATATATATATATATATATATATATATATATATATATATATATATATTTCATTTTTATTGCTATTATAAGCCTATGCACAATGGTTGTTTTTGCATAATGCACCTGTTTCACTCTAACCATTGTTTATTAAAAGTGTTTACATTTCTGTCAAATAAATATAAATTGCTGCAATTGCCACCATATATATAATACACATAAAAAATACATAATGATTTTTTTTGCTGTGGACTTGCAGAACTTGTTTTAAAAAGATTTTTGCTTCTTCCTATTTTTGTATTTTCAGGACCATGTTATACGAGAAGAAGCTAGAAGCCTTTCACTTCGTCAATGTTCAATCATGGAAGTAGTATTAGCAACCATTAAGGTATCTTATATTATTTAACCATCACAGATTCATAAACATTAAAAAGGTCATTGACTTACTGACAATTACAGTAAATATGGATTATTATTAGCCCAGTGTTTTAACTGTTGATTTTCAAATGAACGACAAGGTGCAAAATGATTCATTGTTATTCACATGACTGCTAATTTACCACATTATCATCTTTATTAGAGAGTCAAATGCTCACACTATAGGCTTTGTACTTGTATGTATAGTGAGGCTAGAATATTAAATATAGATTTATATATCTCTGTATAATAATTTGGGATTTTTAAATAAATGCAATACAAATTGCAACTAGTTTAAAAATACGGTAACTCACCCAAGAAAGAATATAAGCATAGAGGAAACATTGCACTAAATGGTTTATCTAATCAGTTACGGTATTGGTAGATATATGTATAATCCATAAGTGAATGCAGTTATGTGAAATAGTGTTATTAATATTCAAATTCCCAGAATAATTGATGTTATAAAAGTTGCATTTGTAATTTTCTGTAGATAGAGTTGCTCTCAACCTGTATTAGGCTTAAATGTCACATAGGCAGCTTGGTTGGGAGACAGTTGAAGTAATTTAATAAAAAAAAACAGTATAAACATGTGTGCATTTAAGGAGATAATAGAAGAACAGATATTACATTCTGTTGCAGAATGTCTGAAGTTCCAGTTCTGGCTGTAATGCACAACCTTACATTGACAGCTAAAAGACTCTGGCCTTCTTTTGTACAGGACCCTGGATACAGATCTTTCCCACAGATTCTCCTGCATGCTGAAGTATAACACATTGCTACTGGATTTTTCATACAACCTCCCAATAACAAACAAAGAGATTGGCAAATCGAATTTGATTTGTTCAGATTGCTAGATAGCACTCTGGGAAATTAGATCTCTTCATTATGCCAATTAATGCATGGCACATAGACAGCTTACATCTTTTCAAAACAAATTCACCATTTTCAGTGCTAACAAATTGGCTTGTGATATTCCAACAATCCAATACTGCAAGTACAATGTCTCTGTACAATTGAGAGGGATTTATTGAAAGCAACAAAAAAATCCTCACCAGGAAACCATACTTGGAAACATGTGTCACGTGTAACCCCATTAAGAGTTGATTAGAATTATTTGTATAATAATGCATCAAATAAGCATTTCCTCTGTCTGAAAATAAATGCCATAACAAAATTATTTTGAATGGCATGTTTGATATTATTTGCCAAATACATTTTTTTTAAAAAGTAAAAGAATAATAAATGAATCACAAAACAGAAAAGGCAATCTCTTCCCACTGATGTATAGTGATACAAATACAATTAATATCATGTAGATCTATATTCTCTCAGAATGACACTGCCTGGAATTAGACAACTTGTTATCTACAAAAAACCCTAGATCCTTCTCCGTTTAAGGGATACTGTCATTTTTTTCAAAATGAATCTGTTAATAGTGCTGCTCCAGCAGAATTCTGCACTGAAATCCTTTACTCAAAAGAGCAAACGGATTTTTTTATATTCAATTTTGAAATCTGACATGGGGCTAGACATATTGGCAATTTCCCAACTGCCCCCAGTCATGTGACTGGTAAGATCTATTACATATACAATCCTGCTGGCACAAACTCACAGTAGCATTATTTGCAATAAAGTCTAGTATCCTATCCCTTTATACCCATTTGAAAAGCTTTCCTACCACTGATTTCAGTGGTCTTTAGTTTTAAGGCCGAGAACGGGATCCATTTTTGAATAGTGGCACCACATTAACAATTCACCAGTCTCTCGGCACAGTGCCAAACTTCAAAGAATATTGAAAAATTAAGTAAAGAAGTTTGGCAATCACAGAGCCAAGCTTGCTTAGTGCCCTGGGATGAATACCATCCGGTTCCAGACCTTTGATTATCTTAAGATGCCTCTTTTGAATTTTCTCATGCATCATTAGTTGTACAGTATTACTAGAGCTTGGACTACTAAGAAGGAAACCTTCATTAACTGGTTCCTCATTTGTGTAGACAGACAAAAAATAACAGTTCAGAATCTCTGCTTTTTTTCTGTTCTCATCAACCAGCGGACCCCCACTGATATTAAGTACCCATTCCTTCCTGCATAATTTTTTTTTACTATTTGCATATCTAAAAAATAATTTTGGATTCTTTTTACTGCTTGCTGCAATACCCTATTCCATCTCAATTTTAGCTTGTCTGATGTATTTTTTGCTTGATTTATTGGCCTCCTTGTACCTGATTTTTTTTTAGCTGTCCTGGCTTAAAAAGCAGGTCTTTTCTTAGCCAGCTCAACACCAATACTTCTATTGAACCACAAAGGTTTTGTTTTGAGACAACATTACTTGCTTATAAGGAATGCAACTGCACACTGAAATACAACTGCCAAGTGTAACCTAGCTTCCAATAATTCTTTAGTTCACCCACCCCTCCCCTAGTTATAGAAACTCCTTCAACATCTTAGCCATTCTTTCCCCTGGCACAGCAGTCCCCCTTCCATGAAGGTTTTAATCTACCCTTAATCTTAGAGCCTAGATCCCGGAACTCACTCTTTAATGTCTTCCATCTACCATTAATTATGTCATTAGTACCAACATGTACTAAGACAGCTGAGTCATGCCCCACCTCACCCAATAATTTGTCTACCCGATCAACCACATGCCAAATCCTAGCACCAGGAAGACAGCAAACTGTTCAGTTGTTGCAATCCAGATGACAGATTACTCTAACCACTTTCCTAATAATTGAATACCCTACAACCACAATCTGTTAAGGTCTGTCTCTGCTCTCGGCCCCACTAATACTAGAGAAACTGCCCTCCTGGCTGTTAAAGAGACCAGTCCCATCTAAAACTGCCAATCCAGAGTTCACACTCCCATATTCTTAACGCAATCTGGTGAATCTATTGGGGTGCATAAACCCAGACGCAACCTCCATTTTCCTTTTGCCCACACTAGATTTTCTTACTGTCACCCAGCTGACTACTTCATCATCCGGCTGCTGTTCTCCTCCCCCCAAACTATCTGACCCCACTAGGTCCTGTTCAGTGATTAAGAGACTCCTCTCAAGATTGTCAATCAACTGCAGTGTTGCAATGTGTTGCTTTAACACAAGTCTCTAAAGTGGCAATTTTGTCACAGAGGTAAGCAGGTTGGATCTTTTGCTCCAAATCTCAGACTGTGCACTGTGTCAAACCTTCAGTCTATCCAGCACTTATTATCCTAGTTACAGATCAAAAAACAGGAATAAAAAAATAAGTTGAGTTTAGACCAAACTTTGGATTTTGTTTGAATCTCCTTTAGTTTGAAACTCTTGTGTTTGTAACTTCTGGAGTCCCAGGCATTGTATTTATACTGTCTGCTCTCAATGGATGAAAATATTATTTTGCCTCTTTATAGGTCCCTGGTAAGGCCGCACTTGGAGTATGCAGTGCAATTTTGGACTGTAGTCCTTAAGAGGGATATAAATGAGCTGGAGAAAGTGCAGAGACGAAATTATGAGGGTAGACTGTTAATGTTGGGGTTGTTTTCTCTGGAAAAAAGACGCTTGTGAAGGGACATGATTACACTTTACAAGTACATTAGAGGACATTATAGGAATAGAGGTCCCCTGCTATTTGTCTATAAAGAGGATCACCGTACCTGAGGCCACCCCTTCAGACTAGAGGAAAATAATTTTCATTTGAGGCAGTGTAGGTGGTTCTTCACAGTTAGGGCAGTGAGGTTGTGGAATGGCTGTCTTTTAATGCCTTTAAGAGCGGCTTGGATAATTCCTTGACATGCATAATATCCAAGGCTGTTGTGATACTAAAACCTACACAGGGAGGCATATTTATCAAGGGTCGAATTTCGAATTAGTTAGAGTTTTTTTAAACTCCCTTAAAAATTAGATTGAATTCAAAATTCAACCGGGCCCTAATTTATTATTAAAATCAAATTTTTAAAACTCAAACTAATTTAAACAACCCGAAAACTCGAATCGAATTTGATTCAAATTCGATCAAACTTGATTGAAATTTTTACTCCAAAAAAACAAAAACAAATTGATCCCTGGACCTCTCCCATTGACTAATACAGAATTTTGGCAGGTTTTAGGTGGCGAATAGTTGAATTTGATAATTCCCTAGTCAAATTTGACAGTTTTGACCATAACATTTTTTTAAAATTTTAATTTGAGGGGTTAGTGTGTGTAAGTGAGTGTGTGTATGTATGGATGCTGGGTTTCATTTGGAGGGGTTAAACTTTATGGATTTTGGTCTTTTTTCAGCACAATTTAACTTTGTAGCTATGTTTAGGTGCACTAATCATAACCCAACCCAAAGTAAAGCAGTTTGTGGCAAACATGTTGTAAGCACGATAGCACACCAAACTTTGCTATTTAGCAAAAAAAAACACTTTGAGAATTAAACCACAGTACTTAAATATAGAAAACTTACTTTGAAATAATAGTTTATAAAAAAAATACTTATTTTGTGTTGATAGGTTTGCTTTTATTTGATTTTTGTTTGATTTTAGTTGTTTTTACCAGTAAACAGCCTGTTAGTAAGCCAATCTGATTGGATTCAATGGAGCAGGGACAAAAGGCAGATCTGCTTTTCTCATCCTGCAAAAATATGCAGGCTGACAACAGCTGGAGCCTTCAGCCTCTGTGGCCATAGCCTAACTGCCAAATAGTAAGACTATTCATATACTTGCTCTATTCTCAGGGGTGCTATGCGAATGAGAAACTTGCCTCAGTTGGCAGTGACCCCACTACTTACCAGGGGCGGCAGAAAGCCACTCCTGGTCATTTTAACAGCCAAATTTCAGGATTGAAAACAAGGCCAAAAGCCAAAAATTTGAGCGTGGGGGAGGGGGGGGGCAGGAAAGCCACCTTGCCTTTTCTAAAAAGGCACAGTTCAAGAAAGTAGCTTTTCACTTTTGAGCCTTATCAGAAGAACCTCTAAAGTTTAACCATGACATATTTCATATCTCTGTAAAGAACATATTTGCCTCAATTTAATTCACCAGCCTGTAGGTCTCACCACATTCCCCCACTTTAGCTTTGATCTCCAGACAAACTCACAGACGTTCAACAAACTCAATATATTGACAACCAATTGTGACAGATTTACCTTTATTTCCTATTGATCCAGTTGTTTTCTTACGTGTGAATACCATAAAAAAAAACTGTAGTGGTTTAATAGCCTCAGTGCAATTTTGGTAACAACCAGATCAATAAATCCTTCCCTTAAGCTGTCATACAACATTTCAAGGAGAACTGTAAGAATGAGCTTTACATTTCTGATCAGGCATTAAACTAGTGCTTCATATCCCCAGCTAAACACATAGGGGCAGATTTACTAAGCTCGAGTGAAGAATTCGAATGAAAAAAAATTAGAATTTCAAAGTATTTTTTTGGGTCGAAGGATTTTAATTCCAAGTCGAATATCGAGGGTTAATTAACCCTCGATATTCGACCCTTAGTGAATCGGCCCCTTATTGTCATTGTCCTGTTGCTTCCTGGTGGCTTTGCAAAATAGTAAGTTTACTTTAACAAATACAAGATTTTAATAGTGTCCTTGCATTAACATTTGTGAATTATTTAGAGGAATGTTCACAACCACATTGCATCCTCATATGTGAGTGAGCATTCTGGAAACCTGCAATGATAGGGTGCCTGAGGGCTGAACTTAAGAGTCTTTGTCCCCCTAAAGTAACAAAACAAATGACTGAGACAAAAGCAACAATGAAGACTAAATAATTTCTGTAGGTAAATAAATGTACAAGTTTTATGTTCACAAGAAGAACTGCTCTGTTTGAGAAAACAAATCAGGTGAGAAATTAAACTCAAAATGAATTATATTGTAATTAACCTCCGTTCGAGCATCAGAGCTGATGCAAATAGTAGAAGAAATGGAATAAACATTAAATGGCAGAATGGATAACTGAATATAATAAAACTGCTATCAACAAACACACGCACAAATACAGGTATAAAGAAACCGCACACATAAATAAGTTACGTTCCTTAGCTATAGCCTTTGCTGTACATCTAATCTCTCATGACCTAGAACCCAATGCAGTCACAGCCTCCAATTTATACAGTTTATTTTACCTATGTTTATATTGTATTACTGACCTTACCAAATACTAACTCTACTTGGTCTATCTACTTCTTTGTGGGGAACCAACCCAAGTCAAATAAAACAAGAAAGAGAATTATTCTCTATAATAAACAACAACATTTGCATCAGAGCTGATGCAAATGGTAGAAGAAATGGAATAAACATTAAATGGCAGAATGGATAACTGAATATAATAAAACTGCTATCAACAAACACACGCACAAATACAGGTATAAAGAAACCGCACACATAAATAAGTTACGTTCCTTAGCTATAGCCTTTGCTGTACATCTAATCTCTCATGACCTAGAACCCAATGCAGTCACAGCCTCCAATTTATACAGTTTATTTTACCTATGTTTATATTGTATTACTGACCTTACCAAATACTAACTCTACTTGGTCTATCTACTTCTTTGTGGGGAACCAACCCAAGTCAAATAAAACAAGAAAGAGAATTATTCTCTATAATAAACAACAACAAAAATTGATCAGTTGTCATGAGCTTTGTAGTTAACTTTCCCTGTTGAGCAGAAGATTTATAGTCCAGTAACATTGTATGCAAGATTTATGCCTTGATTAAAGTAGGTTTAAAAAGTTGGTTTAATATGTCACTGCTATGTCACTTAGTTTTATACCCTGTTGTGGAGAGAGGGACTAAAAGGGAGATTTACAACTAAGAATAATGTATGAAAATAATAAAATTAGGCAAAGTGATAAATGTCATTTTGAAGACTTTACAGAAGAAACCGTACAAATTATCTATCAAAGCAGAAGGGGATGCTAGATAAAGCCTGTGTGCCAACAAGACAATAGTGAGGATTCAAATGCTTCTAAATATGTTGCCATGTTAACAATTTAGAGTTGTTTTATATCTGATTCCTGTCATGTATGTCCACCCAGGTTATGTGTCTGGAAACCATTGTACCCAACTTTAAATAACTACTAAGTTACTTAAGTCTCCTAAATTTCCAGTATTGCATAACAGAAATATCACAGACTGAAGCTTGATCTGCAGATGGATACAATGTATTTTTCATATAAGTGAAGAGATAGATAAGTAGATTGGATAGTTTGGATATAAAATATGTAAAACATAGAGATAAATAATTAATATATGAAGGCTTTGCAATTTATTATAACTATTCCAAATCGTATCTTTTGTTTTTCCTTTTGCTACAGCAATACTTTCACGCTGGTGGGAATGGTTTAAAAAAGAATTTCTTGGAAAAGAGCCCAGACTTACAGTCTTTGAAATATGCATTAAACCTTTACACCCAAACCACTGATGCTTTGATAAAAAAATTCATTGACACACAAACATGTCAAGGTAAGTGCAGGACATTTTCTACCCATTAGTGAATGTGGTGAAGCTACAGACTTCAGTTTACCTATGTACAGTATATGCACAATCACTCCTGTGTATCAGTTTAATATGACTTAAGCCATTGCCTGATCTGTGAAATTTCCCAAAACAGAGTTGAGAATGACTTTCAAATAATACATTGACTCTCTCTAATAATAAAATAAATTTAACGACCATGATTTTTAACTTTTGGTAGTGACAATTGGGTGGTAATTAGCACATAACTTATGTATGTTACCAAATGTACAAAAGGGATGTTTTTTTCAATACTGTTTTTTCTTAGCATATCTACTTGGAATACCAACCCTCAACTCTCCTTTATACCAAAGTATAACTAGGCATCCATTGTGTTTTTCTATTGTGTTTCTTTCCCACGTTCTTTCTTCCTTTTCATGGGCAGCTTTTTCATTACTTTCAAAAACCCACTGGTGGACAAAGAAGCTTATTTTTTTAAACCCATTCAGCAGCAAGCCAGATCAATTGATTGCAGAAAATAAAATGGGATCAGGAATTCACTTAAAGTTTTTGCAGTCAATCTCACATGCCACACTTCATAAATCTGCTCCTTGGTGTGCTATTAGACTAGAGCAGGGATCCCCAACCTTTTGAACCTGTGAGCAACATTCAGATGTAAAAGGATTTGGGGAGCAACACTAGCATGAAAAATGTTCTTGGGGTGCCAAATAAGTGCTGTGATTGGTCATTTGGTAGCCCCTATGTGGATTGTCAACCTATATTGAGGCTCTGTTTGGCAGTACACCTAGTTTTTATACACCCAAAACTTGCATCCAAGTCTTGAATTCAAAAATAAGCTCCTGTTTTGAGGCCACTGGGAGCAACATCCATGGGGTTGGAGAGCAACATGTTACTCACGAGCTACTGGTTGGGGATCACTGGACTAGAGAGAAACACAGCTAAATAAGTATATATTGGCGGTAGTTTTATATATTTGTTATCAAATACCTATTAATGGCCAGTGCCATATAGATGCATGTGTGCAAGGATAGTGAAATGTGGAATTAGGTGAAATTCTTACCTTGGATTAACCCTTCACATTTTAACATACGATCCTCAGTATTGGGATGAGGTCTCTATTCCCTAGTCTACTTGTTTCAGGACTCCCACCACAGTGAAAAAGATTAGGTTAATTTGTCTTTCCAGACTAAGTATGATCCCTACACAGCAGACAAAGTGATCAGTAATGCCAAGGGAACCCTCCAACTGACCCCATTAATGCTATTCTATCAAACATTTACAATGCTCTAAAAAAAGAAAAAATAATTAATTATATATACAAAGGGTGTGTCCCAGATACCTAGAGGTTAATTGTATTACAAGGGTTAACATGTGCTAAGCTATTCTGAAATATGTATCCTAGAGAGTTCATATTATCTTCAAATATTTAATTAAATTCACCCACAATAATCTTGCTTAGAAAATCGGGGCAGAAAAAGGGGCAGATTTATCAAGGGTCGAAGTGAATTTCGAGGGAATTTTCGAAGTAAAAAATTTCGAAATTCATAGTAATTTTTTTGGATACTTTGACCATCGAATAGGATACTATGACTTCGAATTTACTTCGAATTCGATTCGAAGTAAAAATAGTTTGAATATTCGACCATTCAATAATCGAAGTACTGTCTCGAATTCTAAGTATTTTAATTTGATGGTCGAATATCGAAGTATTTTACACTTCGAAATTCGACCCTTGATAAATCTGCCCCTAAATCTAAACAACATCTTGTAACATTTTTCAGAATGCAGACACTGCACAAATTTGATAATTTCTTCTTCATGATTTGATTTGGAATAGAATGTGCAATGTTCCCAATGTATTTGATTTTATGTAAATAAATCTATTTTAAGTATTTTGAGCTTTTCACTTTTTTAAACACACTGCTTTTATTCTGAGCACAACTGTAGGTGTTCTTATAAGTATAAAGAGATACCATAAATGATATTGATGTCTCAGTGAATAGATCTAAAACTTTAAGAAGTCCTGTAGGTATTATTATATTCTAAGTCAAAAGTAACTTTTAGCCACAAAAAGTTTAAGTGCCAGTTAAACAAATAGTGTACACACTATAGACACAGTTATTTAAAAATGTTTAGCATAATTAGCTCCTTTTACAGTTCAAATATAGCCAGAAACGTAAAAACTGTGTTGCTTTGATGCCCTTCCATTATTAAACATAGATAAGATGGTCTCATTTTATATTTTGGCTTCTTGCTTCCCCTTCTACCTCATGAATTGTACAAAAAGTACTTTGTTTTCTCCTCGCAGATGCATTTCAAGTGTCTTGTAAATTGTAAGCAGTATCGCATAGCATAAAAGCAATCTCAAGTGGCTTTCAGATGTAGCGCTGTGTATATCATGATGGGGAAATACTGACAAAAGAAATTTGCTATATGTAATATCTTTTGTTTTGTTGACTCATAAATAAGTTGCATGAAAGGTTAAGAAGACCTTGAAGGCAGCATTTCTCTAAATGATTATAGATTATTTAATAGCAGTCTCCTTACACAGACTGGATTCCTACTGCAACAACATTGATAGCAGTTATTTAAAGGGACAAAAAAGCTCTATGTATAAAATGTATTTAATATTGGATATTTTCGGGCAGGGTTTGGGTGTTTTTATCAGGATTTGGAATTGGGATTTTTGGGGTCTTTTTGTGAACCTACAAAATCACCAGCTGGATACAGGCTGATTGGTCTGATTTAGTAAATGTTCCATTCTTCTGACAGGGCACAGGCTCATTCACATAAACATCAAATTTTAAAAAGTGCAAAAAGGAGATTAAAGTAAATGCTTATTCTTCAGTGACACGTACTGGTACCTGAAAAACCACTGAAAATGCATGGCAAGAGTTGGAGAGTTTAGCAAAATACATTTTTAAGATATTGAAACACTAGTCCTTGATCTTAAAAATCATAATATAAAATTGCAAACACCATTTTCCTATTTCAGGAGCTTTTTATACAGTATATCCAGCCAATAAGAGCAAATTAATTTACTGTTATATTTGTTACCTCTGAGCTCCATTTTGTTTTTGATGGATTTTTTTTGCATGGTATTTATTTTCAAATTGATAAATAGTAAATATATTGCTAGAATAATATAAACATGCAATCACAATAACCGCATTTCAATCAAAGTACAGATCACAAGAAATTGCTGTTTAAGAAGCTTTGTAATATTAGGTTCCCGGTATGCCATGAATCTAGAGCAGTTGCTTAAATTTTCCCAGCAACCATCCAACATCCAATTTTCACACATCTTAGTTAATGTTGCTATACCTTGCAAAAGTATTCTAATCCTTTACCTATTGCCATTTGCAATGCTATGGGGCTACATTTTACTACTTTAACTACAGTGGACCCTATTAAGCAGGGCAAGGTCCCATTGCACCAACTGCTCCACAGGTTGTTACGCTACTATATAGAGGTTCTGTAGGTTTATGGTGAACCTCTGGTACTCTGACAGGCCTGCCTAACTTTCAGGCCTGATACTGCAAGAGAACCCTTTCCCTCTACTAAAAACTGAAGCTTGGATAAAAAGGACAATGAAACAAAACACAAGGCCAAAACAAACCCAAAACTGTGAAACAAAAAAGATGGATGTCTATTAATGGCCCAGTCTCTCTTAGCTTCACTGAAAATCTGTGGAGCTTAAAAATCATACAACCTAACCTAAACAACTGGAGAAAATCTTTGTAGTGTGCAATACAGGTACAGGTATGAGACCTATCATCCAGAATGCTCAAGACCTTGGTTATTCCAGATAAGGGATATTTCTGTAATTTGTAATCATATGTTGTCTACTAAAAAATCATGTAAACAATATATCAACCCAAAAAGGCTGGTTTTGCTTCCAATAAGGATTATTTATATCTTAGTTTGGAGCTTTCTGAATAACTGGTTTCCGGATAACGAATACCATACCTGTATATTGCTGTTATTGCTGCAAAATGCATCTGTTGAAAATAACGAATACAATTAATTGTGTATTAATACTTTTACAAGACACACAAAAAAAGTTTTAGATTATGTTCAATTAAAGCAAGTGGAACTTTTAGAAACAAATTCCTGTAAAGGCAGGTTGTCCCTTGGGATTCAGATGGCAAAATACATTTTCTGTTATTGTCAGCAGCAGTATCTCCAAATCCCAGGGATTGTTGAAGTATACTCGAAATATAATTGACCCATTTGCATTTCCCACATGATACCTTAATCTAAATGTATATTATACTGCATCAATATCTTTCTGTCTCTCTTTGTTTACATATCTATAACGTATTTTATCTCCAAAGTTCATATGATGTAGTGATAAGATCACAATGGTGCTTGGCAGTTACTGCTAAGAAATGTTTCTCAGCTATGCTTTGTTTGCCATCAGTTGCTCACATAAAAAGGATAAATAATTCATAGGCAAAAGGTAAAAAGGACCCTTCATGAGACAAACAGGACTTTGCATTTATAAAACTTACTTCAATGTGCTTCTGTTCAGAATGTTGCAGCTACAATAAGAAGTTTATAGTGAATACTTATATCACCTAAATTATTATTTATTAATAGTGATGGGCCAATCTCTCTCGTTTTCATGCGCCGAAAAATTTGCGAATTTCCCGCAAAACTCGCGAGACAGCAAAATATTTGTGAAAAATTGTGAAATCTCAAAGTTCACGAAAAATTTGTGAAATTCGAACGTTTTCACTAAAAAATCAAGCAATTCAAATGTTTTCACAAAAAAATCGAGAAATTTGAAGTTTTCACAAAAAAATCAAGCATTTTGAACCTTTTCACGAAAAAATTGTGAAAAACAGAAATTTCCACGGGAGATTCTCTAATTTATTCGCCGGCGGTGAAACGCGGCAATTCGATGCAAATTCATGGCAGGCGAATTTATTCGCCCATCACTATTTATTAGATCAGTTAATAACAGGATGGTACAAGCACACCAATATTATTCATAATAAAGTGATTCTAGTCTATACCACTCTTATAATTATTTTTAAAAGGCATTCATGTTGCTTAAATTGGTGTTCCATGCATAACCAGTTTGTCCTGTCCAGTATCTCATAGCAACAATTAATTTAATTGGCCTGATGTAATTTAAACAGCCATTATTAATAATAGTTCTTAATACTTCACTATCATCTTTGTGAATTTTCTCAAGAAAACATAACCAAAACTTGCTAGTGTGTAAAGTAATAGATTTAAAGCTGTGTAATGTTCTAGGAATCATTTACAACCATTCATTCTTGTTTCATATATTTAGTTTGCCTGCTAAAGCCTGGCAGTTCCGAGTTTGTGATATGTGGAAATGTACTTGGCTATTGAATTTTCATTAAACTTATTACAGTTCAAACTCACATTTTCTTCATCACAAATCTTTTTGATTATCACAGAATCAGATTTAAAGAGTAGACTCTGGTACTGCAAATAAATCTGTTGAACTGTAATGAGAATTTGCATAAGTAAAGCCAGACAGGGCTCAATATTAAATTACTGTTTAGAAGAAGATGCTTAAGTGCCTGATAAATTAGGGATTTAAATAAATAAATGGGATGAGTAACATGTTTATGAATTTCATAGCACTGTGATTTATTTAGACACAGTAAGGACCTTTTCATAAGAACATTAAAATACCTGCCCAACTTAGAAGGAGAGATGAGGCCAGTGACTTGTTTAAATCAATGTGTAAATGTGCTACTGAATGGCTTTTATAAGCTGCTTTTTCAGTATTCTTTTGATGCTCTTACTCTTAAGTCAGGTTAAGATAATCACTAGACTTGTTCAAAAAGTTTTCTTACAAGACCCTTCATTTCAAATTCATTGTTGTGATTAATCAATCTTGGCACTGCACTTATTCATGACTGCAGAGAATTCGCTTTAAGTTGCCTTTTTAATTTATTTTCCAGTGAAAGGACACAAGGACATATTCACAATGCAATATGCAGTGTGCAATCTCAATATCAATTTATTCTTGATCCAGCACTCTGTGCAGAGAACAAAAACCCCAGTGGGCTCAAGTGCTGTCAAATGAGCACTGAGGGGCACACGCTTGAGCCTTTTGTGTGGTTGCATTTGTGCCCCCAGTTGTAAATGACCACTAAATTCATTTATAACTAAAACACCAAAAGCATTACCTTGAATAGGACTGTCCAACTGTAGGCCCATGTTCTGATGTTTGAGGGTTTTTTTTTTTGACATCCAGCATGCCTAATCTTCATAGACCTCTTTGTAGGACATCATTGTTCATCATGATTATCCAGCTCCTAAACATATCAAATACTTGATAATTGGTAAAAACTGAAAAACCTGTATAGCACTGACCTAAACAAGATAAGATTTTTAGTGAAAAGACATCAATAATATGTCCACATTCCTTCTAGGTTCTTAAGTAAATCCCTAGTTGATCCTAAAGGTTAGGACTCTAACTGACTGTATACTGACATAAACTGACAAAGCTGAAATCAAATATGTCTTCTTGACTAATGGTTAGTACAGAGGCTTTACTGAGATGGATTTTCTTGGTTTAACCTGTACCATGAATCATTGGCAATTAAAATATATTTTATTTAGAGGTGCTGCCAAAGCTAAATGGCTAATTTTTTTAGTGCACATCCATTCTCAGCCGACCTATTATACTGGATGACAAGAGAGTATATAATTTATGGAGTCAATGGTCCTTTTTTATTTCAGATATAGGATCTATTATCCAGAATGCCTGAGACCTGAGGTTCTAGGATAAGATTTTTTGTGTAATTTGGATCACCATACCCTAAATATGCTAAAAAATTTTAAAAGACATGTAAAGCCAAAAAATGAAATCCAATTATTACTTTCTTTAATGAAAAAAACTATCACCGATATACTTTAATTAAAACATGTGTACCATTTTTATAAGAAACCTGACTGTATGCAGTCAAATTCTCCCTTCATTTATTGCTGTGGACAGGAATTGTCAGACGGTCCCTTACTGCTCTACAGGGAAACAATCATACTTATGAACAGCAGGGGGAGCCCCCGCCTTACTTCCCAGCCATGCAGAACTCAAGCAGCTTTGGTTGTTTCCCTGTAGAGCAGTCGCGACTGTGTAAAGATTTGTATTGGATTTTATTTTGGCTTTACATCCCCTTTACTGTTTCCAACTCCAGATGTAGGGACAAAGATCATGGAGCCAGATTTAAACAGATAAGCTGGGATTCTATTTTGGAGGATTATTTTGCTGCAGCCACTGGTTCTGTAGAGTTGGAGAAAGTTTGTATTAAACAATACAAAAACTATGAAATCCACATTAGATTACATGACAACACAGGACCCAGTAATATTCTGATTATTAATCAGTCTTGCTGTATCGGCTTCTAGCAGATGTTATTTGACTTGTGCTTTTTTGATTATTTATGATGATCCCTAAGCAGCTCAGACCACACTGAGCATGTGTTCAGTCTTGGTCTTGCAAAGATGTTTAACAAAGTTATAAGATGGTGACTCCCTGTGGCCAACTTTGAAAGCATAAATCATTTATTTGATTAGGCTTGTGATGCAGTAAGTTTATGTTTATGTTTAGTATACAAAATACAGCCTTTCTAGCCTTATTCTATTTTAGACTTAACTTCCCCTGTAAACATCAAATAACCTCAATAGGATCGTTTTGCCACCAATATGGATTCATATAGCTTAGTTTGGATCAAGTGCAGTGTACAGTTTTATTATTATTATTATTATTATTATTATTATTATTATTATTATTACTACAGTGAAAACAGAATCATTTTTAAAAATCATTATTTGTTTACAATGTATTTTATGAGAGATTTCTAGATAAGGGATGCCATACTTGTACAAATTTATTTTGGTCTGTGTTCTTATTGAATCTCTGACCAACAACAATGGCAACAATGAAAACTGAATGAAATCAAACCAGCCGAGTTACAAAATACACTACTCTGCATTTTCCTATGCTATTTTATGCAAAAGTGTGTATATACAGTATATATATATATATATATATATATATATATATATAAAATATATATATATATAATATATATATATATATATATATCGTGACTATTATTTTTGCAATAATACAATATTGCCAAATACTTGCCATGTCACAGTATATGATTTATTTAATGATATGCATAAATATCAAATATTAATGCAATTGGTATGACAAAAAAAGGTTTTATTACAGTACATACAAATAAAAATTTTTGATTCATGAGTTTTATTTATATAGAACTCTTTTCAACGTACCAACCTTACCAACGTATAAATATGATGCTAAAGCATTTACTTAATTGCTAGAAATGGACAACACAATTATTTTACCATACTGGCCTTTTTGTTATGTTATTACATGATAGTTATCATAATTACATTGAACCATTTTTGCCCGTTCATTTCATGAAACCATCTTAAAATACTATTATTTGAGCATATAATTCATTTGGACTATGCAAATTAATATAAAGCAGAGGAAAAGCCTGCCCCTTTTTGCCACCTTGGACCAAGCAGGTGCACTGTCTCTCTCAATAATAAGTGGATGGCAAGTTTTAGCACAATTCACTTTTTTTGCCCTCAAACTCACAAATTTGAACTAAGGTTTTAAAAACTTGAATTTGTCTAATGCCATGTTTTTATCCACAACACATTAGAATTTCAGCATAATTGTGGGCACATGCTTTCCTGCATCCAACAAGTTTCCACAAAAAAAGTACAATACCTGTTGGTAAATATGTGAGCAAGTTGCGGCATCTCTTTACCCCTCTGCACTTGTTTTCAAGTGGTGTCAGTTCCAGTATTCAGTGTTAATAACATTAGCATCCAGTTAACATTCAGATACCAAGTTACTTGTGTCTACTGCCACAGCCCACTAGCAGGGGCGATCCTGGCCCCTCCGCCGCCTGAGGCAGCAGCAGTTGCTGCTGCCCCCCCATTCCACCGTGCGCATACCTTTTTGCGCCTGAGGGGGTCCAGGGGGTCCACGAGGGCAGCAGAGAGGGCCAGGACACTAGTGTCGAGAGCCTAACTACGCTCTCTGTGCTAGAAGTGCTGAATTTCCGGTTTGAAAACCGGAAATTCGGCTCTCAAAGTACCAGGAGCGGCATTTTTCCCACCCCTGGTACCTAGTGGGGCACTGCAGCCCGAGGTGAGAGCCTCAACTTGCCTCATTGGCAAAGGGCCCCTGCCCACTAAAGAAACCCTGGATATACCATAAGGTCCAGAAATAATTTCAGAATTCCCTTTCAACTTGTGCGCAATTCATCAGAGTAAGCTGCATGGGTATGTTGGCACTTACTAAACTATGCAAAGTATAGACACAAGTAATTTTCTGAATGTCAATGTGCACTTAATTTCTAATTAGTTTTAGTGCTTTTCAATTGCACTTGCATTCACAAATGTAGAAGTGTAGCAGTAGGTGGAATAAGTTTGTTATATTCTCTGTGGTGTGTTTCATTGACCAGCCATCCCTTTTCCTGGATAGAATAAAAGATGGCCACAGAGGAAACCTCTTTGCTCCTTCCCCACTAATAAATGTCACTTTCAGCTCTGTAGGCAATAAAGCCAAGCATTATCACTTTAAAGTAGTCCCAGTTGCCTGCTATTGGATTCTTTAAATTGACATTGATGCACTTCTACAAATGCTTTGAATGTTTTCTCTACACCTTCCCACTGGCCCTAGTCTCTTGTCACAAAAGATAAATGTGGCCCTTACTCATCAGTAGACAGGAAACAGGGATACCTAGTTAATCCATTCTGAACAGCAATACTATTTGCTTAAACGGACAGCTAGCTTGACAGCTAGAAAGAGCTTTAGGCAGTTTCTAGTGATGGTCAGTCATAGTATTGAACAGTCTCTATATACAATCATATGAAACAGTTTGGAAACCCCTCAATACAGATTGTGCAAATTGTGCTGAATTGTAGAACGATGTACAGATACACCATCTGGAGCAAGATGTTCTTGAAGGTCTTTGGAGGTGATCTTTGGGTTGTCTCTAACCATTCTCACAATCCTCCACATATGTATTTTTCTTGGCCTGCGAGACCTGGGTTTTTCAGCAACTGTGCCTGTGGCCTTCTATTTCCTAATTACGGTCCTTACAGTTGAAACTGACAGTTTAAAACTCCAAGATAGCTTTTTGTAGCCTTCCCCTAAACCATGATACAGAACAATCTTTGTTTTCAGCTCTTTTGAGAGTTGCTTTGAGGATCCCATGCTGTCACTCTTCAGAGGAGAGACAAATAGAAGCCCAACTTGCAATTGGGCACCTTAAATACCTTTTCTCATGATTGGACACACTTGCCTATGAAGTTTAAGGCTTAACTAGCTAATCCAACCAATTTGGTGTTGGCAGTAATCAGTATTGAGCGGTTACATGAGTCAAATTAGCAAAATTACAAGGGTACACAAATTTTTGCACAGCCCGTTTTCTCACATTTGGTTTAATTTCATACATCTGAAAACTGCTTCACTAAAAATCTTTGTTCAAAATATACCCCAGTACTCAGATGTTCCTGGGAAATGAAAGAGTTTGACGAAAACTCAGAATTTTGCCTGAAAACTTTATTGCCAAAAATCCAGAGCACATAAAAAAATCATTGAGACTTCTCCCATTGACTTATATGCAACCTCAACAGGTCTGAGATGCTGGATTTTCAGATTCTGACTTTTCCTTCATCAGGGTTTAATAAATTCAAAAAAAGTCAGATTGTATAAAAAAAATCACAAATTATTCCTGATTTTTGCATTCAGAGTTTAGTAAACAACCCCCTTAGTCAAAGGCTAGTCATAGCCCTTTGTTGAAGGCTGCGGGTGGTGCACCTGGGTCTCTTCCCTAATGTGAGGAGTTACTATCTGACTTGGGACCTTCTTTTTTATGTACATCTTTACTATAAGATCAATACCTGTTTCTTATATACTATACTAAAACTTCAGGAAACTTTAAAATATTCATGTATTCATAAGCTTTGCATTTCATTGTTGATAACCATGTGATTGAGCTGCTTTTCCTGCAGGGAGAGTTATGATCAAGAAACATACTGTCCTAACACAACAACAAAAGTTGGTAGCCAAGAGTCGGCATTTAACATGTACATGTTATGGTATGAACAATTTCATATTGAGCCAGATGCAAGTCAATTAGAGAAACTTATTTTAAGGTTAATCTCATGAAAACTCAACAAACATCTATGGGGAAATTTGGAATTGAATTATGAGAAGTTTTTTTCTCACTGAATTTGATCTGGCCCTATATTGGTTATAAGAACTGGAGCACAATTTGTGCGTATTGGGTTAGATTTAATACAATAAGAAAAATGTATCCCATGGTTTATCACATGAACATTCCATTGAAATCTATGGGGAAATTCAGAATTGAATAAGGAGAAACATTTTCTCCTTAAATTCTCCTGAAATCTGGCCCATTATTTGATTATCAAGATGATCAAGACAATACACTGAAATTGCACCTATATCATATTTTAATGACTCATATTTTTTATTACTCTTTTCTTTACATACATTTATTAATCATATTTTCAATTGCAAATTTGTTTTAGTATAATTAATACATTGATTATTGAAGTGCTATATTATTTGCAAAAGAATCACATGTTTTGTGTTTTCCATAAACAAGAAAAAAATCTTTGCTTAGTAGCTTAGGCCAAAGTATAATGAGAATACATGTTCACTAGGTTGGATCACCAATGTGGTGCAGCAGTATTTACAGTGACATATTACAAACAGGATATACAGTAAATGAATGCAAGGGAACAGAGTTTGGCTTCTCCCCATATAAATAGCCAAATATGCAGAACATTACAAAATCATTAAGATGAACATTGCAACTGATTATCCGTATTGTAAAATATGTAATTAGTAGTCAATAGACACTGTTATTTGTTAATCTAACTTTGGCAGAAATCTACAGAACTGGATTGTGCCAACTATTTTTTGCAAATTAAAATCAGACAAATCTGTGTATTTGCAAACAGGCTTGATTGTTTAGTTTTTGTTTGCATTTTGTCTTACTAATTCAAAAGCCATGGCTCAGTAAACTTTCAGTTGCAATTCAGGAATTAGTGCTCATCTCTGCCATGTGCTGATCAATATCAGTAACTGTATTTGAGATCTATCTCATATATATGAATATAATGAAAGCCTTTTTGCATACACTGTATCTAACCTATGTGTTATTTTTACCAGCTCAGTTGCCCTTCTCTGTACCCTCTCTAATGTCCTGTTTAAGCGCTGAAGACTAAAACTGTACATATTCTAGATGGTGCCTTACCAGTGCTCTATGCAGTGAAAGCAATACCTCCCCCCATGAATCTATGCCCCTTTTAATACAGCTCAAGACCTTATTTGCCCTTGGTGCTGCTGACTGGCATTGCTTGCTACAGCCAAGTTTATTATCTACAAGGACTCCAAGGTACTTCTCCATTATGGATTTGCCTAGTGCAGTCTCATTAAGGGTATACGTGGCTTGGCTTTACATGGCTTTACATTTATCAAAATTGAATCTCATTTGCCACTTAGCTGCCCATATTGCCAGTTTGTCAAGATCCTGTTGCAAGTATGCCGCATCTTCGATGGAATTAATTTGGCTGCATAGGTTTGAGTCATCTGCAAACACTGATACATTACTTACAATACCCTCCCCTAAGTCGTTAATGAACAAGTTAAATAAAAGTGGACACAATACCAAGCCCTGAAGGGCCCTACTAAGAACCCTATTCCTAGTAGAGAATGTACCATTAACGACCATTTTCTTAATCAGATCCTGTAGCCAGTTTCCTATCCATGTGCAAATGACTTCATTAAGAGGCCGTTCTAAAACTAAACCTAGCTCTCTTAGACCCCAGGGGTGTATGCCATCTGGTCCAGGCACCTTGTTCACATTATTTATTTATTTGTAAAGCTTTATGAATCATATTCTGAGTCAGCCACTGGGTAGATTGAGCTGATCCAACAGTGCAGCTATGAAGTGAGCCTGGGAACTCTGACTTCTCTATTGTATACATTGAAGAAAATAATTGATTTAGTACATTTGCCTTTTCTGTATCTGTTACCATCATACTGGTACCATTATTTAAGGGGCAACACTTTAAACCTGCATATTTTTACTATTCATGTACTTTATATAAAACTTTTTGGGGTTAGTCTTAGCCTCAGCTGCAATGTGATCCTCATTTCTTATCTTTGCCTTCCGGATAGCTGTTATGTACTAAAATGTCCTAAATTTGTCCATATATATTAATTCAAGCATCTGACCAGTAAATGCTGCATGTAAATGCTGGATGGTTGCTATGCATTGATATTCAAAAAGTAAACTTAACAGTATTTGAAGACCCAGTAAAACCTTCAGAAGTTAGGAAACAATAAGTAAATTAAGTAAAATAAGTAAAAAGAGTACATTTTTGTTTAAGTATATGCATCTAGGGTTCATCAGAAATGTATTTGTTTTTTCAGGTCAGTCCACAGAGGGCTCAGTAGGGGAAATATCTGTTCAAGTGGATCTGTTGACTCATCCTGGAAATGGGGAGCACAAAGTAACAGTAAAAGGTATGTTTTGAGCTATATTTCCTTTATCACAATATTGTAACATTTCAGTTTTATATCAAATAACTGATATAACTCATTTTCTTTTTGCAGTTGTAGCACTCAATGGCTTGCTCTGGCAAACTACTGCTATGTTCCGGCCTTTTGTTGAAGTCTATGCATTGGGTCCCAGTCTAAATGATAAAAAAAGGAAATATGGGACAAAGACAAAGAACAACACTTGGTCTCCGAAATACAATGAGAATTTTCAATTGTAAGTAATTCAATATTGAAATATATTTCTAAATTTACAATAGAATTTTTGGTAGATTTGTTGTCAGATAGCCCTGAGCTGGCAAGTAACATTGAGGTGGGTAAAAAAAGGAAATATTGGACAAAGACGAAGAACAACACTTGGGGGCCCATTTACTTAGATTGAGTGAAGGAAAAGAAAAAAAACTTCGAATGATTTTTTTGGCTACTTCACTCTCGAATTGGCTACTTTGACCTTCGACTACGAATTCGAAATGAACGATTGGAACTAAAAATTGTTAGAATATTCAACCATTCGATAGTCGAAGTACTGTCTCTTTAAAAAAAACTTTGACCCCCTACTTCGCCACCTAAAACCTACCGAGGTTCAATGTTAGCCTATGGGGAAGGTCCCCATAGGCTTTCCTATGTTTTTTTGGTCGAAGAAAAATCGTTTGATCGATGGATTAAAATCGAAAGATTTAATCATTTTTTTAATTGTTAATTAATTGTTAATTAACCCTCGATATTCGAACATATGTAAATCTGCCCCTTGGTCTCCGAAATACAATGAGAATTTTCAATTGTAAGTAATTGAATATAAGTTATCCAAATGTAGATACACTGTATAAAATGCTTTTTTTCTAAAAGATGTTTCTAAAAGATGAATTGCACACAGTAACATCTGTTTCTAATTAAATATGTTTCTAATTAAATTGTACCTGATTAGTAAATATATCCAGTTTATTGGAGTACAACATTGAAAGAAAATTCATCAAAACTATAGACATTTCTGCAAGAATTATCTACATAATTCACCAAACTTGTTCTGTAGATGCCCTAGAGAAAGGCATCATTGCTAACATTCCCTGAAAGTGAAAAATTCCAGCACAGACTACAGAAACTTCAAAATAGTATAGGAACCTCTGCATTCGACTTACAGTATATACAACCTTGGCAGGTTAAAAATGGCGGATTTTCCGATTCGGACTTTAATAAATCTCAAACAATCCGAGGTTTGTTTGCACCAAAAAGCCATAACGCTCATGAAGTTTGTGTCCGTCTATACATTATTTACAAATAAACCACTTTGGTTATGTTCAATAACATTCATTTACATATGTTATACCATTTTTTGTGGTCCCACCAATATATATATATATATAAACTTTATAAACTTAAAGAGACAGCACTTGTAGTTGCTGCTCTCTCCTCTACACTTGTTTCCCGCAGTTTGGCTTTCATGCGCCACATTTCCTTGCTTCGCCTGCACTTAACACGCTCCACCTGTTTCACTGCCTCCCATCTATCGGCTGCACGTTCCTTCCTCCCAGAGTCCCAGGTCACCTGCAGCTGCCTCCCTGGACGGTGTCGCTTCCTTCCTCACACGATTCCTCTCCACTCTCCATGCCCCTCCCGTCCACTATAGCAAGTCTTGCTCCCCCCTCCCATCCATCATCTCAAATCTCGATCCCATTCGCACCAACTATCGCATGTCTGGGAAGGGGGTGTGACTTCCTGTGTGAGGAGAATAACTGACTTTA
This sequence comes from Xenopus laevis, assembly GCF_017654675.1. Classification (NCBI taxonomy): domain Eukaryota; kingdom Metazoa; phylum Chordata; class Amphibia; order Anura; family Pipidae; genus Xenopus; species Xenopus laevis. The sequence goes on from NC_054376.1 coordinate 53,205,733, forward strand.
CTGTTGTGAGGTAATTTTGAGTAAAACAGCAGAAAAAAAGAGAGCAAACACAGAAAGGAATCAGGAGTTACGATTTCTAACCATATTGCAGACAGAAAAATTCTCACTCCCCTCCCATCAATCATCTCAAAACTCGCTCCCCCTCCCATACACTATCGCAAGTCTTGCTCTCCCCCTCCCATCACTATATCAAGTTTCACTCCCTCTCCTTCCCTTGGCCCACCACCATCTCTGATGCAGCAGAATGTCGCCTGCCAGCCTGTACCTATAAGATTCGATAGTTACACAGATATACACAGGTTCATTATAGTCTGTTTGGACCTTCTGAAACACAGCTACCCTTTCACACTTTAACATGAACAATTCATTTTACACACACACTTACACTGGCATTGACACACACACACATACACTGACTAAACACACCTGACAGATTCACACTCATCTGCCCTGGGAAAGATGCTGCTTCAGCAGAAGGAGATTCTCTGCTCTGATCCTCTCACACGGATCCTCCTCACACAGTTGAGGAGCAGGAAGCGCCTCACAGAGGGAAGGGGTGGAGCTAAATCCGGACTGCTGACCTGAGCAGTAGAATAGGCATTGGGATGGTCCATTATTTGAATGGGTGCTGACCTGACAAGATGTAAGTGTTTCATAAGTGTATTGCAGGTTCTCAATGGCAATTTTAATAAATGTGTTCATATAAAAGAGAAAAAAATAATATATGTACATAAGGCAATGGAAGATCTTTTATTATGAGGTACAAGTCAGGGGGGTAGCAAGTACCCCCCCCCCCTTTGCCCCTATCCGTGGATGCCCATGTCCTGTTCATTATAAATTCTAACCAATATTCATTATTAGTTCCAAAATGTAATAAATGTTACAAGAGAACACTACTAGACTGTAAGTCCTACAGAGCAGGGACCTCCTTCCCATCTTTAAACAGCATCCCGATTTTAAAAAGAGTTTGAACAAAATTCAATTGACAACTCATATTGCTTGTATTGACTTCCCAATTATTGCAGCATCCATTCACCTTGCAGCTCAGCTTCCTTAAGTTTCAGCCTTTATGGCTGTAACTCAGAGATTTATTTAATGATTTTCAATATTCCACAAGATACCTCCTTAAAAATAACATGAGGCAGCATTTTTTGTCATTTGACTTAAATGAACTATAATAGACATAAACATTAAAAAACAACCAGTACAGTAGCTATGCCATCAACATGGCTTTGTTAACATGAAGTACAAAATCTTCTCTAATACATATGCCTTTCACTTTTCAGCCAAGCTGAAAAAAAGTATCCCCAAAAGTACTATTGCCAAGTAATGTGAGCCACAGGAGGGCTTTTTAGTGCTTTCCCGATGATCAAGAAGTGCCCCAGCCTTATAGCTGAACAGTTCATAATGGTTTATTTAAAAGTACATTGTTGGAAATTGAAAAAACCAAAAAATCAACTAATATTTACTTTTAAAACTCTGGCTTATAGTAATGTGTGACCAGTCGTATACTCTACTGACTCTCGATGCAGCCCAGTCAGTGAAAGGAAGGTCATCTGCCTGTTACTGTGCATACAGGACAGGTTTGATTAAACTGCTCTAGTTTGCATTTTCAGGATGAAGTTTTGTCTGACAATAGGGTTGCCACTTTTTCTAAGGTCTGTTCGGGTCTCAATTACCTCTTCAGTTTTCAGCTTTGTGAAACCCAAACAATAACCTGGCAAATTAATTCAAAACATTAAAATATTAAGATACTCGCTGTGATTTTTTTTTCTATCAAAATGGCTTCGTTATCATCAGAAGGATGATAATTATAAGAGAAAGAAAAAGCAAATCAGTCAATAATGAGGAATTGCCATTTTAAATTAGCATTGCTGTATTCAGAGCCTTCTCTGATTTCTGTATAAGATCCAATATCTTTAATTAAATGGAGGACTAAAGATAGTGCATGTATGGTAGGAGATGAGCTTTGAAGGTGCCTGATGAATCATCAGATACAGGTAGAATTTGATTATATCTACATGTATATCTGACTATTCAGCTCTAAATATCTGTAATGAAAACAAAGTTCTTCGCAAGAAAGATAAACCTGCTCCAGTGGCATAACCCCAACAAGCATTGTTGTGTCCACCTCTGATGTCACCATACCAACCCCAGCACCATCTGTCCCACTCCCTTTTTTGGGTTTAGCCAATGGCAAATGTGGCAACCGTATCTCACATTAGCCTGTGTTGTCAGGGGGAAATACTTGATAAATCAATGATTAAAAAGTCGTATGAGTACAAAAGAAAAACAAGCAAAAAAAAAAAAAAAGAAGAAGCTTCATAACTAATTCCAATAAGAAACTGAAAAATCTATGAAATATACAATGTAATAAGGGAACAGTTATATCCTGCAAGAATCATATCAACTGCATTAAAACTGTATTTTGCATTAGCGATATTTAAATTAGCATTGTAATCTAAAAAGGACCCAAACACTCCATTATGTAATCTCAACACCCTCTTCTGTGGAACTTTGGCTACAAATGCACAACCTTTTCTGAAAATATTAAGTTTCCATCAATAGAATTCAATCCATAGAATGAGATGTCAAGTTCAACCCTCAACTCATCTCATCCATTTTTAGTTATAAATTGATTCAGAGGAAAGCAAAAACCATCTTACTGGTTCAAAGTAAAAACAATGATGTTGGTTAAAGTGAAAATTGAATAGAAATTAGACCAAAGACCAGGATGTGGTATTGTGCCATCAATTATTTTGTCTGCTCCATAGCATCAGTTAACTTACTGTCATTTGTGCTGTATAGGTAGTTATTTTTGATAAGTATTATCTGTATTGGATGACCTTCAAAAGAGCTGTGACATCTTCCCAATTCTGCTTTCATAATTTTGATAGAGAATTAAGATTTTATTATGATGCATAAAAAAACTTCTAGGTTGGGCTAGAGGGGCACATAAAAAACAGGCTTAAAAATAAAAATAAAAACCTATTAAAATGATAAATTAATAAAACCACTATTTGATTAAATTGATAGAAGCACAATAAAATTGTGAGTCTGGGAACATACGTTGCCAAGAGTCAGAGATTTTTCATTAGTAAAGTTGCAGGATATAAAATATTCCTAAGGATATATTTGAATTTTAATAAGGGTGGAAAGGCTGACTAATTGAAAGCAGGCTAAATGAAATTGAAGAGCATGCTCCTCATTCTTCTTTATAACTATATCTATTTTTTAATTTTCCACAGCATTCTGAGTAATGAGGAGAGCCCCCGGGAGTATGAACTTCACCTCTGTGTGAAAGATTACTGCTTTGCCAGAGAGGATCGCGTTATAGGAATGACTGTGATCCAGCTGAAGAATATAGTGGATAAAGGAAACTGTGCCTCTTGGTATCCTCTGATGAAAAACATCTGTATGGATGAAACCGGACTGACTATTCTGAGAATACTTTCGCAGAGATCAAACGATGAAGTTGCCAAGGAGTTTGTAAAGTTAAAATCAGACATCCGATCTCCAGAAGAAGTCTAGAACACTACTGCTGGCGCATGAGGGGACACCTCCATGGACTCAAATTAACATTGATACAGTGTTGTTCCGATTAGTGTATGCATGTGAAAAAATCAGTGGGAATGTTTACTTCAATATGTTTGTGTTTGCTAGTACATATGGACTATATTTGCAAGGTATGTTGAAGAAAATGTGTATCTTTTTATACGACTGACATTGGGCAAGGTCTTGCTCTCATGAAGTGCCAAAATAAACAGTCAGAGCTGAAATAATCGTAGGGTTTCTTTTTTAATGTCGATTTCGATCAGTTTACACATGAGCACGTTATATTACTTCAACTCATGTCAGTCACGGAGCAAGCCTCTCTCTCTCTCTAGCTATGTTCCACAGGACAACACCATCTACTCCTGTTGTTCGAGAACCTGGCTTCACATTTGTGGGCATGAGTCAATGAGGATGCAAACTAACACTCAGTCTGGAGGTCTATCAAATGTTATTCCTACATGCTTACAATTGCCTGCATTCCCTTTACATGATGTTACACTGTTCTATCCATATCCATTTGCAATATCTCCATTAAATATTGTTGTCAGTGCATATTTAACTATTCAAATGATAAACTATAACACAATTTGTAATTTTATAAAAGATTTGCATTAAAATAGGAAAACAAGAAAGGGTGGGGGCTCTTTTATGCATATGACTCTCTTTCTGGCATCACTGTGAACACAAACTATAAAGAGAAAGATTTACTTACAAAAAACTACTTGTTGCCCTAAAGTGGTAGCCCTTTCTTTGTCCACCAGCTATCTACTAAGCCCCTCTGTATAGCACCATGGGTAAGAAATGTATGCTGCAAAAACTTGCTGGAAAATGTCTTAGTTTTTATCTTTTATTATTATATATATAAAATACATTAACTTCACTCTGACTCCTATTCTTTCAGCTCTGCTTCTTGTCGCTGACAATTACGGGGTATTTTCCATAAATCTGCAGTATTTTTGTACCGTGCAAAATGTCTATAAATCTATACAAAAAATCTGCCACAGTTTATGTGCTTAAATCATTTTATGGGACACCAAGGATTCAAAATCGTTGAAAATTGTTTTGCATTTCTGAAAATCAACTAAATCAAATAATGGTTTTTTTTTCATTCAGACAGGAACGTGTGTTGCATTGTATACTTAGCTGTATGATCAGTTAAGTGTTGTCTATTTTTCAAGAAAAAAAATACAATTTATACTTATGCAACATAAAAATGTATTGCACTGAGGCAAAAGTCTTGTCTTGTAAATACATTTAGTGAGATATTGTAAAATAAAGTATGAAGAAACAGCTTTGTGTCTGGTTAATCATTTTAGATTTGGGAAATATCTTGTGTTAGAAACAAAACAGAATAAAACTTACATAACAGAAAGAAATGGCCCTAATGGCATGTTTGGTGATTTTATTGGCTAAGTAAATAGAAAATGAAAATCAATGCAATTTTCAGTGAGCTGTTTGAGACTTTCTGTTGCACATGGGCAAATTTATAAGGAAATATATGTTTGACTGAATGTAGGTGCAATGGGCAAAGCATAAATATATATGCAAATTTCCCACAGTTTCTCCCAGAATTCCATCTAAATAGCAGGCACCCTCTAAGCCAGGGGTCCCCAATATTTGTTACACGTGAGCAAAATTTAAATGAAAAAAGAAATGGAGAGCAACACAAGCATGAAAAAAGTACCTGGGAATGCCAAATGACGGTTTTGACTGGCTCATTGGTAGTTCCTATATGGATTGTCAGCCTACCGGAGGCTCTACTTGGCAGTACATTTGTTTTTTTATACAATTAAAACTTGCCTCCAAGCCTGGAATTAAAAAAAAAAAAGCACTGGCTTTGACACCACTGGGAGCAACATACAAGGGGTTGGTAAGCAACATGTTGTTCATGAGCCACTGGTTGGAGATCACCGCTCTAACCAGTGCTTGCTGCAATTTGCATGCAATATATTCATTTGAATTTCAGTTCACTTTATTAAATAGCTGAGCACAAAAATACATTCCCAGTTTCCTTCATTAGTAGGGGATGAGGAACAATGTTCCTTCACTGGTGTTAATTCGTGCACGCACATGCAAAGCTTGAGGCCAGCATACACAACAAATTGTGACGCACACAAAGAATTTTGTATATATTCCGGATCACACAGTGTTTTAAAAATGCGCACTCAGGTTTAAAATGTATGCACAAATAGGTTTTCCCCACACAGAGTTGAGAAAGAATAGAAGGAACATTGGTTAAAAGTCCTATAATTTCCAGTGGTGATAGCGTCAATAAATTTGATGCAAGTTAGTTGCATATGTAGGTACAACTCGCTAAAGTTAAGCTCTCCTTCTTTGTATTTTGCACTTGTGTTCGTAATATCTAAGATACCTGCATAAAAATACCAACTTTAAAGGGCCGATTCATCAATAGTCGAATATCGAGGGTTAATTAACCCTCGATATTCGACTGGGAACTAAAATCGTTCGACTTCAAATATCGAAGTCGAACGATTTTGCGCAAATCCTGCGATCGTACGATCGAAGGATTTTTCGTTCGATCGAACGATTAAATCCTTCGAATCGTTCGATTCGAAGGATTTTAATCCAACGATCAAAGGACAATCCTTCGATCAAAAAATCACAGGCAAGCCTATGGGGACCTTCCCCATAGGCTAACATTGACTTCGGTAGGTTTTATCTACCGAAGTAGGTGGTCGAAGTATTTTTTAAAGAGACAGTACTTCGATTATCGAATGGTCGAATAGTCGAACGATTTTTACTTCGAATCGTTCGAATTCGAACGAATTTAACCAATTCGATGGTCAAAGTACCCAAAAAATACTTCGAAATTCAAAGTTTTTTACATTCGAATTCTTCACTCGAATTTTGTAAATCTGCCCCTAGGTGTGGAGCATCATTGTTAATGTACAGTGTAAATGATTGGTTGCTTTCTTGGTGCCCTTAAACTTGATGTTCATTCATTAGCGAGCACAAATGGGTACGTTTATTGTGTAATACGCTGAATGGTTACATACAAATGCTCAGTACAAAGGTATTATTGCTTACAAATGGAAGTGGTTATGGTGCACTTTTAAAAAATTTTATGTTACTATGTAAATGCTGTCATTATGCACATACTGTATTCTCCATTCTATTCTATATCCCTGATATGTAATAAAAGGCAGTAGATTTGTCCAGAGGTAGAAACCCATAGCAAACAATTAGAGATGTTTGCTTTGAAACTGGTGATCAGTAAATGCTACCCACGGCTGGAACTAGAGGTAGACATTTCAGGCACATGCCTAGGGCACAAAGCTTGGGGGCTGCTCCAGTTATACACTGAATGTATCACTGTTTTATATACTTTATACTAAAGGAGTGAAGCCTTCTATCCAGTTTATTTTATATATTTGCAGATGGTGAAAATTTGACCCTCTAATAAGGAAGCTGCGCTTACCTGCATGGGATGATAGCCTGAAAAAGACTTGTCATTTCATCATATTTGCTACATACTGATTTATTTGGGGTTATAATTTTATTTATGAATTATTTACAGTGGATAATTGTGTGAACTTAAACTTCATCTTGAACTATTAACGTCTCCCAGTAAGGCTTGTTAATTTTTTTGATCCTTTATTAATTGGGAGGGGGGAGGATTTCTTATTTATTACATTTAGTTTACATTTAGTACATTTATAACCCATATTTATTATATTTAGTATGTTCGACTGTAACTGTGCCAGCATGGAAACAATCTACAACAAAGCAATTATTGAGTCACTATAGGAAAGGAAATGGATAGAAAACAATAAAAATACACAAGTGAATACTCAGCACTGATGTAATTTTGATTACAGTGAATTTCTGCTGTCATTCAATTTTTATGACACTTTTTTTTAACATTTTTTTTTTGCAATACTCTGCATATACGTTCCACTTAAAACTTAAACTGAAAAAGTAGTTAAATGTCCTTTAAAAGAATTGATTAATCTAGGTGTATTTCCAGGTATATGCTACCCAGCCTTTATTTTATACTTTACATTTCTATGTCGGCATCTTGCAGCTAATGTTTTGTAAATACAGGTGAAGTACAATGTGTTCCTATTGGAATCAATGCTTTTATTTTAGTCTTGCACAAAAGGGGTTCATTTCTTCTAGCTTACTAGATGGTTGATCTCCAGTCAGAGCTAATAGGAAGAGTTTTCATGGTTTGGTTGGACCCCCTACCTCTTACCTAAGCATATTTAGATGTTTGTTTGATTCCACTGGTAACAATTCACTCCACTTTGACTTTCCTAGTTTTCCAATTTTCTCTAGATCTTTGCTTGAATTTACCTGGTCTTTATATAACATGTCTGTACCACTGTTTCCAGTGTGTGGATCTACCTAACCTGTTTAACTAGCCAGGTTCTGTCAAGTTTGTGTTCTACTGATTTGTTCAGATTAAATGTAACATACAGGGAAGCAGTAAGAACACTGGTTCATGCATTTTAATAAATATAATATCAGTTTATAATTAGAATAAAACATTTAAAAAACCTGGCCTGGTATTCTAAGGACATATCGACAAAAGAACATTTCTAATAAGTAAAAATAAAGTGGTAAAAGCAAACAGTAATCACTTAAAGAGAGATTGAAAATATTTCAAACAATCCAAAAACTAAAATACCAACTGCAAGGCTTGTGGCCAGTTCACTACTCCCCTATAAACTAACAAACTTAGGAGGTTCTTATAAAAAAGGAAAGGATGTTGTTGACTACTAATACCAAGTTAACTGCTGAGGATGAATTAAATATTTCACTACAAACTCTAATGTGCCCACAGACTAATTAACCAGTTAAAGTTGAAAAAATGGTGCTTGAAAAACCATCTACTGACTTCAATCCATATTTTTCGCTTTTCGATATATACAATAATGCTGACTTCAACCATTAATTGTAGAAAATGGAAGAAAATGCAACCAGTGTACTCAGTACCCAATAATAGTATTAGCCATAGGAAAAGCACAGGTCCAAAGTATTCTAGATTAATAGGTCCCATACCTGTACTTTCCTATGGAGCAGAAACATTTCAGAAGTTGTAGGTGGAGCATTCTATTCACTCTTCCATGGAGCACAAACTGTTCACACATCCCCATCACTAATTACAAAGAAGAAGGTCACTGTACTGAAGGATCAGTTTGGTAAGGAAACGGCCAACTCAAAAATCAGCATACACATCTTTGTGTGACTTCTATACAGTACATCTGCTTAGCTAGGTATTGCAGTATTCTTTGCATAAATGTGTAAGGTGTATATAGAAAATAATTAGCAATCAGCAAAAACTGCATTTTTATATTTTACTTGTGCTGCATTTTTTGTTGGGCTCCCAAACTCTCTCACCTATCCCAAAATATTTTAATGGGCTTTCATTAAGAAATGCTATAAAAGCCATTTTCTACTGGTTTTGCAAATCACTGCAACTAAAAATCAGTGATACCTATTCTGTGCAACACTTATCATAGACAATCTACTTTCCTGATATGACATTTCAAAAATGCACAGGGTGTAGGTGAACTAATCCTCTGATAACCCCTGTGCATGGGTGTCCCCCTAGACTTGCCTGCAGAAGCGTACGGACGCTGCACTGATTTTCAGAATGTTTTCCCCCACTCCCTCAGACCTTTTCTTCTCTGCAGCCCAACGTGCTTGCTCCTCCCTTGTCACACTCCCTGCAGCCCTCCCTTCTCAGCTGTCAGTCATATGAACTCAGCCTTCTGCCCTCAGTCTTCCGCCCTCAATCCTCCGCCTCAGTCCTCTGCCTTCCATCCTCAGTCCTCTTCCTTTTAGTCCTCTTCCTTCCAGCTGTGCCATCTTTGTGTGAGCTCTGGAGGTATTTATTCATGGACTTGCCACTTTGCCATCTTTATGTGAGCTCTGGGGGTATTTATACATGAATTTGCAGCTGTGCCATCTTTGTGTGAGCTCTGGGGGTATTTATACATGAACTTGCCACTTTGCCATCCTTTATATTTAATAAAAATCTCCAAATTGGAATGATCCAAATGATGGTAGTGTCAGTAACAGTATGAAGATGCTATACGTATGCAATTTGTACTACTTTATATATTATATATATATATGCAAGTAATTTGACTCCTTGCCCCCCCCCCTGGAAAATTTTCTGCAGACATCCATGTCCCTGTGGCTAATGAGTTGATGTATATCAGCCAATTCATGTCACTCTAATCTAAAGGACAGACAAATAATCATGTACTTACAATGAGTCTGTGGCATACAGTTGGGATACTTTTACTCATTAGTCATTTCTTTTTTCCAATGTGATTAGTGTAAGAATTCCCAGACCACTTGAAATCACTGATGCCTTCATTATATGTACATAAACCAGAGCTTACTGCATTTACTTTTTTGTAGCTGTAATTAAAAATCATGTCCCAGAGTCACAGAGGAATTGATCTGCTATTAAATACATCAAAATCTAATCTCAATAGCCCAAGCAAGATTCTAATACATGTTGCCTTCCTGCTAATTAAATGTTTTTTATAATATGCCAATGAAATGTGGCAAGAATGAGAGGAAAATTTAGTCATTTTTTTATTTTTAGTAATTTTCTTGCACTCATTAGAATTACCTTATTAGTACCTATATTTCAAACAGATATGGTCTACATGTTATCTACATGTATCTACATCGTTTTTATTGTTTTTTAAAAAAAATGTGACTGCTGAAGTGATGGGGGATATTTGAGTTCATGCAGGGTGTATTGTAAAAGTAAATTGCCTAAAATTTGACCAACACAGATAAAGCAGTGTGAAAAAATATAATTTAACATAAACGTGTAACTATGCACAACTTTATTGCAATATAATTGCCATATGTATGCAGATTTGGAACAAGAGATCCAAAATGCTTACCTGAGCAAACTGCCACTTTGGAGGCTCGAGTTAGTGCACAAAGAGCAACAAATTGCAACACTGCAGTCAATTGACAATCTTGAAAGGAGTATCTTGCTCACTGAGCAAGACCTAGTGGGGTCAGAGAGTTTGGGGGAAACAGAACAGCAGCAGGATGCTGAGGCAGCTAGCTGGGCAACAGAAAATCTAAGGTGGGCAAAAAGAAAATGGAGGCTGATCCAGAGCTTATACATCTCAACAAATTTGCCAGATTGTGTGAAGAAGATGGGAGTGTGAATTTTGGATTGGCAATTCTAGATGGGGCTGATCTCTCTAACAGCTGGGAGCAGGGCCAGGCAAGGTGAGAATCTTGCCTCAGGCAGCACAGAGCGGCCAGTTACCAAGGGCGGCAAAAAGCCGCCTCTGGTAACTTAAAGAGACGAATTTCAGTTTTTTAAAATGGAAATTCGGCTCTTCTAGTGCAGCGAGCGCAATATCGCTCACTGCACTAGCGATGCGGCCCCTCCTCCACCCGCTCCGACGCTAGAAGTTAGAAGAGCAGAGCAGGAGGAGGGACGGCATTGGGGCTGCTGCCTCAGGCGGCAGCAGCCCCTGGAACGTGCCTGGCTGGGAGACCAGTTTCTTTAGCAGGAGGAGAGCAGAGGTAGGCCTAAGCAGATTGTAGTTGTAGGGGATTTGATTATTAGGAAAGTGGATAGAGTAATCTTTCATCCAGATTGCTACAACCAAACAGTTGCTGTCTACCTGGTGCCAGGGTTCGGCATGTGGTTGATCGGGTAGACAAATTATTGGGTGGGGTTGGGCATGACCCAACTGTTTTAGTGCATATCGGTACTAATGACAAAATGAATGGTAGATGGAAGACCTTAAAGAGTGATTTCAGGGATCTAGGCCTTAAGATCAAGGAAAGGTCTTCAAATGTAATTCTGAAATTTTGCCCGTGCCACATGCAAGTTTAGGAAGACAGCAGGAACTTAGGGAGCTAAATGCTTGGCTCAAGTCTCGGTGAAGGAAGGTAGGGTTTGGGTTCATAGAGCACTGGGCTGATTTTTCCCTGGGGTACAACCTATACAGTCATGACGGTTTTCACCTCAATGGACTGTGCTACGGGAAAGAATGGCTAAGAGGTTGGAGAAGTGTTTAAACAAGGCAAGGTGGGGTGGGTGAGATAAAGAATTATGGGGAAGCTAGGGTAGACAGGGCAGTGGGATTAGTAGTGGGTCATGGGGGGAGGAGTGAGGGGTAAATAATAGATATGGAGAGCACTACTTATACTCTTCAGGTGTTGTTGCATATGGTGGTGCTATTCCTTAGACGTACGGCCACTTCCACATTCAGCAAAATTTCATCAAGGGAGGTGAAACCCCCCCCCCCCCGAAACGTTGTTCTGTACTTGTAGTGGTAAAACTGCCTAAAATAAAGGATTATTTGCACAGCAAGAAGTTGTGAAGTGCTTGCCTTTCCTTTGAAAAGTGGGGTCAGCTGCTTGATGAAAACAAAAAAAGTGCAGATTCCGAACTCATATTTTTCGTCTGTCTACACAAATGAGGAACTAGTTAATGAAGGTTTCCTTCTTAAAAGTCCAAATTCTAGTAATACAACTAATGATGCATGGTTCACATATAAAGAACTTCAAAAGAGACTAGAACATGTTAAGATAAACAAAGGTCCGGGGCCAGATAGTATTCATACCAAGCTTAGCTCTGTGATTGCCAAACCTCTTTACTTAATTTTTCAGGATTCATTGAGGTCTCGCATAGTGCAGAAAGACTGAGGAATTGCTAATGTGGTGCCGCTATTCAAAAAAGAATCCTGTTTTCAGCCTCATAACTATAGGCCAGTTAGTCTGACGTCAGTGGTAGGAAAGCTTTTCAAAGGTTTAAAGTGATACTGTCATGGGAGAAAAAAAAAATTCCAAAATGAATCAGTTAATAGTGCTGCTCCAGTAGAATTCTGCACTAAAATCCATTTCTCAAAAGAGGAAACAGGTTTTTTTTTTTATTTAATTTTGAAATCTGACATGGGGCTAGACATATTGTCAATTTCCCAGCTGCCCCAAGTCATGTGACTTGTGTTCTGATGAATTTCAATCACTCTTTACTGCTGTACTGCAAGTTGGAGTGATACTGTTTCTATTTTTGCAGATGATACTAAATTTTGCAGAACTATAGGTTCCATGCAGGATGCTGCCACTTTGCAGAGGGATTTGTCTAAGTTGGAAAACTGGGCAACAAACTGGAAAATGAGGTTCAATGCTGATAAATGCAAGGTTATGCACTTTGGCAAAAATAATATAAATGCAAATTATACACTAAACGGCAGTGTGTTGGGAGTTTCCTTAAATGAGAAGGATCTAGGGTTTTTTGTAGATAACAAGTTGTCTAATTCTGGGCAGTGTCATTCTATGGCTACTAAAGCAAATAAGGTTCTGTCTCAAGGGATGAAAACATAATTATTCCTCTTTAAAGAAACAGTTCAGTGTGAAAATAAAAACTGTGTAAAATAAAAAATGTTTCTAATATAGGCAAAAATGTAATGTATAAAGGCTGGAGTGACATAATAGCCAGAACACTACTTCCTGATTTTCAGCTCTATAACGCTGAGCTAGTCAACGACTTGAAGGGGGGCCACATGGTACATTTCTGTTCAGTGAGTTTGCAATTGATCCTCAGCATTCAGCTCAGATTCAAAAGCAACAGATATGACCCATGTGGCCCCCCCTCAAGTCTCTGATTGGTTACTGCCTGGTAGCCAGGGTAACCAGTCAGTGTAAACCAAGAGAGCTGAAAAGTAGGAAGTAGTGTTCTGATTAACATGTTATACATCAAATCACTCCAGCCTTTATACATTACATTTTTGGCTAACTAACTATATTAGAAACATTTTTTATTTTGCACAGCCTATCTATCTACCCAATTTTTATTTTTACATTCTACAATTCCTTTAAAGGTCCCTGGAAAGGCCTCATCTGGAGTATGCAGTGCAGTTTTTGACTCCAGTCTTTAAGAGGGATATAAATGAGCTGGATAGAGTACAGAGACATGCAACTAAACTAGTTAGAGGGATGGAAGACATATTATGAGGGAAGACTGTCAATGTTAGGGTTGTTTTCTCTGGAAAAAAGAGGACATTATAGATAAATATCAGGGGACATTTTTACCCATAAAGATGATCACCGTACCAGAGGCCACCCTTCAGACTAGAAGAAAATAACTGGTAGGTGGTTCTTCACAGTGAGGATAGGGAGGTTGAGGAATGCACTGCCGGGTGATGATGTGATGGCTGATTCTGTTAATGCCTTTAAGAGTGGCTTGGATGATTTCTTGGACAGACATAATATCAAAGGATATTGTGATACTAAACTCTATAGTTAGTATAGCTATGGGTATATATAATTTATGTGAAAGTACGGAGGGATGTGTGTATGAATGCTGGGTTTTCATTTGAAGGGGTTGAACTTGATGAACTTTGTCTATTTTCAACCCAATTTAACCATGTAACTATGTAACAAAAGGAATATTAGGTTTTGCATATGTTTGCAACAGGCAACTGAGGATGCTTATAAACAGGAACTTGGAAATCTGTGTGCTTTTAGGTCAATGCCTCTACATAGAATGGGTCAGGGACAGTGTCGGACTGGCCCACGGGGATACCAGGAAAACTCCCAGTGGGCCTAGGTGTCAGTGGGCCCTCTTGCTTCTAACCATTTAGCCTATTTCATGGTCATTCCCTAGTTCTTTATGGAAAAAAAGAGGCTTAATAATGGAGGAATTGAGTACAGTATGTAGGCATAAAAGACTATGGAAATAAAGAGGAGAGAAGGCATAATAGTTTGGAAAATGGTCCCACAGTCTAAGGTTTTCTATTGGGCTCCTCGCATGCTAGTCCAACACTGGTCAGGGAGCTTCATACTGTTGAGCTAGAAAATTGTAATTATTACACATTACATATAAAGTACATTAAGCAGTATTTCCAGGCAAGTAAAAAGCTCACATATTTATATATTATATATTCTGACATTAAATTGCAATTAGCACATAAAATTGTATTCCTAAATGTGCTAGTGATAAATAAGTCTCCATCAATTAAGGCATTTTTTTTAAACATGATATCAAAAATTGAGACACAATACATTAGTATAGAGCATGCTATTTTATGGCACTGTTTTCACTTGATTGTTCACACTCTTCTTACTTTTGCCGTTAATAGTCTTCTCTGTCTTATGGTTTATTCCTTGACAGTTTTCATTATTATTTTTCTAAAACATTAACTTGGAGATTTTGTCATGTCTTCTGTTCATTTGATTACTCAATGAAGCATTGAGGAATTCAGATAATGGATAGTCCTTATAAATAATAATTTTATTTAAATTAATTTCACTGCCAGGAGATCAAGATGGGACAGAAAATAAGAAAAAGCACAAAAGGAATAAAATAGCTAAGCAATGGACATGCTTATAACCATACAAAACTTAAAAATAAACACTGGCATTCAAAGGTTTGGAACCACCCAGAACTGTTCATATTTTTTATAGAAATGGATAAATGCAAGTCATAAAATTTTTTTATTTTATCAAAAAATAATATTCATCAAACCTAAGAGGCTATTTTCTCTGATCTTACAGTAGAGCTCTTCCCACAACTTAATGGCTTTGAGGTCTAGAGATTGTGCCTTCAGTGTTCTGCTGTATGATGAAATCTGCATCAATCAATAGCTGTTCACAGGGAATCCTGGGGTAAGAAACGAATACATGGTTAATCCTTCCAGACTTTAAGGGGGTTATTTACTAAGCTCCGAATACCCAAAATTCCCTGAAATCTGAAAAATTCACAAATTTTTCGGAATTTATTAAACCCCGAGGGCTAAAAAGCCAGAATATAAAAACACGGCATCTCAAACCTGTCGAGGTTGCATAAATGTCAATGGGAACAGTCAAATTGATTTTTGGGTGTGTCGGGGGTTTAGGGCACTTTCATGTTTTCGGAGCTTTCGGGTGAAAATTCTGAGATTTTGGGGAAAATCCGAGATTTTCCAGCAAAGCAAGTTTCTGGGAAAATGTAATAATAATAATCACCTTTTTAATCACCTTTTCATCATCGGGACCAGAGAAATGGGGATTGGCGTACAGGAAATATCAAAAAATATCATATCTCCTGCGCCTCCCCTGTGTTTCTAAACCAATGTGCAGTGTTGGACTGGCCCACCGGGATATCAAGAAAAGTCCCGGTGGGCTCAGGTATCAGTGGGTCCTCATTCTGCTAGACATTTGGCCTATTTTATGGTCATTCCCTATTTCAATGAGAACAAAGATGGAATAATAGATTAAAGTATGTAAAGAAAAGAGACTAGGATAATAGAGGTTGAGTGAGGAGAGGAAGAAAAATAGTACTGACAGTAGGCCCCTGGTCTAAGATTAATTGGTGGGCCCTTGTTCAAAGGTTTTTGGGTGGGTCCCAGTCTGACACTGCCAATGTGGGTGTGGTTGGGCATCATACCGCCCCCTAAAGTCCTGCCGCCCTAGTCCTGGGCCTTGGTGGCCTCTCCACAAATCCGGGCCTGGATAGATAGATAGATAGATAGATAGATAGATAGATAGATAGATAGAGGTAGTTAGACACTGGAGATAGACAGATAGATACAGTGGATAGATAGATAGAGCTTATCGCACATCACATAAAACTGTATAGCTAGCCCTACATTTCAGTGATCCCGTAGCCTATCTCAAGGTCACAAACATTAAAATACAGAACCTTTTCTTGCTGTTGTGATAAATGGGGAAAATATTGAACCTTTCTTCAGGATTTCTCAGATCAATATTTGATAACTCAGCAGTTAGTTTCTGCTGATAATGTGGTTTGAGATTTGTCCCAAATCTTCACAATGCCCTTGGCTTGTTACAGTTCCTGCATTTGACTTAGCATGTCATTGGACTTTCTCATTTCTTTCTTCTGAAGAGAATGCTACTTACTGTAATTTCAGGATCTGTATTTTTTTAACTGAGCATTAGCCATTGGTACCACTCACAAAATACAGATCTTTGTAAATTTGCATTGTGAATGTAGACCAAGTTACTGCTCTTTCAAGAAAAGAATTTGCCTTGTGTGTTATTGTATTATGTGCCCATGTAGCTTACATTATTTTGGAAAGTTACATCATTTCGGACTTGCAAAAATAACCACAGATCTGTGATATGCTCTGCCTTGGCCTCTGGGAAATCAAACATCCCTTGGTGAAACACTATATTTAGAAATTCACTCCCTACTTTACATTCTATTGTTATATCTAGTATAGGTCAATCTAAAAACAACTGGAATTGCTGAGTAATCAATGAAGACGTTTCACTACTCATCCGAGCAGCTTCTTCAGTAAATGGATTAGTGGAAGAGTTTATATGCCGAGAACTTCCCACACCAGTCAGTTGAACTGAAGAAGCTGCTCGGATGAGTAGTGAAACGTCTTCATTGATTACTCAGCAAGTCCAGTTGTTTTTAGATTGACCTATACTAGATATACTATGACCTGGATGAATGAAAATCTTCATAGTCATTCTATTGTTATATACAATATTCCACCTTTGTCAAAACAGGGCTATAGGTCTGTAATAGGTTATTACTACAAAAAGTGTCGAAATGGGTCTGAATTCTTGATATGGTAGTCCCTAAAGGACTAAATTAAATTTATTTTTATCACACTTTTTATAAACTGTACTGATTTAAATTCTTTAAATCTAATCACTGTTGTCCTGCTTTTCAGTAGAAGCACGTGGAATGCTACCAATGGATACTGTAAATCAGACTCTGAGGTGCTTTTAATTCCAAAGTTGCTTTACCTTTATGTTCCCATTTAGGAAAACCTAATACAGCATTCCCATAAATCAGCCAGACTGCTAGTTCTCAGATCTTACATGCCTTTTAGAGATTTCTTCCCTAACAGTAAGCCAGGGTTTGCAGGGAAGTGACAGATATTAATCTAGCACCCTTTTATAAGATATATATATATATATATATATATATATATATATATATATATATATATATATATACACCAATATTTTGCTGGTTCCTTTATTTCTTAAATACTAATGATCTGCTAGCATATTTTTCAGTGTCAGTGTAGTTTTCTTATGAGATTATTGTTACTTGGAGAGTTGCTTGGAGAGTCAACACTAGGGATGGGCGAATCTGAGCTGTTTTGTTTCGCCAAAAATTAGCCGCCGGCGAATTGACGCCAATGCCCATTAAAGTCTATGGGCGTAAAAAAAATTTGTCGTGCGGCGAAATTTTTTTGACGGGCGTCTTTTTTCTTTGAGGCACACAGCCATACAAGTCTATGGGCGTTATTTCTGCATTGAAACAAGGTGAAAAAATTCACCCATCCATATCAGCTATAAAATGTTCCTTCTATATGGTCATGGGTTACAAAAGCCATTTTGTAATATGAATATTAACAATATGAATATTAACAAAAACTTCAAACTGTATTATAATTAATATGTGAATGAGTAAATTATTCTAAGGTAGAAAATGTGAAAATATGAGTTCTTCATGATGAGAGAGAAAGGAAATAGGAGAGGTAGAGGGCATATTGGTCCTACGGGAGTCATTCTACACCTACAAAAGCCAAAGTTCATTTGTAGTTTGACAGAGGAGATTAAATAAATATGTCTGTGTACAGATATATATTTATTTAATCTCCTCTGTCAAACTGCAAATGAGTACAAGCCATGTACTGTGAAACTGGTCATGCACAAAGCATGCATCCATTCAAAAAGGTAATAATAAAAATAATAAATAGACCATGTGATCTAATCCATATCACTGTGAAGTCAGGGTGGAGTAATTGAATTTTTTAAAAAGTAATTGCTTCTGTAGCATGTAGCAGAAGTTATTGTTAAAAACAAGTGATTGTTTAAAAATGTCTTTTGTTTATCTTATTGAAACATTTCTATATGCTGTATATTATACATTACTCATTAATGACACCTTTATTTAATCTTGCTGCTTTACTGTTCATTGTTGCTGAACATTAAGAGCAAGGTTTAGAATTTCTACTCTTCTTTGTAGAGATAAGGAGGTAATTGTACTGTTGACCAAGGGCCTTAGTGCTTAGTTGATTCTGTACATGGGACTTGTTTGAAATTAATTTTCAGAATAAGTGAAAATGAATTCACAGAATAAGCAAGACTGGCTCCATAAGGCTAGAATTACCCTAACCAGGAATGTAATGTAATTTTCTCAGAAATCCTATGGCACTATTTATAGGAACAGAAATTGCTGTAGGGCCATTTCGATATCTGCCCAGAATCAGCACACAGGGAGGCCCATTTATCAAAGGTCGAATTTTAAATTCATGTGGATTTTTTTTAATTTGAATATACTCACAGTTCGACTGGGAGGTTATTTAAGAAAAAAATTGAATGTCTAATATTCAATTGAATGGTTCCGACTCGAAAATTCAAACATATTTGATTCGTATGAATCAAGTTTTTCTCCCAAAAAAACCCTTATTAACATCTCCAAAATGGCTCAACGGTCCTCTGTCAATGACTTGTACATGAACTCGGCAGGTTTTAGGTGGTGAATATTCGAATTAGGACTGTTTCCATGGTTGAGCTGTGATAAATCTCACATTCAAATTTACATTGAATAGGGGGATTAAAATTTTAATGTGTGAATTTTGAAACTCTCTCAAATTTACTATTCAACCCTTAATAAATCTGCCACTTAATTCTTCACCATTAATAGGGTTCTGAGAGGCTAAACAAATACCTAAAGAAACATTTTGCTTAATTGTTCAACATGAATCCTATCAGTAGGGCCTGGTTTGAAATTGTATAGTCTTAATTCTTTTGGTAGAGAGAATGATAGCCAGTCTCTCTCTCTCGCCACAGTAACAAATTAAAAGTAAAAGTACAAGCCCCTAATCAGTTATTACTGTGGAGGAAGAATAATGGAAAAGTCAAGATTTCCTGCTGTCATGTATGCAGAACAAAGTACTCTAAGGAAGGTATATCTTAAATAATCTTATGCCAAATTTAAAAATGAACAAGCGAAGCAGGTATTACATTTTGGAAGCCAATGTATTCTGTTGACAATTTGTAATTGTAATCCTGGCACACATGAATAGTCTGATGCTAATGTTCGAACCTATTACTGTACATATGAAGGTGTGTTTTTTTAATATAATGTTTCTAGAACGTACATCAGTTATAAAGAAATAAAGCAGAAAGCACATGGAAATAATCACTATTGAAGTTTACACAGCATTCATTTAATTGATTTATGATTTTGAAAGTAATTTACTCAGTAATTTACTAGAGCTGCTTAGAGTTAGTCGAAAAAATAGTATGTAGTATGATGTGAAATTAAATATTAAGGTAATTTTCCACAAAAGGTAAGGAAAACCCTTCCTCTAAAACATTGAATAAAAAGTGCAATCATTCGGCTAGATGCCAATTCTGCAGATTTACAAAGTACATTAAACATTTCACTGCTTCACATAATAAAAATCCCTTACTTTAAGTTATTGCTTTCCCTCTAAATTCTAAGCCTACCAGATCAAATTACTTTCTTAAATGCCACCCATCATCAGTAACAGTCTATGCTTCAAGTGAGTGCAAACAAGTAGAATGTGTTTTGGATGCTTCCATATTTATAAACTGGGAAATTTACCTTAAAATTAGCTTTTAGTTACAACCGGTCTGGTTTGTTTATTTATTGTGATTTTCAAAATGATGAGCCATTATAGCTTGCTTTTCCCAAAACTGAAAAATAGGTATGGCATCCATTATCCAAAAAGCTCAGGATCATTTACTGTATGAAGTGGATGAATCTACCATATACCTAGCTGGATAGTCTTTTGTTTGAATTATGCATTTTAGTTCAGATTGGGCAGGGATCACTTTCCCTATTGTATCAGCTGTTTTTTTTATATGTAATCTGTATATTCGAAGTATACACCCATTTATTATAGAGCATTACTGAATATTTTAACACTTCATAGATACGCATTAATTTAAAAGTAATAAAAAATAATTGACCATGTACATTTTAATGTGTTCTGCATTATTGACATTACTTTCCCACGTTCTTCCTTTCCTAGGTAGGATTATAAGAAACCTCTTATCATGCATCATTATATACCATTTTGTTTTTCTCTCGGCTGATTCCAGTGCACCACACAGTTCTATGAGACTGTACATACTGTTGGTTTCTCAAGAGTCTTTCAATTCACTTGCATTATCCTTCACACCCTGCCTTAAGACCAAAAATTAGGCATTTCAATGTTTGACTCAAACTAACCTCCCTGGTTTTTACATTTGGTTATAGTTCTACATCTCAGAAACCATGTTCCGACATTTTATATAATGTTTTTAATTTTTATTTGTGCTAGTTAACCAGCTTTTCTTTATGAATAGTTGACAATATGCCCATTGACTTTAATGCAGTAGGAGTGAGAAAAAATTGTGTGTGTAAAAATTTTTTGCGCGTAAAAAAAGTTATGGGCCATTAGCAACTGCACATTATGATTTATTTATAATGAAAAATACAATGAAAATAGCTTTGTGCAAATATCTGACATTACTGACGCTTTTATTGTAACTTAAAAATGATCACATAAAATGTACTGCATTGGGGTAAGCTTTTCAGTAATCTCACTATAATAAGGCAGTTCTCACCAGTGATTTCCATAAAGATATTTAATGGGGTTATGTGATTAAAATGATTAATTACATAAATTAAAGGCCCTTATGACATACATGGTGATATAAAACAAAGCATACAACATATTTCTGTAATACATAGTTTCATAATGCTTTGCAGGGGATTGTCAGCACTGAAGAGAGTAAGTGATCCTCTTGATCCCATGCATATAAATCCTTGTCAGTTTGGAGCAATGTTTAGCCAGAGAGCTATGATTAATTGTTGTGGCATGGATTCATGTGTAAGGCATGGAATTTCATGGAATGAAAGCTTGGAATTCTTGTCTTGGAGGCAAGTTTTGGTTGCATAAAATCAAATGTACTGCCAAACAGAACCTCTTTTAGACTCCAGTACACATAGAGGCTACAAAATAGCCAATAACAGTCCTTATTTAGCAACCCTCGGAACTTTTTTCATAATTATGTTGCTCCCCAACTCTTTTTACTACTGAATGTTGCTCATGGGTAACCCTGCTATAGAAGAAGCAGACCCTGCAACTTTTTTTGTTTTACCAGTTTTTGCAAAAAAATAAGTCTTGGCATTTTGATGGCATATTTGTATTTTTTTTAAAAAAAACACTATTAGGAAAATAAACACTTATTGGAGAAAAAAGTAATTGTTAATAAAAAAAGTAACCCACAATCACAAATACAAAATGGAATTAAGTTTTTTCCTTGTATTGCTCAAATCAAGGCAAAGTCACAATTCAAAAATGAATACATTTGACCCAAGAGTGCTTTTCTTTGATAAAAAAATAGACACCAAGATAATTTTGCCAATTGGGGTGGCAAACTGTATGTAGGTTTTCAATCGATCCAGATTTGATCCTTGGCCTGAGTGTATTCTAAAATTAGCATTTGCCATATCATAATTCAGTTGTATTGCATGACCATCTAAAAGAGAAAAAAAATAGAGTTGGCCAGGGCCCCTTATTGCTGTATTTTTGTTATTGAAACAATTACTTATTTTGGGAGGCCCTAAAACTTTCTGATACAGAAACAAAAAGTTATCAAAGTAACCAAATTATGAGAGATTAGTCAAATTTCCTTTTTTATTCAATTCATTTTTACAAGCAGATAATAGTCTTGTTTACGTGAGGAAACCCTGCAAGAAATATACACAGGTTCTTCTTCTTCCCATTGCTATATGGGTGGTTTTTTTTAATTATGTGCTACTTGCCTATTTTCTGTTCAGGGGAAGATTTAAAAAAGTATCTGTTTGATTATCCATTATGTTACAAACAACTTTATGACAAAAGAAGCTCAGTGATTTATTACACAATTGAGTTAACATCCCCATGATAAATCTAGACTTGCATCCTTGGATATTTATGAGCTGTAACATTACTTCCAGGCTAGACTTTCTAATAATACTCACATTGCATACTGCTCTACTGCAAAAGCAAATAAAAATTAGTCAGTTTAATTAGGATTAACATGTTTTGATTATTAATTTCTATCAAAAAATTAACCTAAGACAATTATGAATCTCAAAATGATGCTACTGAAATATTTTCATTTTTCAATGACTCCCCCTTTCTTTTCTGTCTAGTTAATGGATTTATTTACAGAAGTGAAGTAATTGAGAATAACCTAGTTCTGATTTTTGAGTATATTTAGACCTTTCTGATAAACAATTCACATACAGTATTTAGGAAGTAAATGAAGCATATAAGGACAACTCCAAAAGATGATGTACTTTATATATATAACTTGATGGACGTGTGTCTTTTTTCAACCTAATTTGATTTATTACTATGTTATATACTATATACATGGGCAAACCAATTTATTCATTTTTAAATTTGAGTTCTGGCAAAGCAATTAAAAAACTAGAAACTATCAAGATTTTTTTCTGTGATCATGTTTTTTATCTCAATTTCTAGCATACCGTATATACTCGCGTATAAGCCGAGATTTTCAGCACCCAAAATGTGCTTGAAAATCCTACCTCGGCTTATACGCGGGTCAGCTGCCTTACCGGTAAATTTGTAGAGATGAATCCCACATGATCCCCCTCCCAGCCGCGAAGAAAGAGCAACAGCGAAAGGAGTGT
Source organism: Xenopus laevis (assembly GCF_017654675.1). Lineage (NCBI taxonomy): Eukaryota > Metazoa > Chordata > Amphibia > Anura > Pipidae > Xenopus > Xenopus laevis. Next base: position 53,228,942 of record NC_054376.1, read on the forward strand.
GTGCGCACGCTGACGTCATCAGCTCAGCGACGTGACAACTCCGGCGCCGGCTGCAGGAACAGTATCCCCGGCTCTCCCCTTCTGCCTGCCAGCATCTCCGGGCTGCCCCCTCCCAGACGCGAAGAAAGAGCAACAGCGCAAGGAGTGTGTGCGCATCAGCTCAGCGACGTGACAGCGCCAGCTGCAGGAAGCAGTATCCCCGGCTCTCCCCTTCTGCCTGCCAGCATCTCTGGGCTGCCCCTACCCCAGCGATCGCTTAAACTTTGAAGGGGCCCAGCAGCAGAGAGCAGCTTCCCCTCCCACCCACTAACAACTCAGGGCAGCCTTTGAAGGCGATCAGCGCCTACTACAGGGAGCAGCTTCCTGACTCTCCCCTCCCATTGGAGCAAATTTACCGGTAAGGCAGCTGTCTTCTTAATATATCTATTTCATCTACCAGAGTTTTTTTTTTTATCATTGTACGATGAATTAATGTTTTAAGCATCATGGCTTGATTTTTAACATTAAACCGACTGTTTGATATTTCTGAGACTTTTCTGAGTTGTGTCTAGGCTTATACGGGAGTCAATACGTTTTTCTGGTTTTCATAGGTAAAATTAGGTATTATACGCGGGTCGGCTTATACACGAGTATATACGGTATTTAATTGTAAAAACTTATTGCTTATTCTAAAATACTGTAGGGGATCAGACAACCCTTCCCCCTGTTCTGCCTGTGACATGACCAAGCCCGGTTACAGGCAGGGAGATGACCAATTGGATGTATGCAGGAAGAGCTTGGGTTTGCAGCCAAATGTAAGGGGTGGCCAGAGGGAGGTTATAAAAAGTACAGAGAGAGTCCATCTTGTTCTCTGCCAAACTGCTAGAGACTCAGGAGGTGAAAGGTGCAACTGTGGAGATTGACCCTGCTGCTGACCCACTTGTATCTCCAGTGTGACTGCCTCTGAGAGCACCCTGGTGACTGAGCCACCCAAGGGAAGATATTAGCAAGGAAACAAGTGTGGGTCCCCTGTATGAGTACAGGTCTAGTTTGTGCACCTACTACATGGGAGCAGCTACTAAGAGTCCAAAGGGAAAGATACTTTGGTAAAAGGTAGCATTACCTAGGGTATAAGAGCACAGCTTCAATATATTAAAATATACATTATAGTCAAACAATACCTTTGTTGATTATATGGTAAGACATATTTTGTACAAAAAGCTACTAAAAGCTACTAAAAGCTACTAAATATTTTATTATCCTTTATTATATTGATATGGGTGGATTCCTTAATTATGCCGGCAAAACCTAATTGAACTTAATTTTAACAAAGCAAGATCTTTCATTGTGCTACAACTTGAGAGCTCAGTTGTCATTCGTGATGCTTTTGTTTTATACTATCTTTTTACGTGTTTGTCCTTCTGGCTAATATTTTCAGTGTCAGATCATAACTTTATAACTTACCACATTTCAAGTTGATATTTTAAACAAACCTGACAGTTCAGGTGCATTCTGCAGCCTGCACTAATGGGCAACCACATGGCATGCATATTAGCTAATTACTAACCAGTGCAATTATAGCACAAACTCCACGGTGAAATATCTTCTGATCCGAAACGCAGGCGACCAGTCGAAGGCGACCAGTCGAAGGCTCCGAATATAATGTAAGTTATAGAAACATCGCACCTACAAACTACACACAAGCGTGCGGTGTTCGCATTTGACAGTCGTGATGTATGCATGTAGTTTGTAGCTGCTATTATTTTTTATAACATTATTTTCTGCGCCTCCGACTGGTCGTGTGTGTTTCCTTTCAGTGTGTCAGATCAGAAGACATTGTGCCATGGAGTTTGGGCCTTACAACCCATTCACAATTACCATGTGTGAATATGCCCCAAGTGCTCTATATGCCATTTTTTAAATACATTAAGGGTAGGACTAGATGGACGTATTTGGCGCGATCCGACGCACTGTGAAAAAACGCATGTGACAAGTCGAATGTGTCTGCATCCGACAGTCGTGTCGCGTCGGATCAATGCTGCAACACCAGGCAACAATGCATTTACTTACCTTATTTTTGTTGCATGTGACTTGTCACAGTGTGTCGCATCATGCCGAAAACATTCATGTAGTCCTACCCTGAGATGTGGTAACCACTCAAAGGTGCTATACAACCAGGGCATGCTTCATGTAGTTATTTTGCTAATTCACACTATTATCTTTGGCATACATGCACATTTTATTTCTTCTTTGTCCTAGTTACATATAAGGTAAAATACTTTCTTGGTGGTTAAAGGAACACTAACACAAAAAAAATAAGTGTTTTTAAAGAAATTAAAATGTACTGTTGCCCTCTATTGGTATAACGGGTGTGTTTGCTTCAGAAATTCAGCTATAGTTTACATAAACTAACTGCTGTTTAGCCATGGGGGTAGCCATTCAAGCACAGGGTACACAATAAAAAAAAAACAGATAAGATCTGAAGAATCCCATTGTATATTACAGAGCTCATCTGTTATCTGCTGTGTAGCCCCCATGGCTACACAGCAGCTTTCTTTTGAAGCAAACACACCAGTTTTACCAGTGCAGGCCAACAGTACATTATATTTTCATTACTTTAAAACACTTTCATTTTTTGGTGTTACTGTTCCTTTAACAAACATGCTTTACCAATACTGTACAACGTCTAGTTAATAGACCTTTTTTCTCTTCCCAAGTTCTTTCATACAGCTGTAACTGCCAATAATAATAACATCTGCAGTATTAAGATTAATGGCAAACAAGCATTTCTGAAACAGTTGTCACCTCCAGAGTTGCCTTGAGACCAGTGCAGTTTGCTTTATTCTAGCTTTAAGCAAGAGGTTGTGTATTCCTTTACCACACAGGGTTATATGTCAGAATAGATAAAAGCAATATATCTCACACTGAATGAGGGCACTGAATAATATTCTTGTTCCTTCACAACTATACAGGTAATGTGAAACTTGTTCTTCAGAATTAGTCTAAATGATCAAAGCTAGTTAATTTTTGCATTTATGAATTTATATCCTCTGTAGTTAAACCAATTGCATCACACGCATACAATTTAAATATATGTTAGTTTTAAAAAAATTTCTTCATTTGAATAAAAGACATAGCTGATTTTTGAACATGCACTCTGATTTAATATGTAAATAGAACATTTAAAGGGCTGTTTTGATCAGTGCTAGTTTAAGTCTTCAAAAATTAATTTGTCAGTGTTCCACACCAAGTTGAAGAATGCCCTGCTTCTTTTAGTGCCCTATTCCCCATACTCAAGTTGTCACCCTTTAAAAATGGCTACATTTTCCATATCCACAGTCCTGTAACCTCTATTTTGGCCCAGTAACGGCCTTCCCAGACTAGTACCAGTAGAACACAGGTTACACTGGACTCTCTCACTCAGAGTGGGCCTTCACAAAGTGAAAGAGGATGGTCAGGGTGTTGTGCAATGACACCTCTCTTGCTGCTATACAGAAAAGTAAAGACTGAGGGTGCAAAGTTTCTTGCAAAAAACAAAACAGAAAGTATTTATTGAACATCCACAGGGGTTACTCACTAGTGATGGGCGAAACGGCCCGTTTTTGACGCCGGCGAATTTTTTTTTCCGGAAAAACAAATTTTTTGACGCCGGCGAATTTTTTCGGCGAATTTTCGCGGGCGTTTCGCGAATTTATTCGCTGGACGCGAATCGCGCAAATTCGCCGCGAATTCGCACCTGGCGAATAAATTCGCCCATCACTATTACTCACAGCACAGTTTCTCATAGGCCAGTGGTACTGACAACATCACATGCAGAGCGTAACACAGGCTGACACTCCCCTGCGGACTTGGCAAAAATCTCACTTCACCTCTGCGACACACCCGGTAGTGGCCTGGATAACCTCTAAACTGATTCCCTTTCCACTGGGATCCCTACACTACAGGCAATATGGCCTGGCCAAAACTCTTATGTTAGACCTCAGAACTGCTCTTTTTAGCTCACCCCTAGCTGACTTACACTCCTAGAGTGTACTGGTATGGGAGCTACACCTGCCACGATCTAATACCTTCATGTGGTCCCTTTTCCCCCCAAATTTATCTGGGTCCATGCCAAGGCAAAAAGCAGACATCCACCCTGTTCCTACGGTGGAAGGCAAAGAGGAAGTGCCACTTCTTTTCCAGAACTACATCAAAGTGGTCACCCTACCTGCTAGCCAATAGCATCCATATACAAATGAACTTAAGATACATTCCCTTCTGCCCAGCAACTAAGAGAACTGAACCTGTATGGATTTAAAGTCATAGGGGCTATTAACCCTATGTGCCCCAACATTCTGTTTGTCTAAATTACTGTTACTGTAATTTAGATGAACTGGCTTCTGTGCATTCATCCAGACATAAAGCATACAAGTTGCAAATGTGTCTGATCACTCTTTCATCTGACCTTCCATGTATTTGCTAGTATGCAGTGTTCTAACAAGGATATCTTCCTTGTATATTCATCTCTGTGCTTTGGTTTCTCTTTTCTCTGTATAGTAGCTATGCTAATAAATGGTATAAATGCTGCAAATCCTTAGGTCCTATATAAGTAATCATACCCATTCTATGTGAATTTCAGACACATGGATTTGATGTAATTCCATTATGAAGGTACCATTATCTTTATGTAACTTCAGAGAAATTTCTGGAAATTAAAATCTGGGTTACAGCACATAGGAAACCACTCAGTTATTTTTTCATTATAATCAAATAATCCACACGCCTCATGGTTCCTTCCTGTCTATTTCCTATTTCTTTATCTGATTGGTTAAAGGGAACATATAATTAAGTTGTGTTTTTAGAAAAAAGTTTCTTCAGCTGCAGGGCAATGAAACACATTTTTTGTGATCCTATTAAAGCCTTGCTAAGGCAGATATAAGACTTAGGCAAAGTCAGTATTAATAGGATTTGGAATGCTGAAAAACAATATTAAGTTTGCTTGAAATAGTATGTAAACATTTTTCTAAAATAAACAAGTGATGCACTAGTTTACTGATGACATCACTAAATGCGCCATTCCTAAGGTTTGTAATTTACCTGGCACCTATTTTATTCAAACCAAGTGGGTAGGGTTATTACTATCAAATGGATCATTTAATACAGATATTACCATCTCATGGACATACTGTATACTTAATACATATACAAGAAAATGCAATACAAGCATGTACATATAAATATAGTTAAAATTACTACAAAGTTTTGACTGAGGCTAAACTGGGAATCAAATGAAAAGGAATAGTTGCTGCTAGAAAATATGCTCCAAAAAAAGAGCATCAGATTTCAGCTTGTATGGCCCTGTGCACTCCTGGCACATTAACTCATGTTAATGATTTGACTTAATGTTTATTTTATTCCTGGAAAAAAAAATAGAAATTCCATCTTTGCCCTGCAGACTGATTAATTGAGTAATACTGTGTCAGCGTTCACAATCTGTGTATACCCTACAATAAATTACCAACAACGCTAAAATATAATCTGTTCTACACAACATTTTGTTTTGAAAGGGAAAATGCTTTACTATATTGAGTTTCGATGAACCATTATAAGCATTAAATGTTTCATGTTATATATACTTTTTAATTCTAGTAATTCCTTAACTCAATTACATCTGAAATGGTTCATCTACTTTCCGTTGGCTTATATTAAATTTGTCCATTGTTACCAATAACATTTTTATACTTACTAGCATACCCAAGTCTATGTTCAAGTCTATGTTGGTTAAAGTGTTATATGTATAGGTAGATACCATATGGGTAAAGTAAGGGAATTGTCTTGTCTCAACTTAACTGGGAAATATAATATGTTTGGTCTCTGTAACATAAATTTGGTAATGGCATTAAAGCTTGCCAATAGCCTTAACAACCTTTTATTTTACAATTTTTTTCAACATAATACATTTACTTCATGTTCATGGTGAAGAATGAGGCTGTCACCAAAATAAAAATGCTATACATGCTTTGTTATCCACAGGCCAGAGGCACATATAAAACCCATGTACATTGTGATTGCAGTTTGAGTGATATTTTTTCCAAGAATCATCCATCTACAGAGAAAAACCTAAAGGGAATTTTGACTTTTCATATAACAAGAATATCTTCGTATTTACGTATTTAAAATTTTAAGATTTTTCACCTTCCAAATAAAATGGGACATATTCTGATAACATTGACTGATGCTAATCATAATTTTGTTGATCTCTAAGTATTGGAAAGTCTGAACTTCAAAATTCCTGTTAAAAAATGTCAAATTCCTTGCAGTGTAACAAGGAAGATCTGTTTTCCTATGCACAGTTAAGTTAATTCATTTTCATTCCATGATTGTATATTTTTATGCTGATATTTTTTGCTCTTTTCTAAGGAGTAAAAGGAGTGCTAGATAATAAAATAAAATTATAATAGAGGACTGCCAGACCAGTTATTGTACTGATGGCACTTTAGACCTGCTGCAGTGGTTTTGAGTTTCTATAATGGAAGGACTAGCATTAATGATAATTTTTTTTTTTAGTAATACCAAATAATGGATAACAGTGCCATTTCCATGGCCCCTTTTGATTTTAAGGTATTGGTGCTCACAGGTTCACAGTGAAACCAAGGGCTACTAACCAATGCCCCTACATTTGTGGACAAAGTGAAAAGATCCACACAGATAGTAGGTGGGGATATTGGGAGGGGCCAATTAGGACAGTCAGAGAATCTGCAGTGCATTTATTAAAGAAATATTTAATTTTTTTACTATTGTGGTGCATTACGCAAGAAGCTACTTTTAACTTAGTGCACTGAGCTCTGTGGTTTTAAATAAACATCTCTGGTGTTAATTTGATAGCCTTACTGGTGTTGTCACAACAAGTATCAGAACACTAATGTTTTATAGATAGTTTAAAGCTCAAAATACGGTTTGGCATGACAATGTGAATATCAAATGTAAAAAGCTTGATAGTACTTGAAATTTTCTGGAATTTTGATGGATATTATATTAGTGGTTTGTGCTGTTACACAATTGCATTGGTCTGAATAAAGAATATATAACCAGACAGGAAAGTGACAGTCACTGGTAAATAGATAAGACCAATACTGTATATAGAACGTGATGTGGGAGGGTGATTTTGTGATTTAATCTTGATATGACTATGTATGACAATATTACCATGATTTATAAAATGCATTTATTTGCATGAATTGCTAGTAAAAGGTGTCTTGAGTATGTGTTTTCATCAATTACCGGTTTAGAATGTTACTGCAACTTTGCCCAGATTTAATTAGTGAGCCAGTAATGTATTTTTGTAGTTAGTTTAGTTTAAATATTGTAAACACATATAGAGCAATAACAGGTATAAAGATTCCTTTAGGTCTAGTACCCTTAGCAACAAATCAAATTTATGATTTCCAACAGCACATCTGTAATTGCTACCTGCAGATTGGTTGTTAGGGGTTACTGGAAACAAGCAGTTGTTATTAACTAAAAATAGGTGTATACACAAGTTGTTTTCAGTATTATTAATGTGGGACTACTGAAGTGAAGCAGTCGGACACAATGAGGCCTTTAATTTGTGAACTTAAAGGGGAACTCCACAAAAACATAACTTAAGCCTTTTGAAAAGTAAACATAAATTCAAGTAACTTTTATAATTTTTAATGGTTTGGAACAGTTCCCTAAGGCTAGCCCCCTGCTCCCCTGCTCCCCTGTTGATCTGTCTGACTACTTTGCTGAGCTGGCTGACTACTCTTACTTTGTATCAATAGCCAGCTGTCCTCAGCCTGCATCCTCCAAATCCCATAATTCCCTGCACACAAGATTTCAATAAGGAAAGGAACATCACAGTGCAATGCATTTAGGGTTATGTAGTGCCTGCATGCTGTCTGTAAGCTGTGGAGAAGTTGTTACAATTTGTAACATCAGTATTTAGTCCCTCCTTTCCTGCCAGGATTTCAAATAATGCAGAAAAAGAAGAACTGTTAAACAGCTGGATTTCGGCATAGAAAATGGCATTTATTCATACTTTTTGAAGAAACAGGTAACTGTGATTAGGGGTTTCTGTGTTATGTGGGCCTCTTTATCAAATTTTGGTTTGGAAGCTGAAGTTCCCCTTTAAGTTAGAGAGATATTTACTTTCAAGCATCCTATATCATGAAATACTTATTGGCTAAAATATAACTGCAATGTTCCTGTAGTGAGATACACAGAAGAAGAAAAAGAAGAAGAATGACCATAACAAGGAACTACATTATATCAAAAAGAAACAAGGTGCATGAAAAGGGGAAATTTTAGATATACAATAATTTTAGTTTACTGCATGCTATAATGTTATAATATTTGTACATTTACACAATATATATACCTTAACTGCACAAAGCAAATGGCGATTCAGCTTGATTGGTTCAGCCATTACAGGAAATTCTGGATGTGACTGCTCATCTGTGGCACATCAGTTGCTTTACAAAAGGTCTACAAAAGGTCCTTTCTTTTGAAAAAATGTGTTTATGATCGGATAGTGTGTGTGTGCCTCGAGATCTTAAAGATGCTTTTTATGCAAATTAGTATTTTATGACTACTAATTATCTGATTCAAAAGGCTGCAGAATTTCAGGACATCTCATATGAAATACAGAAGATTTTTAACATGGGTTGGGATTTTTAGCAGAAAGCTACAGGTAATCTAGGAGGAAAACAAGCCCTCCATTGTAATATAAAAATATGTAAGTCTGTCATTCTTCTTTCATTCTTTACTGGATCACTTTACTTTCTAAAATTACACATAGGAATAGATTGTGCTGTATAGGGAACCTGTCAATTCCATTAAAGATAATGACAGTATTTAGCACTGCCATCATATGGCCAAGGGTTTCATTGCCGTTTTCCTTTTGTCTAAATCAATATACAGGACACTTGCATTTATCGTCTTTCCATTTTGGGCTGTAAGTTATGGAAATTTATTTATTTGTGTCTTGCACTATGATTGTGTTACTTTGGTAAACTCAATTTGTTAAGTGCACATTCATTCTGATATAAGGAGTGCATAGTTGCATTTCACACTAAGCTGTTGGCTTGATAAACATGCAGGCATTGTGTACATTTTCACCAAGGGCTTTGTACACTAAGAGAAAAATAAAAAAGAGAAGACTCAACCGTGCTTAAAATGACTACAATGGTTAGTTTGTCCCTCTGTGGAAAAAGGCTTGAACACAAGAGAGACAAAATGGCTATACTATATATATATAGTATTCTTTCAGGCAGTACTCCGCTTCCAGCCCCAGTTGCACGATAAAAGTTCAAAATGTACTCGAAGGAAGATCAGCAACACCAGGATTTCTTATGAAATAAACAAATGTATTAAGAAATGCATGTGCAGCCAACGTGACGTTTCGAATTTGCAGAATGAGGGCTCCCAACTGGTGTGACAGTCCTACCAGACAGGGGTTTAGTGATGTAGCGGAGGGCATGGAATTTTAGGAATCCAAATGGTTAGCAGTTAGGCATAGTAAACAAAGACTCCCATCCACTATCCCTGGTTGTACATGTAGTGTTAACTTTTGAGTTGGGATAGGTTAACTTTGTTGTCAAAGCAGGGTCCCTGGCAATGGAGGTATTGCTTGCAATGTCTTGTTTCTAAGAAGCAATTATTCAGAATTATATGTCTTAAAGTTACATTTTTATGAGTAATGGGGGTCTAGGAGTTGGCATGTTATAAAGTTTTAGCAAATGCCCCTTTGTAACCACTATGCTGGGAAGAAAGTTTCTGAAGGCCGTACAGTAGTCATGCTCCTAAACTGACCTATTACCTTAGCATATTTATTATTGTTATTGTTAAGTACTATTATTTAATACATGTATGGGACCTGTTATCCAGAATGCTCGGGACCTGGGGTTTTCCGGATAACAGATCTTTCTTTAATTTGGATCTTCATACCTTACTTCTACTAGAAAATCATGTAAATATTAAATAAACCCAATAGGCTGATTTTGCTTCCAATAAGGATTAATTATATCTTAGTTTGGATCAAGTACACCCCCTCCCACTCTGACTTAAAACATCAGCGTCGGAGTGGGTCATAGGGGGGCCAGATCGCTAGTGCACTGAGCGCAATAGCACTAGCAGAGCACTAGCGGAGCTGAATTTCCAGGTTAAACCCCAGAAATTCAGCTCTTAAAGTAACAAGAGGCGACTTTTTGCTGCCCCTTTTAACAAGGTTCTTACCTTGCCCCATGGCAGGAGCAGCCCTGGAGACAGGTACAGTTGCTGCATTTATTTATAGTAGACAGTTGCAATGTATCACTTGTTAAGGTCTTATTTTGTTAGACATTTATTTTATTTTTGTATTTAGTAAAGTTTTTTTTTAATTTTTTTTTATAAAAATGCACATAATATCATTTCAAGCCTTGGGCAAAAGTGTAGCATTTACTGGTCAGTTGCGTGAAAACAAAGAGCTAATTTGTGGTTATAGGTTACCAAAAACGGGGTTACAATTTTAAAAAGTATTATGCAACATTCACAAAATGTTTATAAGGTTAAAGGGATAAAATATAATTTGTGGCCATGCACCCAGCTACAATGTGTGCTCTTAACATACTAAGAGCCCTTTCCTATTTTAGAAGCTTCAGAACAAAACATTAAATAAAAAAATTAACCAATTGCAAGTTACAAATATTGCTCTCTACAGTATACAGTACTGTTAAGAGGGTTAGTGTGTCAGGGTACACACAAGTATTGAGTAGGGCACGGTTAAAAAAAATGCAGTGGAAATTAGTTTTTTTTATTGTTGCAATTTCTTTAGTTTACAGGAATTTGCCAGTAGGTGAATATTCCCTTTACCATATAAACAAGTATTAAAAGTAACATCTAGCTTTTGAGGCATGCAGTCTATGCTATCCATACAGAAGAATATATGTATTAGTGTTTGCCCCCAGTCAACTTTCTGAGCATCTGCTCCAGTTAGCTGTGATATGAAGGAGATGATTTGTCATACCTCTAAATATGACATTTCTACCAATGTAATATTTAAGAGGCTATTTTCTGTTTGGAATTTAATTTAAGCCAACAATCCCTTGGGTGACCCAACAGAAATTCCAAACTATCCCTTCTACGATTCTTAACATTTTCTGGTGACGTGAGCAACATACATTATTTATTTCATGAATACAAATCATATAATGTTCCATTTCCCTATCAGAAATTGCCAAAAAAAATAAGAGAAAGTAGCTTAGCTTTCAATCCTTTTGTTTGATATAAAGAGATCTTAACAGCCATCACACTGATGAAAATATTCCCTAGGTGCCCTCTATGACATATGGCTACAATCATCAATGTCAAGACATTCATATAGCTCTGCCTGCCTCATAAGTAATAAAGCATATGTTTAATATCCATAACTATTGAAAGGCTAAACTAAATCCAGGAAGCACTCAGAATTTGTGTGAAAAAAGTGAAGGGAAGTTCATAAATTCACAGCACAGAGACCTGCTTCAGTATAAAGGGATAGATGACTAGTGCTAAAAAGTGATATTACAGCAATGTCTTTTAAGGTCTTAGCCAATATTTTGGACTTTATCACCTAGCAGGGATCATGGATCAGTTTCAATACATCAAAATACTTAAAGAGGTCATGTTGCCTTATGCCAAAGAGGAAATGCCCTTGAAATAGGCATTTCAACAAGGCAACAACCCCAAACATACTGGCAAATGAGCAACATCTTGATTCCAGACCAACAAGATTGAAGTTATGGAGTTACGTCCCAATCCCTGGACCTTAATCAAATAGAAAACTTGGATGAAAAATGCTATTTCTGATGCAAAACCAAGAAATACAGAAGAATTGTGGAATGTAATAGGTGCCAGAAGTTGGTGGACTCCATGCAACACAGATGTGCAGCAGTTCTCAGAAACACTGCTTATACAACTAAATATTAGTTCTGTGATTCAAAGGAAAGCAAAATCTTAAAATATTTTTCAGTTTATACAGTGAATGTTTGTGTTTGTAAAGAATAAGGCAGGCACTGCAATTTTTTGGAACAGCCTAATATTCCTTTTCTTCACTTTCTGTAAAAGAATAACACAATGTTGATACATTTTTCTTAATGTTTTGATTTGGAATAGAAGGTGCAGTGTTCCCAATGCATTTGCGTGCAAGGAAATAAAAGCAATTATAAGGATTTTGAGCATTATTCACTTTTTAAAACACATAGACAAATACAAGAGGTTGTCTGCACTCAACTCATTATCAATATATTTAAGACAGAGACATTTTATGCATACTGCTACTAAAAATGTCTTACCCTTTAAACAAAACAGGGATTGTTTGTCCATATATTGCAATATATTTAAGCTGGCCAACTACGTCAAAGTCATCCCATATCTGGCCAGTCCTACGCTCAATTTTCATCTGATTCATTAAAGTGGACCCGTCACCCAGACACAAAAATCTGTATAATAAAAGTCCTTTTCAAATTAAACATGAAATCCAATTTCTATTTTTTATTAAAGCATTCATAGCTGTTGTAAACTCATTTAAAAATCTCAGCTGTCAATCAAATATTGTCTGCCCCGCCTCTATGCCTAGGCATAGAGGCGGGGCAGACAATTACTTTCACTTTCCATTCAGCACTTCCTACATATCACTGCTCTCCCCACATTGCCCCGTTCTCTTCACAGTTTAATTGTGTAGCCAGGACATGGGGATGGACATCAGGTCCCCCATTCTGGTGCACAAACAAGATTCTGAGATGATACAAGACTTGTCTTAATAACAGTGTCCACAAAATGGCTCCTGCCTGCTTGTTATAATTATTAATTCCCAGACTGATGGAAACAAGATTCAAATAATTTATATAGTGTAATTAAAGTTCATTTTGCTTGATTAATGTGATAAAATAAGATTTTGAATAATTTTTTTCGGTGACGGGTCCACTTTAAGAATTCTATTGCTTCATTATACATTTTACAAAGGGACTAAGTTTTACCTGCAACTTACTTGCTGCTTTCAAAGTAAAACTCCCAAACTTGGCTGCCCTTTTATTAGACACCAGTGGGATCACCTGACTATAGTTGGGAAGGGTGGGGGCTACAACATGGAGCTGGTCACTGCTCCTGTATAACTATAACAAACAAGGGAAAGTTGTGCTCACCATTCATTTTTAAAACCAGGAGCAGTGACCAGCCTGCGGCCTCGTGCTTTAATATGGTCACATAACTCCTCAGTGACTTATAATATCTTTATAAATTACAGTAGGGGGTACATTATCCACTATATAATACACAAAAGCCATGAATATTGACTTATAAACGGTGAGTTCTGATGTCATCAGTTATAAACATTGAGTTCTGATGTAATTTCTGTCCCACTCACTGAAACGTGTGTATTATAATAAATAAAGTACCCCCAGTTGCAAAATATGAGGATAATGGAAGCCTTCGGCCTCGTGTGATCATGAAATTCCTCTGAAACTTATAATATCCTTATATTTTACAAGAGGGGGTACTTTATTCACTATATAACCAACCTCATATACAGGATTTTGCATTCCTCCTCTGTGCTTCCTTGTAGTTACTCTTACCTCTTCTATAAGGTCAATATATATAGAGTGAGTGGTAATCCATACTGTAGTTGTCTTTCATTCTGTAAACCCCACATGATCCCAATCAATGCAGCACGGGTCTTTCCAGATTAGAAATTAATTAAATTATTCCTCAAACTTCACAGCTCTACTTTAAGGGATTTTTTTGCCAGCAAAACATTTTGCAGCAATTTATTCAGTACTTCACATAAAAACTGGGATTCATTTGGGACCTAACAAATACTGTACCTGTAGCTGATACTAACAAGGACATGGAAATAGTAGAATCGGTACTGAAAGCCTGTCACTGTTATTTATATCAATTTTGAGTTGTTTGCAGCCTTACAAATCCTTTTCAAATATTTTGGTGATCCCTCACTCACAGTATTCAAGGTATCTCCAACAGAGTAGCAGTCCCGTCCAGCCACAAACCTTCCAAATTCAATTCAAATAAACTCTGGAGTCCCACAGCAATTCAATGTGTCTTTATTTCACACAACATGTTTCGGATAAAACATATCCTTCATCAGGTACTTTATGGGAGTTCTTAAAAACTCACATAAGTTTGAAATTCAACCTTTGATGAAATGTGCCTCTAAGTGTCAGATGAAATTCAATGTTGATAAATGTAAGTGCACCTGGGATGTAAAAATATGGAAGCCACTTATACCCTTAATGGGACTGAGCTGGGGTACTAGTTGAAAATGAAAAAAGAAATGTCAGTCAGCAGCTGCAAGAGCAAACAGAGTGTTTTGAGCTGTATTTTAAGGGGCATAGATTCAGAGGAGGAGGGGGTCATTCTTCCCATTTACAAACCACTGGTAAGGTAAAGTTTTATCTGAAATATTGTTTCCATGTTACATTTGTTACGTTTTAAAGTCAGTTAAATAGTTTAAGATTAATATATTTTGCTGTGAAGTTTACTGTTTGCGTAAGTAGGTACGAATAAAATATTTTCCACGTTTAGCCACTAGAAAAAAATGCCCATAGACTCTAATGTATAGTTTAATAAAATGCCCATTGATTTCAATGGTTTGGCAAATTTTTTGCTGTTTCCATCACTACTTGCGAGTGGAAAGATACAGGTGTCATACATATGATGCATCAATGCATACATCTATTAAATAATACGGACATCGTTTAAGTCTCTCTGTACTGCAATGGGAGTTCTATTTGCATATTATTAGGCTGAGGCTGAGCCCTGGATGTTGCTTTAGGGTCCTCAGGGGAAAACCAGTTCCATGCTGCCAACTAAATTGCAATAACACCTTGTATAAATAATTGTATTTGAAATTATGCATTTAGAAAGGAATATGCACCTGTATTGATGTCTATTGGAGAATACTCAGTCCTAGTAATGGTTCAGCCATAGCCAGAAAGCCACAGGATGTACTGTAGATTCCTGCATTAAATGAACAAAAGATTGAATTATGGTGAATAATTTTTGTTACTGTGACACAAACACAATTCTTAACAACACTATTTTGAAATGGAGAACTTAAACTGCAAATGTTATTGATATGCTAATATGAATTGGACATGTACCTGCTTCTGGTTGATTAGAATATGCAGGAAATATGAAAATAGGTTTAAAGACAGTTATACTGTCTTCAAGTCTGTGTATTCTTGTCAACTAAAATGTTTTATTCTGCATATCTGAAATATTATTCCAATAAATTCTAAACTTAGACCATTGCCAGAAATGTATTCACATCTGGAAATTAAAAAAATTCAACCAAGGAAAGTAATTATTTTAGGGAGTCTTTTTTATTTTATCTCATTCCAAACAGTGACATCTTTGGGTTTTCCAAGCAACAAACTGTGATATCTCCGGAGACCAATGTACTGTAGATAAGTTATAGATAAGTCAATGCAGGTTGTACCATACCAAATGTACTCACAGCTTCATTTGAATGCACACTATATTTGGGTGTAAAGATGATACAATTTCCACTTTGGACTTTAAAGGGATATCTAATTTATAGTTATATCTAAACAGTAGAACATCATACAATACTATGTGCTGGAAAATATATAGGAAAGAGGATTGAAGTTTCATATAGTGCTGCCATGAGTCAAATATATTTGGCATAGGTTATTATGATGGGGCCTTATTATATGAGATGGGGGATTTCTGCATATATAACTGGTAAATCTAATGGACCTTTTATGAAACAGTTTCTCTGGTCCTGCTACCATAAGTCCATAGATATTTAGATGCACAATTGTGATATTTATGAGATGAGAAGTAGGCTTCCTTTTTAAAATGATTACATTCAAGTATTAAGTAACTTCTAAAATATTCTTAACCCAACAAGGCATGTTTGAAAGAAAGACTGTAGTTCTGTACTCAAAAAAAAAGTAACTACTGTTAGTCTTGTGGTTGTCTATGCATATAACAGCACATGCAATTTATATGCAAGGCAGAGTAGGTAAGTTCGCTTCCCTGAATAATTTCTGTAGCTGACCTATGCACTGTTATTACGTGGCTGAAGTTCTCTTCACTGTAGAATTCGGGTTCCTAATGAGTTCTTTTGCCATTACCCAACTGTGCAGAACACAGTAGTTAATATGAGTTATATTACTGCAATGCAAATATTCATTAAACCTCAGATAATTACACACTCCAAAAGCAGTTCACAAACCTTTTAAAATGTAGGAGTTTGATGTATTTTACATTTAATTATTTTAACTAAATATTTGGGCTGCAATTAAAGGAAAACTATACCCTCCAATGTAGGTCACTATAAAAATATATTACCTAAAACAGTTCATATGTAAAACCCTGCTTCATCTACATAAACCATTTTCTTAATAATATACTTTTTTAGTAGTATGTGCCTTTAGGTAATCCTAACTAGAAACTGCCATTTTAAAAAATAAGGGCCTGCCCCCTGGGATCCTAGGATTCACAGTGCACACAAATAAACCATACATGTTAGGTCACATGAGCCAATTAACGAGTTCTTTTGCTCCTACACTTCTTCCTGTTACAGTTAGAGCTGTGGTATTTCTGGTCAGATGATCTCTAAGGCAGCACACAGACCATCATGAAATGTTGGTTCAAGGCAAGAGATGCAAAATATGGTAATATACTTTAATATGCCACTTAAGAATTCATTTTGGGGGTATAGTTTTCCTTTAAGTACCTCCTGTAGTTCAGCACCATTCTAAGCCGACCGGGCACCCTAGGCCGGCCACTCTGCTCCCCTCCCCGACTGTGACTGCGCTCCTGATCGCAAAGTGCGTGCATGCATGTGCTGTAGGCAGGGGAGAGTGACAGAGGGGAGATTGACTCAGGGGAGAGCAGCAAACACAGACTAGAGGTAGGCAGAACACAGGTACCACTTCTGCCTACCTCTACGTACAGCCCTGCGATATTTTGTAGCTTTTTATCAATTTTCCAATGAACAAACAGCAGTCTGATTCAATGTCACTCAGTGTATATTTGTGTGTGTACAGTTGCATTTGTGTGTGCACTGGAAGCACAAAAAAAAGCATTCTTGTGAAATACAACTACAAGAGGTTAAAGGTGATACATTTATTGTCAAGCTGAGAAGATGATCAGTACTGCCTGGACAATCACAGTCAGATAATAAGCATACAAGCACTGGGCTGCAGGACTTTTTTTTACAGTGAATTTAATTGGTGGTAATGCTAGGGGAATATAAATGTAATGTGGCTGTACAGGTTTGCCTTTTTATAGAATTTGCACACATTTGCAGAATTTTGAGAAATACTGTTCTACCTTGAAACTGGGTTCTGCTCTTACATGTACAAAGGGTTATCTTTAAAATCCTGTGTTGTAGGGTTGACGCTACAGTGTATTGGAAATAAAGCAAATAGTTTCCTAAAATAGACGCTCTGACAAGTTATAAAGCTGGGAATTGTGGAGGCTGCCAATACCGCCATGTAGTTCTACAGTGGTAAAACTGACCCTGTCTTTGAGTTATACTGTAGTTGCTCTAACTGAAGCAGTATGTGCAACTTATATAAAATTCTAGGCTGACAGTGTCTTATTGCTGTGAAACAGACATATGTATATATATATATATATATATATATATATATATATATATATATATATATATATATAAATATATATATAAAACAATTTTACACTTTTAACATAACAAATGAAAAGTCAGCAGCGGTTGTTCATGGTCCATCTGGGCAGAGGAGAAAGAACATAACTCATCTTGGGACTCTTAATTATGGATGAAGTTATAGTACTATTACGTATCTGAAGAACAGGAAAACGATGAGAACCCTTTATCTTGTTTTTGTGCAAATATATATATTTTAAATTGGTTCCTACCCTCCAGCTACAAAAAATTATCCAAATCCAGAAAATCACACAAAAAGATGGCATTAGTATGGAAATTATATAAAGGTCATTACTGTGAGTTTGGGGAAAAATATATTGTTTTAAATAAGAATTATAAAGCAACCATTCACTTATCTATATAAAGGTACCATTGAAAATATGATGAAATGGGAGCCCTTGCTAATTCCTATTCTCTAGATATGACAATTTATTGTGCCACAATGAAGTTTAAACATATGGCCTTGGTGATACCCAAAGGACATTTACTGTAACTCCTAGAGCAGAATACAGCTGTGCAGAACATATAAAACATTTTTTCAACAAGATTTTGTTGGGTCATATGGGTTAACCTATAGTCGTTGCACAGTCACTTAGGCGTTGCTTCACAGGTTTGAGTCTGTTCATTCATTACATCATGTATCATAAATCGTGATTCTGTGGTAGAAATATAATCAAATAAAGATGTGTTGGAGGATCTCAGCACACTAAAGCTGGCCATAGATGTTGAGGTTTCTAAAAGATCCGATCGTCATTGTGAGACCACGATTATCTTGGAACAATCGTACGATCGTACGAATTGTTCATCAACTAAAAAGACCAATTTGCCAGGAAAACAAAGGGGAGCTGCCTGCTTGGCCCTGCAAACATAAATAGATTGCACTGGGACCGACAAAGATTTTTTAACCTGACCAATCAATTTCCTGACAGATGTCAGCCGAATGATCGTAAGAATCCCACTAACTGCACGGTAATTTCAAAGGATTGGTCGGACTTCGCTAAAATCGGTCATTCGGCAAGAGAAATCTTTGCGTCTATGGGGACCTTAATTCTTTCAATGCCATAAATGCTGTTCACCTATAATTAGATCACACACGTTTTCTAGGCCATTTGTCTTTATTATATGGCTCACAGGAAGTGCAAAAATTTAATACACGTTTTGCCCCACCCAACAGTAACAATCACTATATTTGGCATCTTTAAAATGTGCTGAATTAGAGTAATGAGTCATTACAATTATGAGGAATTTCTTAAGTTAAATATAGTATACTGTATTAACTCTAAGGGGCCTTTTTGTGTTTAACACATTTTCCTTTGGTCATATTCCTATCTAAGACTGTATTACCTCTTATCTAACCAAAGAAATAGTAATAAATCACGGAGAGACAAGGCTCATAAGACCAAGTAAGAAATTGCATTACATGTGTATATTGTTTACTGTACTTTAACAAACATCCTAGTATGTTTATAAGCAGTAACCATGCTTTATGAGCCCTCTACTTTTTCCCAGGAGCATTGTATGCCATATCTTGTTTGCCAATGTCTGTTTTCTCTTCTGTTATTTCCTAAATCAAAGTGTATAAACGATATCAGGCTAAGCAAATAAAGTACATTTTCACAGAAACACAGTGCTTTAATATATTTAAAAATCCAACTAGAGAAAAATTGATTGGTATTCCACTCACTACTACACTAGAATCATATGCCATTAAACCCCTATCCAAGGCAGATGAATTACTACCTTTAATGCAGAACAGTTGTGGATGATTTGTTTCCAACAAACCAGATATTAACTCACAGTTAGAAGTAGTTCTCAGTTCTCTTGAACGGCTTTACCTGCACTCCTTACTCTCAGAACAGAGAGAGCTAAGGATAGGACTCCACAAGCGTTTTCGGCACAATCCGACACGCTGCGACAAAAAGCATGCATTACAGGTGAGGCTCATCAGCCCTAACACCTGTCCAGGCACTCATTTGCACTGCTCTCTGTCCTGCTTCATAGAGCATTCTGGGAGGTATAGGACCTTTTCAGGTTACTATAATTTTTAATGCATGTGTAGAAGGTAAACAGTATGTTTTGTTATTTATATTTATGTTTCAGTGCAATTCACTAGAAAAAGATGCTGTTCAAATACAGCGTAATGTGTTACAAGCATTGGTTTATTGTCCAGCGCTTTAATGTCTTCTGTGCTTCTTCCTGTGGCACAGTGCTATTGCTATTCTGGAATCAATACATTATCATGTTGTGAGATTGACAATTCAATATTATACAGCGGGACTGACAGTTCAAAGACCCCCCACTGGCCCAGAGAACCTACTAGAAAGAAAGCTGTTTGGCCTGCAGGAATTCAGACAGAGCTAGAGCTTTGAATTATATGGCAATTTCCAGTTTCTTACTTTCTTGACAGTCATGAAAGTGTTTAAAAAATGTTTGCCTCAATATGCCTTCCATCATAAAGTGTTTTTCTATAATGTTATATTTTGCAAGGCAGTACTGAATTCTACCACCTAACAAAGTCATGAAGACGCTGAAGTAAGGATAGTTATGGCATTCAGTTTTACAGGATGTGTAGCTTTACAGATCAGTACAATATTTTTGTATAGTTTTATTCACAAAGTAAGGCCAAAAAATCCAGACTATTCTCTTTCTCGTAAAAGCTAGTGGAAAAAGAAAAAAAGATTTTGGATAAATCTTCCCCATATTACTGTGCAAGTTCTTTTACGGCTCTTACAAATGGGTGTTTTTTTTATGCCTTTGAAGCAGGTTTCAGTGAACCTAAATGCATCAGCGAAAGGATTCCATTATATTCTGTCTGGCTGTAATCATGGTCATTCAGTTGCATTTCAATGCATTCACAGTGTATTGTGTTTTTTTAGACACACCTTTTGCGCTTAATGTGCATTCAAAAGGCAATAGAATAAGGTTATTTTACAGATGGACATTTCCTTCACTTATCAGATCCAGTCACATATTAAATCATTTCATCTAAGGAACATATCCAATATACGATCATTTATTACCCAAGATGTCGCCAAAATTCTTATTCACTCTCTCTCATCATATCATATTTGGACTACTGTAACTCTATTAATTGGCTTCCCCTACCAGTCCATAATGAATACTGCCACCAGGCTTATACACCTCACTAATCGCTTCTTCTCTGCCATGCCACTCTGCCAATTCCTGCACTGGCTTCCGCTACTATTCAGAAAAAAATTCCCAGACATTCAAAGCAGTTCATAACTCTGCCCCACCCTACATCTCGGAACTTATCTCTAGATACTCACCCAACCGCTTACTGCACTCGTCTTCTGACTTGCTCTGAGAATAGCACTCAATAGTAAAAATCCATGTCTGGCTTATCCAAGTCATGACCCTTTTCAGTTCCATTAAGTAGAAGAAAAAATAGTGTATCTGAAAGCACTTCCATTGTGAAGCACTGGTGTTCTGACCTCCCTATGTATTTCCCTGTTGCAGTGTGTATTTCGACATGCAGCTACCTGCAACTTCCCCACGATCCAATAAAGAGACTGAGCTTGGAGTTTGTAGATTTTACTGGATAGGCCAGTGGAATAGATAAAGAGCTGAGTGGAGAGGTGAAACTGTAATACAAACAAAAGGAGTGAAATTAGTACAAAGAATAATAATGCAAAAACATAGCAAATACATGACAATAATGCTAGCTGGCATGAGATATATATATATATATATATATATATATATATATATATATATATATATATATATATATATATATATATATATATATATATATATATATATATCAATGTCTCTGGGGGTGCTGGCAGTTGTGGAGGTGACTTGGTGCAACTATTTCATTACCAGCGATGCTACAGTGAGGAGGATGAGTAACTATGTGCTTCTTCCACAGCTTAGACTGTAAAATGAAGTCTTACCTCCCACAAGGCACTGTGCTGGGTCACATGGCAAGACCACGGTAGCCGGATAAGTCCAAATGCAGTTCTGCCATAAGCCATGTGGAGGTGCAGAATAAACATGAAATGGCCTTGTGCAATTACAGAAAGCATCCAGCGGAGGGAGTTCATTAAAGGAGCAATAAAATATAAAAGCATGATGACAGCTTATGCTGGTGACATGACAACTGTCTCTTTCTGAAAGCACATGACCGGACAAAATTACCTGATATGGCTACCTACACATCAATATCACAACAAAAAAAATACATTTATTGGTTCAAGAATAACATTTTAAATGGTAGAATGAACTAGGTGCAATGTAATTGATAAAATCAATACCATAAAAGTCATGACAGAATCTAATTGCCTCCCTCCAGTTACTTGAGTTTTTTCTCTTCCTTTAAGTCAGGATTTGGGATCTGATGCTGTTTATCTTGACAGAAAATGATCTGCTTACAAATTATATTTTCTCAGTACAGAGTTAATTTTGCAAGTTAATTTAAAATAAAATAAACCTGGAATAAAATAAACCTGACTAGTAGCTTTATCTACAAGGTATTGCCTGTCTATACGAATGACGAAAATAGAATGTCTTGTGCAAGACAATTTTACAGACAGTTAACCATTAAGTGCTAGCTGCCTTTCCATAAACCCATCTGCAAATCAACAAGTGATTTTGCAACCTTCTGTAATCTTTTCGCGAGGGTAACTTTTTGTTTACCGAGGAGAAATGTGTATGTGCATACAGTAGAACATTTTACATTTTACAGGTAACCAAGAAAAAATTATGTAAAATCCAGAAAAATGTAAAATCAGGGAAATGTGTTAAAGCAACATATTCTTTAAGTAATCAAAAAATATAAGCACAGGAGTCTGTTTTGAAATATATTGAATATTGAATATAAAGGGGGTATATATTAAAACTCCACATTTTATTATTATGTTTAAAAGAAAAAGTTGACAATAACTTCCATCCATGATCTTAATTACTAAAGAATCCAAATGAAAATTTTATAGCTAATAAAAAAACCTCCTCCTCCCCAGCCACTCTCTAACCGGCGAGGAAGGGGTACGAAAGTTTGGAGGGACATGGGCAAAGTATGGCAAAAACTCAATTCCAGAGCAGCTCTGGTCTACTCTGCTTTAACCAAATCTCGAGAGTGATAGAAGGGCAAGTAACAGTAGTCCATCATCCACCTTCCATTTGGCTGCCCCTTTTTCGTAATGGGGTTGTCCTTCTAAGCTATGCCGGTATGTACTTCTACTTCAGGCCTTCCCCATCTAGCACCTTGCCCTTTGCATCAACTTGGGTATTTTTTCCCCATACAGAACTCTTTTTGGGGTTTGCCTAGCATCAGCCTGAAGTTGACCTTGGCAAATTGCTTAATGAGGACAGTGTTCTGTGCCAAGCTTAAAAAAAACAGGCATTTGAGAAGCTGACTAGCGAGTGCAGCTTTGGTGCGATTCTGCCGAAAAGAAAGTAGAGTACACTCTTGATTGCAGATTGCAGATCTGCATAGAATAAAGGGTTCTGTACAGCCATAAAGAAACCTGAAAAGTCACCCACCCGGGTTTTGAACTCAAGACCCCACGGTCAGAAACTTGCGTTTTAACCATTACACCACAGGAAACTAGACCTTATGCTATTGGTTCTGGATGACTGTAATAACCCATTGTCCTCTTGTGCCTCTGCATTGACCGGCAGGGCTGGAAGTCAATCTTCTGCCTAATAAAGTCAATACCAACCTGAGGCCCAGTCCTATAAGAGCCTGCTTGAATAGCTCAGTTGGTAGAGCGCGCGGCTATGGTTGATAACCTGGTCCAAAAGGTTGTGGGTTCGATTCCCACCTCTGCCAAAAACACAGCTCCAGTCTGCTGTGCCTAAACCGTCTCACGAGAGTGATGGAAGGGCAAGTGCCAGTAGTCCATCATCCGCCTTCCATTTGGCTGCCCCTTTTTCCAACTGGGGCTGTCCTTCTAAGCTACGCCGCTATGTACTTCTACTTCAGGCCAGGGCTTTCCCATCTAGCACCTTGCCCTTTGCATCAACTTGGGTATTTTTTCCCCATACAGAACTCTTTTTGGGGTTTGCCTAGCATCAGCCTGAAGTTGACCTTGGCAAATTGATTAAGGAGGACAGTGTTTCTGTGCCAAGCTTAACAAAAACAGGCATTTGAGAAGCTGACTAGCGAGTGCAGCTTTGGTGCGATTCTGCCGAAAAGAAAGTAGAGTACGCTCTTGATTGCAGATTGCAGATCTGCATAGAATAAATAGTTCTGTACAGCCATAAAGAAACCTGAAAAGTCACCCACCCGGGTTTTGAACTCAAGACCCCACGGTCAGAAACTTGCGTTTTAACCATTACACCACAGGAAACTAGACCTTATGCTATTGGTTCTGGATGACTGTAATAACCCATTGTCCTCTTGTGCCTCTGCATTGACCGGCAGGGCTGGAAGTCAATCTTCTGCCTAATAAAGTCAATACCAACCTGAGGCCCAGTCCTAAAAGAGCCTGCTTGAATAGCTCAGTTGGTAGAGCGCGCGGCTATGGTTGATAACCTGGTCCAAAAGGTTGTGGGTTCGATTCCCACCTCTGCCAAAAACACAGCTCCAGTCTGCTGTGCCTAAACCGTCTCACGAGAGTGATGGAAGGGCAAGTGCCAGTAGTCCATCATCCGCCTTCCATTTGGCTGCCCCTTTTTCCAACTGGGGCTGTCCTTCTAAGCTACGCCGCTATGTACTTCTACTTCAGGCCAGGGCTTTCCCATCTAGCACCTTGCCCTTTGCATCAACTTGGGTATTTTTTCCCCATACAGAACTCTTTTTGGGGTTTGCCTAGCATCAGCCTGAAGTTGACCTTGGCAAATTGATTAAGGAGGACAGTGTTCTGTGCCAAGCTTAACAAAAACAGGCATTTGAGAAGCTGACTAGCGAGTGCAGCTTTGGTGCGATTCTGCCGAAAAGAAAGTAGAGTACGCTCTTGATTGCAGATTGCAGATCTGCATAGAATAAATAGTTCTGTACAGCCATAAAGAAACCTGAAAAGTCACCCACCCGGGTTTTGAACTCAAGACCCCACGGTCAGAAACTTGCGTTTTAACCATTACACCACAGGAAACTAGACCTTATGCTATTGGTTCTGGATGACTGTAATAACCCATTGTCCTCTTGTGCCTCTGCATTGACCGGCAGGGCTGGAAGTCAATCTTCTGCCTAATAAAGTCAATACCAACCTGAGGCCCAGTCCTAAAAGAGCCTGCTTGAATAGCTCAGTTGGTAGAGCGCGCGGCTATGGTTGATAACCTGGTCCAAAAGGTTGTGGGTTCGATTCCCACCTCTGCCAAAAACACAGCTCCAGTCTGCTGTGCCTAAACCGTCTCACGAGAGTGATGGAAGGGCAAGTGCCAGTAGTCCATCATCCGCCTTCCATTTGGCTGCCCCTTTTTCCAACTGGGGCTGTCCTTCTAAGCTACGCCGCTATGTACTTCTACTTCAGGCCAGGGCTTTCCCATCTAGCACCTTGCCCTTTGCATCAACTTGGGTATTTTTTCCCCATACAGAACTCTTTTTGGGGTTTGCCTAGCATCAGCCTGAAGTTGACCTTGGCAAATTGATTAATGAGGACAGTGTTCTGTGCCAAGCTTAACAAAAACAGGCATTTGAGAAGCTGACTAGCGAGTGCAGCTTTGGTGCGATTCTGCCGAAAAGAAAGTAGAGTACGCTCTTGATTGCAGATTGCAGATCTGCATAGAATAAATAGTTCTGTACAGCCATAAAGAAACCTGAAAAGTCACCCACCCGGGTTTTGAACTCAAGACCCCACGGTCAGAAACTTGCGTTTTAACCATTACACCACAGGAAACTAGACCTTATGCTATTGGTTCTGGATGACTGTAATAACCCATTGTCCTCTTGTGCCTCTGCATTGACCGGCAGGGCTGGAAGTCAATCTTCTGCCTAATAAAGTCAATACCAACCTGAGGCCCAGTCCTAAAAGAGCCTGCTTGAATAGCTCAGTTGGTAGAGCGCGCGGCTATGGTTGATAACCTGGTCCAAAAGGTTGTGGGTTCGATTCCCACCTCTGCCAAAAACACAGCTCCAGTCTGCTGTGCCTAAACCGTCTCACGAGAGTGATGGAAGGGCAAGTGCCAGTAGTCCATCATCCGCCTTCCATTTGGCTGCCCCTTTTTCCAACTGGGGCTGTCCTTCTAAGCTACGCCGCTATGTACTTCTACTTCAGGCCAGGGCTTTCCCATCTAGCACCTTGCCCTTTGCATCAACTTGGGTATTTTTTCCCCATACAGAACTCTTTTTGGGGTTTGCCTAGCATCAGCCTGAAGTTGACCTTGGCAAATTGATTAATGAGGACAGTGTTCTGTGCCAAGCTTAACAAAAACAGGCATTTGAGAAGCTGACTAGCGAGTGCAGCTTTGGTGCGATTCTGCCGAAAAGAAAGTAGAGTACGCTCTTGATTGCAGATTGCAGATCTGCATAGAATAAATAGTTCTGTACAGCCATAAAGAAACCTGAAAAGTCACCCACCCGGGTTTTGAACTCAAGACCCCACGGTCAGAAACTTGCGTTTTAACCATTACACCACAGGAAACTAGACCTTATGCTATTGGTTCTGGATGACTGTAATAACCCATTGTCCTCTTGTGCCTCTGCATTGACCGGCAGGGCTGGAAGTCAATCTTCTGCCTAATAAAGTCAATACCAACCTGAGGCCCAGTCCTATAAGAGCCTGCTTGAATAGCTCAGTTGGTAGAGCGCGCGGCTATGGTTGATAACCTGGTCCAAAAGGTTGTGGGTTCGATTCCCACCTCTGCCAAAAACACAGCTCCAGTCTGCTGTGCCTAAACCGTCTCACGAGAGTGATGGAAGGGCAAGTGCCAGTAGTCCATCATCCGCCTTCCATTTGGCTGCCCCTTTTTCCAACTGGGGCTGTCCTTCTAAGCTACGCCGCTATGTACTTCTACTTCAGGCCAGGGCTTTCCCATCTAGCACCTTGCCCTTTGCATCAACTTGGGTATTTTTTCCCCATACAGAACTCTTTTTGGGGTTTGCCTAGCATCAGCCTGAAGTTGACCTTGGCAAATTGATTAAGGAGGACAGTGTTCTGTGCCAAGCTTAACAAAAACAGGCATTTGAGAAGCTGACTAGCGAGTGCAGCTTTGGTGCGATTCTGCCGAAAAGAAAGTAGAGTACGCTCTTGATTGCAGATTGCAGATCTGCATAGAATAAATAGTTCTGTACAGCCATAAAGAAACCTGAAAAGTCACCCACCCGGGTTTTGAACTCAAGACCCCACGGTCAGAAACTTGCGTTTTAACCATTACACCACAGGAAACTAGACCTTATGCTATTGGTTCTGGATGACTGTAATAACCCATTGTCCTCTTGTGCCTCTGCATTGACCGGCAGGGCTGGAAGTCAATCTTCTGCCTAATAAAGTCAATACCAACCTGAGGCCCAGTCCTAAAAGAGCCTGCTTGAATAGCTCAGTTGGTAGAGCGCGCGGCTATGGTTGATAACCTGGTCCAAAAGGTTGTGGGTTCGATTCCCACCTCTGCCAAAAACACAGCTCCAGTCTGCTGTGCCTAAACCGTCTCACGAGAGTGATGGAAGGGCAAGTGCCAGTAGTCCATCATCCGCCTTCCATTTGGCTGCCCCTTTTTCCAACTGGGGCTGTCCTTCTAAGCTACGCCGCTATGTACTTCTACTTCAGGCCAGGGCTTTCCCATCTAGCACCTTGCCCTTTGCATCAACTTGGGTATTTTTTCCCCATACAGAACTCTTTTTGGGGTTTGCCTAGCATCAGCCTGAAGTTGACCTTGGCAAATTGATTAATGAGGACAGTGTTCTGTGCCAAGCTTAACAAAAACAGGCATTTGAGAAGCTGACTAGCGAGTGCAGCTTTGGTGCGATTCTGCCGAAAAGAAAGTAGAGTACGCTCTTGATTGCAGATTGCAGATCTGCATAGAATAAATAGTTCTGTACAGCCATAAAGAAACCTGAAAAGTCACCCACCCGGGTTTTGAACTCAAGACCCCACGGTCAGAAACTTGCGTTTTAACCATTACACCACAGGAAACTAGACCTTATGCTATTGGTTCTGGATGACTGTAATAACCCATTGTCCTCTTGTGCCTCTGCATTGACCGGCAGGGCTGGAAGTCAATCTTCTGCCTAATAAAGTCAATACCAACCTGAGGCCCAGTCCTATAAGAGCCTGCTTGAATAGCTCAGTTGGTAGAGCGCGCGGCTATGGTTGATAACCTGGTCCAAAAGGTTGTGGGTTCGATTCCCACCTCTGCCAAAAACACAGCTCCAGTCTGCTGTGCCTAAACCGTCTCACGAGAGTGATGGAAGGGCAAGTGCCAGTAGTCCATCATCCGCCTTCCATTTGGCTGCCCCTTTTTCCAACTGGGGCTGTCCTTCTAAGCTACGCCGCTATGTACTTCTACTTCAGGCCAGGGCTTTCCCATCTAGCACCTTGCCCTTTGCATCAACTTGGGTATTTTTTCCCCATACAGAACTCTTTTTGGGGTTTGCCTAGCATCAGCCTGAAGTTGACCTTGGCAAATTGATTAATGAGGACAGTGTTCTGTGCCAAGCTTAACAAAAACAGGCATTTGAGAAGCTGACTAGCGAGTGCAGCTTTGGTGCGATTCTGCCGAAAAGAAAGTAGAGTACGCTCTTGATTGCAGATTGCAGATCTGCATAGAATAAATAGTTCTGTACAGCCATAAAGAAACCTGAAAAGTCACCCACCCGGGTTTTGAACTCAAGACCCCACGGTCAGAAACTTGCGTTTTAACCATTACACCACAGGAAACTAGACCTTATGCTATTGGTTCTGGATGACTGTAATAACCCATTGTCCTCTTGTGCCTCTGCATTGACCGGCAGGGCTGGAAGTCAATCTTCTGCCTAATAAAGTCAATACCAACCTGAGGCCCAGTCCTAAAAGAGCCTGCTTGAATAGCTCAGTTGGTAGAGCGCGCGGCTATGGTTGATAACCTGGTCCAAAAGGTTGTGGGTTCGATTCCCACCTCTGCCAAAAACGCAGCTCCAGTCTGCTGTGCCTAAACCGTCTCACGAGAGTGATGGAAGGGCAAGTGCCAGTAGTCCATCATCCGCCTTCCATTTGGCTGCCCCTTTTTCCAACTGGGGCTGTCCTTCTAAGCTACGCCGCTATGTACTTCTACTTCAGGCCAGGGCTTTCCCATCTAGCACCTTGCCCTTTGCATCAACTTGGGTATTTTTTCCCCATACAGAACTCTTTTTGGGGTTTGCCTAGCATCAGCCTGAAGTTGACCTTGGCAAATTGATTAAGGAGGACAGTGTTCTGTGCCAAGCTTAACAAAAACAGGCATTTGAGAAGCTGACTAGCGAGTGCAGCTTTGGTGCGATTCTGCCGAAAAGAAAGTAGAGTACGCTCTTGATTGCAGATTGCAGATCTGCATAGAATAAATAGTTCTGTACAGCCATAAAGAAACCTGAAAAGTCACCCACCCGGGTTTTGAACTCAAGACCCCACGGTCAGAAACTTGCGTTTTAACCATTACACCACAGGAAACTAGACCTTATGCTATTGGTTCTGGATGACTGTAATAACCCATTGTCCTCTTGTGCCTCTGCATTGACCGGCAGGGCTGGAAGTCAATCTTCTGCCTAATAAAGTCAATACCAACCTGAGGCCCAGTCCTAAAGAGCCTGCTTGAATAGCTCAGTTGGTAGAGCGCGCGGCTATGGTTGATAACCTGGTCCAAAAGGTTGTGGGTTCGATTCCCACCTCTGCCAAAAACACAGCTCCAGTCTGCTGTGCCTAAACCGTCTCACGAGAGTGATGGAAGGGCAAGTGCCAGTAGTCCATCATCCGCCTTCCATTTGGCTGCCCCTTTTTCCAACTGGGGCTGTCCTTCTAAGCTACGCCGCTATGTACTTCTACTTCAGGCCAGGGCTTTCCCATCTAGCACCTTGCCCTTTGCATCAACTTGGGTATTTTTTCCCCATACAGAACTCTTTTTGGGGTTTGCCTAGCATCAGCCTGAAGTTGACCTTGGCAAATTGATTAAGGAGGACAGTGTTCTGTGCCAAGCTTAACAAAAACAGGCATTTGAGAAGCTGACTAGCGAGTGCAGCTTTGGTGCGATTCTGCCGAAAAGAAAGTAGAGTACGCTCTTGATTGCAGATTGCAGATCTGCATAGAATAAATAGTTCTGTACAGCCATAAAGAAACCTGAAAAGTCACCCACCCGGGTTTTGAACTCAAGACCCCACGGTCAGAAACTTGCGTTTTAACCATTACACCACAGGAAACTAGACCTTATGCTATTGGTTCTGGATGACTGTAATAACCCATTGTCCTCTTGTGCCTCTGCATTGACCGGCAGGGCTGGAAGTCAATCTTCTGCCTAATAAAGTCAATACCAACCTGAGGCCCAGTCCTAAAAGAGCCTGCTTGAATAGCTCAGTTGGTAGAGCGCGCGGCTATGGTTGATAACCTGGTCCAAAAGGTTGTGGGTTCGATTCCCACCTCTGCCAAAAACGCAGCTCCAGTCTGCTGTGCCTAAACTGTCTCACGAGAGTGATGGAAGGGCAAGTGCCAGTAGTCCATCATCCGCCTTCCATTTGGCTGCCCCTTTTTCCAACTGGGGCTGTCCTTCTAAGCTACGCCGCTATGTACTTCTACTTCAGGCCAGGGCTTTCCCATCTAGCACCTTGCCCTTTGCATCAACTTGGGTATTTTTTCCCCATACAGAACTCTTTTTGGGGTTTGCCTAGCATCAGCCTGAAGTTGACCTTGGCAAATTGATTAATGAGGACAGTGTTCTGTGCCAAGCTTAACAAAAACAGGCATTTGAGAAGCTGACTAGCGAGTGCAGCTTTGGTGCGATTCTGCCGAAAAGAAAGTAGAGTACGCTCTTGATTGCAGATTGCAGATCTGCATAGAATAAATAGTTCTGTACAGCCATAAAGAAACCTGAAAAGTCACCCACCCGGGTTTTGAACTCAAGACCCCACGGTCAGAAACTTGCGTTTTAACCATTACACCACAGGAAACTAGACCTTATGCTATTGGTTCTGGATGACTGTAATAACCCATTGTCCTCTTGTGCCTCTGCATTGACCGGCAGGGCTGGAAGTCAATCTTCTGCCTAATAAAGTCAATACCAACCTGAGGCCCAGTCCTAAAAGAGCCTGCTTGAATAGCTCAGTTGGTAGAGCGCGCGGCTATGGTTGATAACCTGGTCCAAAAGGTTGTGGGTTCGATTCCCACCTCTGCCAAAAACACAGCTCCAGTCTGCTGTGCCTAAACCGTCTCACGAGAGTGATGGAAGGGCAAGTGCCAGTAGTCCATCATCCGCCTTCCATTTGGCTGCCCCTTTTTCCAACTGGGGCTGTCCTTCTAAGCTACGCCGCTATGTACTTCTACTTCAGGCCAGGGCTTTCCCATCTAGCACCTTGCCCTTTGCATCAACTTGGGTATTTTTTCCCCATACAGAACTCTTTTTGGGGTTTGCCTAGCATCAGCCTGAAGTTGACCTTGGCAAATTGATTAATGAGGACAGTGTTCTGTGCCAAGCTTAACAAAAACAGGCATTTGAGAAGCTGACTAGCGAGTGCAGCTTTGGTGCGATTCTGCCGAAAAGAAAGTAGAGTACGCTCTTGATTGCAGATTGCAGATCTGCATAGAATAAATAGTTCTGTACAGCCATAAAGAAACCTGAAAAGTCACCCACCCGGGTTTTGAACTCAAGACCCCACGGTCAGAAACTTGCGTTTTAACCATTACACCACAGGAAACTAGACCTTATGCTATTGGTTCTGGATGACTGTAATAACCCATTGTCCTCTTGTGCCTCTGCATTGACCGGCAGGGCTGGAAGTCAATCTTCTGCCTAATAAAGTCAATACCAACCTGAGGCCCAGTCCTAAAAGAGCCTGCTTGAATAGCTCAGTTGGTAGAGCGCGCGGCTATGGTTGATAACCTGGTCCAAAAGGTTGTGGGTTCGATTCCCACCTCTGCCAAAAACACAGCTCCAGTCTGCTGTGCCTAAACCGTCTCACGAGAGTGATGGAAGGGCAAGTGCCAGTAGTCCATCATCCGCCTTCCATTTGGCTGCCCCTTTTTCCAACTGGGGCTGTCCTTCTAAGCTACGCCGCTATGTACTTCTACTTCAGGCCAGGGCTTTCCCATCTAGCACCTTGCCCTTTGCATCAACTTGGGTATTTTTTCCCCATACAGAACTCTTTTTGGGGTTTGCCTAGCATCAGCCTGAAGTTGACCTTGGCAAATTGATTAATGAGGACAGTGTTCTGTGCCAAGCTTAACAAAAACAGGCATTTGAGAAGCTGACTAGCGAGTGCAGCTTTGGTGCGATTCTGCCGAAAAGAAAGTAGAGTACGCTCTTGATTGCAGATTGCAGATCTGCATAGAATAAATAGTTCTGTACAGCCATAAAGAAACCTGAAAAGTCACCCACCCGGGTTTTGAACTCAAGACCCCACGGTCAGAAACTTGCGTTTTAACCATTACACCACAGGAAACTAGACCTTATGCTATTGGTTCTGGATGACTGTAATAACCCATTGTCCTCTTGTGCCTCTGCATTGACCGGCAGGGCTGGAAGTCAATCTTCTGCCTAATAAAGTCAATACCAACCTGAGGCCCAGTCCTAAAAGAGCCTGCTTGAATAGCTCAGTTGGTAGAGCGCGCGGCTATGGTTGATAACCTGGTCCAAAAGGTTGTGGGTTCGATTCCCACCTCTGCCAAAAACACAGCTCCAGTCTGCTGTGCCTAAACCGTCTCACGAGAGTGATGGAAGGGCAAGTGCCAGTAGTCCATCATCCGCCTTCCATTTGGCTGCCCCTTTTTCCAACTGGGGCTGTCCTTCTAAGCTACGCCGCTATGTACTTCTACTTCAGGCCAGGGCTTTCCCATCTAGCACCTTGCCCTTTGCATCAACTTGGGTATTTTTTCCCCATACAGAACTCTTTTTGGGGTTTGCCTAGCATCAGCCTGAAGTTGACCTTGGCAAATTGATTAATGAGGACAGTGTTCTGTGCCAAGCTTAACAAAAACAGGCATTTGAGAAGCTGACTAGCGAGTGCAGCTTTGGTGCGATTCTGCCGAAAAGAAAGTAGAGTACGCTCTTGATTGCAGATTGCAGATCTGCATAGAATAAATAGTTCTGTACAGCCATAAAGAAACCTGAAAAGTCACCCACCCGGGTTTTGAACTCAAGACCCCACGGTCAGAAACTTGCGTTTTAACCATTACACCACAGGAAAC
Organism: Xenopus laevis; assembly: GCF_017654675.1. Taxonomy (NCBI): domain Eukaryota; kingdom Metazoa; phylum Chordata; class Amphibia; order Anura; family Pipidae; genus Xenopus; species Xenopus laevis. Next base: position 53,261,855 of record NC_054376.1, read on the forward strand.
TAGACCTTATGCTATTGGTTCTGGATGACTGTAATAACCCATTGTCCTCTTGTGCCTCTGCATTGACCGGCAGGGCTGGAAGTCAATCTTCTGCCTAATAAAGTCAATACCAACCTGAGGCCCAGTCCTAAAAGAGCCTGCTTGAATAGCTCAGTTGGTAGAGCGCGCGGCTATGGTTGATAACCTGGTCCAAAAGGTTGTGGGTTCGATTCCCACCTCTGCCAAAAACACAGCTCCAGTCTGCTGTGCCTAAACCGTCTCACGAGAGTGATGGAAGGGCAAGTGCCAGTAGTCCATCATCCGCCTTCCATTTGGCTGCCCCTTTTTCCAACTGGGGCTGTCCTTCTAAGCTACGCCGCTATGTACTTCTACTTCAGGCCAGGGCTTTCCCATCTAGCACCTTGCCCTTTGCATCAACTTGGGTATTTTTTCCCCATACAGAACTCTTTTTGGGGTTTGCCTAGCATCAGCCTGAAGTTGACCTTGGCAAATTGATTAATGAGGACAGTGTTCTGTGCCAAGCTTAACAAAAACAGGCATTTGAGAAGCTGACTAGCGAGTGCAGCTTTGGTGCGATTCTGCCGAAAAGAAAGTAGAGTACGCTCTTGATTGCAGATTGCAGATCTGCATAGAATAAATAGTTCTGTACAGCCATAAAGAAACCTGAAAAGTCACCCACCCGGGTTTTGAACTCAAGACCCCACGGTCAGAAACTTGCGTTTTAACCATTACACCACAGGAAACTAGACCTTATGCTATTGGTTCTGGATGACTGTAATAACCCATTGTCCTCTTGTGCCTCTGCATTGACCGGCAGGGCTGGAAGTCAATCTTCTGCCTAATAAAGTCAATACCAACCTGAGGCCCAGTCCTAAAAGAGCCTGCTTGAATAGCTCAGTTGGTAGAGCGCGCGGCTATGGTTGATAACCTGGTCCAAAAGGTTGTGGGTTCGATTCCCACCTCTGCCAAAAACACAGCTCCAGTCTGCTGTGCCTAAACCGTCTCACGAGAGTGATGGAAGGGCAAGTGCCAGTAGTCCATCATCCGCCTTCCATTTGGCTGCCCCTTTTTCCAACTGGGGCTGTCCTTCTAAGCTACGCCGCTATGTACTTCTACTTCAGGCCAGGGCTTTCCCATCTAGCACCTTGCCCTTTGCATCAACTTGGGTATTTTTTCCCCATACAGAACTCTTTTTGGGGTTTGCCTAGCATCAGCCTGAAGTTGACCTTGGCAAATTGATTAATGAGGACAGTGTTCTGTGCCAAGCTTAACAAAAACAGGCATTTGAGAAGCTGACTAGCGAGTGCAGCTTTGGTGCGATTCTGCCGAAAAGAAAGTAGAGTACGCTCTTGATTGCAGATTGCAGATCTGCATAGAATAAATAGTTCTGTACAGCCATAAAGAAACCTGAAAAGTCACCCACCCGGGTTTTGAACTCAAGACCCCACGGTCAGAAACTTGCGTTTTAACCATTACACCACAGGAAACTAGACCTTATGCTATTGGTTCTGGATGACTGTAATAACCCATTGTCCTCTTGTGCCTCTGCATTGACCGGCAGGGCTGGAAGTCAATCTTCTGCCTAATAAAGTCAATACCAACCTGAGGCCCAGTCCTAAAAGAGCCTGCTTGAATAGCTCAGTTGGTAGAGCGCGCGGCTATGGTTGATAACCTGGTCCAAAAGGTTGTGGGTTCGATTCCCACCTCTGCCAAAAACACAGCTCCAGTCTGCTGTGCCTAAACCGTCTCACGAGAGTGATGGAAGGGCAAGTGCCAGTAGTCCATCATCCGCCTTCCATTTGGCTGCCCCTTTTTCCAACTGGGGCTGTCCTTCTAAGCTACGCCGCTATGTACTTCTACTTCAGGCCAGGGCTTTCCCATCTAGCACCTTGCCCTTTGCATCAACTTGGGTATTTTTTCCCCATACAGAACTCTTTTTGGGGTTTGCCTAGCATCAGCCTGAAGTTGACCTTGGCAAATTGATTAAGGAGGACAGTGTTCTGTGCCAAGCTTAACAAAAACAGGCATTTGAGAAGCTGACTAGCGAGTGCAGCTTTGGTGCGATTCTGCCGAAAAGAAAGTAGAGTACGCTCTTGATTGCAGATTGCAGATCTGCATAGAATAAATAGTTCTGTACAGCCATAAAGAAACCTGAAAAGTCACCCACCCGGGTTTTGAACTCAAGACCCCACGGTCAGAAACTTGCGTTTTAACCATTACACCACAGGAAACTAGACCTTATGCTATTGGTTCTGGATGACTGTAATAACCCATTGTCCTCTTGTGCCTCTGCATTGACCGGCAGGGCTGGAAGTCAATCTTCTGCCTAATAAAGTCAATACCAACCTGAGGCCCAGTCCTAAAAGAGCCTGCTTGAATAGCTCAGTTGGTAGAGCGCGCGGCTATGGTTGATAACCTGGTCCAAAAGGTTGTGGGTTCGATTCCCACCTCTGCCAAAAACACAGCTCCAGTCTGCTGTGCCTAAACCGTCTCACGAGAGTGATGGAAGGGCAAGTGCCAGTAGTCCATCATCCGCCTTCCATTTGGCTGCCCCTTTTTCCAACTGGGGCTGTCCTTCTAAGCTACGCCGCTATGTACTTCTACTTCAGGCCAGGGCTTTCCCATCTAGCACCTTGCCCTTTGCATCAACTTGGGTATTTTTTCCCCATACAGAACTCTTTTTGGGGTTTGCCTAGCATCAGCCTGAAGTTGACCTTGGCAAATTGATTAATGAGGACAGTGTTCTGTGCCAAGCTTAACAAAAACAGGCATTTGAGAAGCTGACTAGCGAGTGCAGCTTTGGTGCGATTCTGCCGAAAAGAAAGTAGAGTACGCTCTTGATTGCAGATTGCAGATCTGCATAGAATAAATAGTTCTGTACAGCCATAAAGAAACCTGAAAAGTCACCCACCCGGGTTTTGAACTCAAGACCCCACGGTCAGAAACTTGCGTTTTAACCATTACACCACAGGAAACTAGACCTTATGCTATTGGTTCTGGATGACTGTAATAACCCATTGTCCTCTTGTGCCTCTGCATTGACCGGCAGGGCTGGAAGTCAATCTTCTGCCTAATAAAGTCAATACCAACCTGAGGCCCAGTCCTAAAAGAGCCTGCTTGAATAGCTCAGTTGGTAGAGCGCGCGGCTATGGTTGATAACCTGGTCCAAAAGGTTGTGGGTTCGATTCCCACCTCTGCCAAAAACACAGCTCCAGTCTGCTGTGCCTAAACCGTCTCACGAGAGTGATGGAAGGGCAAGTGCCAGTAGTCCATCATCCGCCTTCCATTTGGCTGCCCCTTTTTCCAACTGGGGCTGTCCTTCTAAGCTACGCCGCTATGTACTTCTACTTCAGGCCAGGGCTTTCCCATCTAGCACCTTGCCCTTTGCATCAACTTGGGTATTTTTTCCCCATACAGAACTCTTTTTGGGGTTTGCCTAGCATCAGCCTGAAGTTGACCTTGGCAAATTGATTAAGGAGGACAGTGTTCTGTGCCAAGCTTAACAAAAACAGGCATTTGAGAAGCTGACTAGCGAGTGCAGCTTTGGTGCGATTCTGCCGAAAAGAAAGTAGAGTACGCTCTTGATTGCAGATTGCAGATCTGCATAGAATAAATAGTTCTGTACAGCCATAAAGAAACCTGAAAAGTCACCCACCCGGGTTTTGAACTCAAGACCCCACGGTCAGAAACTTGCGTTTTAACCATTACACCACAGGAAACTAGACCTTATGCTATTGGTTCTGGATGACTGTAATAACCCATTGTCCTCTTGTGCCTCTGCATTGACCGGCAGGGCTGGAAGTCAATCTTCTGCCTAATAAAGTCAATACCAACCTGAGGCCCAGTCCTAAAAGAGCCTGCTTGAATAGCTCAGTTGGTAGAGCGCGCGGCTATGGTTGATAACCTGGTCCAAAAGGTTGTGGGTTCGATTCCCACCTCTGCCAAAAACACAGCTCCAGTCTGCTGTGCCTAAACCGTCTCACGAGAGTGATGGAAGGGCAAGTGCCAGTAGTCCATCATCCGCCTTCCATTTGGCTGCCCCTTTTTCCAACTGGGGCTGTCCTTCTAAGCTACGCCGCTATGTACTTCTACTTCAGGCCAGGGCTTTCCCATCTAGCACCTTGCCCTTTGCATCAACTTGGGTATTTTTTCCCCATACAGAACTCTTTTTGGGGTTTGCCTAGCATCAGCCTGAAGTTGACCTTGGCAAATTGATTAAGGAGGACAGTGTTCTGTGCCAAGCTTAACAAAAACAGGCATTTGAGAAGCTGACTAGCGAGTGCAGCTTTGGTGCGATTCTGCCGAAAAGAAAGTAGAGTACGCTCTTGATTGCAGATTGCAGATCTGCATAGAATAAATAGTTCTGTACAGCCATAAAGAAACCTGAAAAGTCACCCACCCGGGTTTTGAACTCAAGACCCCACGGTCAGAAACTTGCGTTTTAACCATTACACCACAGGAAACTAGACCTTATGCTATTGGTTCTGGATGACTGTAATAACCCATTGTCCTCTTGTGCCTCTGCATTGACCGGCAGGGCTGGAAGTCAATCTTCTGCCTAATAAAGTCAATACCAACCTGAGGCCCAGTCCTAAAAGAGCCTGCTTGAATAGCTCAGTTGGTAGAGCGCGCGGCTATGGTTGATAACCTGGTCCAAAAGGTTGTGGGTTCGATTCCCACCTCTGCCAAAAACACAGCTCCAGTCTGCTGTGCCTAAACCGTCTCACGAGAGTGATGGAAGGGCAAGTGCCAGTAGTCCATCATCCGCCTTCCATTTGGCTGCCCCTTTTTCCAACTGGGGCTGTCCTTCTAAGCTACGCCGCTATGTACTTCTACTTCAGGCCAGGGCTTTCCCATCTAGCACCTTGCCCTTTGCATCAACTTGGGTATTTTTTCCCCATACAGAACTCTTTTTGGGGTTTGCCTAGCATCAGCCTGAAGTTGACCTTGGCAAATTGATTAATGAGGACAGTGTTCTGTGCCAAGCTTAACAAAAACAGGCATTTGAGAAGCTGACTAGCGAGTGCAGCTTTGGTGCGATTCTGCCGAAAAGAAAGTAGAGTACGCTCTTGATTGCAGATTGCAGATCTGCATAGAATAAATAGTTCTGTACAGCCATAAAGAAACCTGAAAAGTCACCCACCCGGGTTTTGAACTCAAGACCCCACGGTCAGAAACTTGCGTTTTAACCATTACACCACAGGAAACTAGACCTTATGCTATTGGTTCTGGATGACTGTAATAACCCATTGTCCTCTTGTGCCTCTGCATTGACCGGCAGGGCTGGAAGTCAATCTTCTGCCTAATAAAGTCAATACCAACCTGAGGCCCAGTCCTAAAAGAGCCTGCTTGAATAGCTCAGTTGGTAGAGCGCGCGGCTATGGTTGATAACCTGGTCCAAAAGGTTGTGGGTTCGATTCCCACCTCTGCCAAAAACACAGCTCCAGTCTGCTGTGCCTAAACTGTCTCACGAGAGTGATGGAAGGGCAAGTGCCAGTAGTCCATCATCCGCCTTCCATTTGGCTGCCCCTTTTTCCAACTGGGGCTGTCCTTCTAAGCTACGCCGCTATGTACTTCTACTTCAGGCCAGGGCTTTCCCATCTAGCACCTTGCCCTTTGCATCAACTTGGGTATTTTTTCCCCATACAGAACTCTTTTTGGGGTTTGCCTAGCATCAGCCTGAAGTTGACCTTGGCAAATTGATTAATGAGGACAGTGTTCTGTGCCAAGCTTAACAAAAACAGGCATTTGAGAAGCTGACTAGCGAGTGCAGCTTTGGTGCGATTCTGCCGAAAAGAAAGTAGAGTACGCTCTTGATTGCAGATTGCAGATCTGCATAGAATAAATAGTTCTGTACAGCCATAAAGAAACCTGAAAAGTCACCCACCCGGGTTTTGAACTCAAGACCCCACGGTCAGAAACTTGCGTTTTAACCATTACACCACAGGAAACTAGACCTTATGCTATTGGTTCTGGATGACTGTAATAACCCATTGTCCTCTTGTGCCTCTGCATTGACCGGCAGGGCTGGAAGTCAATCTTCTGCCTAATAAAGTCAATACCAACCTGAGGCCCAGTCCTATAAGAGCCTGCTTGAATAGCTCAGTTGGTAGAGCGCGCGGCTATGGTTGATAACCTGGTCCAAAAGGTTGTGGGTTCGATTCCCACCTCTGCCAAAAACACAGCTCCAGTCTGCTGTGCCTAAACTGTCTCACGAGAGTGATGGAAGGGCAAGTGCCAGTAGTCCATCATCCGCCTTCCATTTGGCTGCCCCTTTTTCCAACTGGGGCTGTCCTTCTAAGCTACGCCGCTATGTACTTCTACTTCAGGCCAGGGCTTTCCCATCTAGCACCTTGCCCTTTGCATCAACTTGGGTATTTTTTCCCCATACAGAACTCTTTTTGGGGTTTGCCTAGCATCAGCCTGAAGTTGACCTTGGCAAATTGATTAATGAGGACAGTGTTCTGTGCCAAGCTTAACAAAAACAGGCATTTGAGAAGCTGACTAGCGAGTGCAGCTTTGGTGCGATTCTGCCGAAAAGAAAGTAGAGTACGCTCTTGATTGCAGATTGCAGATCTGCATAGAATAAATAGTTCTGTACAGCCATAAAGAAACCTGAAAAGTCACCCACCCGGGTTTTGAACTCAAGACCCCACGGTCAGAAACTTGCGTTTTAACCATTACACCACAGGAAACTAGACCTTATGCTATTGGTTCTGGATGACTGTAATAACCCATTGTCCTCTTGTGCCTCTGCATTGACCGGCAGGGCTGGAAGTCAATCTTCTGCCTAATAAAGTCAATACCAACCTGAGGCCCAGTCCTAAAAGAGCCTGCTTGAATAGCTCAGTTGGTAGAGCGCGCGGCTATGGTTGATAACCTGGTCCAAAAGGTTGTGGGTTCGATTCCCACCTCTGCCAAAAACACAGCTCCAGTCTGCTGTGCCTAAACTGTCTCACGAGAGTGATGGAAGGGCAAGTGCCAGTAGTCCATCATCCGCCTTCCATTTGGCTGCCCCTTTTTCCAACTGGGGCTGTCCTTCTAAGCTACGCCGCTATGTACTTCTACTTCAGGCCAGGGCTTTCCCATCTAGCACCTTGCCCTTTGCATCAACTTGGGTATTTTTTCCCCATACAGAACTCTTTTTGGGGTTTGCCTAGCATCAGCCTGAAGTTGACCTTGGCAAATTGATTAATGAGGACAGTGTTCTGTGCCAAGCTTAACAAAAACAGGCATTTGAGAAGCTGACTAGCGAGTGCAGCTTTGGTGCGATTCTGCCGAAAAGAAAGTAGAGTACGCTCTTGATTGCAGATTGCAGATCTGCATAGAATAAATAGTTCTGTACAGCCATAAAGAAACCTGAAAAGTCACCCACCCGGGTTTTGAACTCAAGACCCCACGGTCAGAAACTTGCGTTTTAACCATTACACCACAGGAAACTAGACCTTATGCTATTGGTTCTGGATGACTGTAATAACCCATTGTCCTCTTGTGCCTCTGCATTGACCGGCAGGGCTGGAAGTCAATCTTCTGCCTAATAAAGTCAATACCAACCTGAGGCCCAGTCCTAAAGAGCCTGCTTGAATAGCTCAGTTGGTAGAGCGCGCGGCTATGGTTGATAACCTGGTCCAAAAGGTTGTGGGTTCGATTCCCACCTCTGCCAAAAACACAGCTCCAGTCTGCTGTGCCTAAACTGTCTCACGAGAGTGATGGAAGGGCAAGTGCCAGTAGTCCATCATCCGCCTTCCATTTGGCTGCCCCTTTTTCCAACTGGGGCTGTCCTTCTAAGCTACGCCGCTATGTACTTCTACTTCAGGCCAGGGCTTTCCCATCTAGCACCTTGCCCTTTGCATCAACTTGGGTATTTTTTCCCCATACAGAACTCTTTTTGGGGTTTGCCTAGCATCAGCCTGAAGTTGACCTTGGCAAATTGATTAATGAGGACAGTGTTCTGTGCCAAGCTTAACAAAAACAGGCATTTGAGAAGCTGACTAGCGAGTGCAGCTTTGGTGCGATTCTGCCGAAAAGAAAGTAGAGTACGCTCTTGATTGCAGATTGCAGATCTGCATAGAATAAATAGTTCTGTACAGCCATAAAGAAACCTGAAAAGTCACCCACCCGGGTTTTGAACTCAAGACCCCACGGTCAGAAACTTGCGTTTTAACCATTACACCACAGGAAACTAGACCTTATGCTATTGGTTCTGGATGACTGTAATAACCCATTGTCCTCTTGTGCCTCTGCATTGACCGGCAGGGCTGGAAGTCAATCTTCTGCCTAATAAAGTCAATACCAACCTGAGGCCCAGTCCTAAAAGAGCCTGCTTGAATAGCTCAGTTGGTAGAGCGCGCGGCTATGGTTGATAACCTGGTCCAAAAGGTTGTGGGTTCGATTCCCACCTCTGCCAAAAACACAGCTCCAGTCTGCTGTGCCTAAACTGTCTCACGAGAGTGATGGAAGGGCAAGTGCCAGTAGTCCATCATCCGCCTTCCATTTGGCTGCCCCTTTTTCCAACTGGGGCTGTCCTTCTAAGCTACGCCGCTATGTACTTCTACTTCAGGCCAGGGCTTTCCCATCTAGCACCTTGCCCTTTGCATCAACTTGGGTATTTTTTCCCCATACAGAACTCTTTTTGGGGTTTGCCTAGCATCAGCCTGAAGTTGACCTTGGCAAATTGATTAATGAGGACAGTGTTCTGTGCCAAGCTTAACAAAAACAGGCATTTGAGAAGCTGACTAGCGAGTGCAGCTTTGGTGCGATTCTGCCGAAAAGAAAGTAGAGTACGCTCTTGATTGCAGATTGCAGATCTGCATAGAATAAATAGGTTCTGTACAGCCATAAAGAAACCTGAAAAGTCACCCACCCGGGTTTTGAACTCAAGACCCCACGGTCAGAAACTTGCGTTTTAACCATTACACCACAGGAAACTAGACCTTATGCTATTGGTTCTGGATGACTGTAATAACCCATTGTCCTCTTGTGCCTCTGCATTGACCGGCAGGGCTGGAAGTCAATCTTCTGCCTAATAAAGTCAATACCAACCTGAGGCCCAGTCCTAAAAGAGCCTGCTTGAATAGCTCAGTTGGTAGAGCGCGCGGCTATGGTTGATAACCTGGTCCAAAAGGTTGTGGGTTCGATTCCCACCTCTGCCAAAAACGCAGCTCCAGTCTGCTGTGCCTAAACTGTCTCACGAGAGTGATGGAAGGGCAAGTGCCAGTAGTCCATCATCCGCCTTCCATTTGGCTGCCCCTTTTTCCAACTGGGGCTGTCCTTCTAAGCTACGCCGCTATGTACTTCTACTTCAGGCCAGGGCTTTCCCATCTAGCACCTTGCCCTTTGCATCAACTTGGGTATTTTTTCCCCATACAGAACTCTTTTTGGGGTTTGCCTAGCATCAGCCTGAAGTTGACCTTGGCAAATTGATTAATGAGGACAGTGTTCTGTGCCAAGCTTAACAAAAACAGGCATTTGAGAAGCTGACTAGCGAGTGCAGCTTTGGTGCGATTCTGCCGAAAAGAAAGTAGAGTACGCTCTTGATTGCAGATTGCAGATCTGCATAGAATAAATAGTTCTGTACAGCCATAAAGAAACCTGAAAAGTCACCCACCCGGGTTTTGAACTCAAGACCCCACGGTCAGAAACCTTGCGTTTTAACCATTACACCACAGGAAACTAGACCTTATGCTATTGGTTCTGGATGACTGTAATAACCCATTGTCCTCTTGTGCCTCTGCATTGACCGGCAGGGCTGGAAGTCAATCTTCTGCCTAATAAAGTCAATACCAACCTGAGGCCCAGTCCTAAAAGAGCCTGCTTGAATAGCTCAGTTGGTAGAGCGCGCGGCTATGGTTGATAACCTGGTCCAAAAGGTTGTGGGTTCGATTCCCACCTCTGCCAAAAACGCAGCTCCAGTCTGCTGTGCCTAAACTGTCTCACGAGAGTGATGGAAGGGCAAGTGCCAGTAGTCCATCATCCGCCTTCCATTTGGCTGCCCCTTTTTCCAACTGGGGCTGTCCTTCTAAGCTACGCCGCTATGTACTTCTACTTCAGGCCAGGGCTTTCCCATCTAGCACCTTGCCCTTTGCATCAACTTGGGTATTTTTTCCCCATACAGAACTCTTTTTGGGGTTTGCCTAGCATCAGCCTGAAGTTGACCTTGGCAAATTGATTAATGAGGACAGTGTTCTGTGCCAAGCTTAACAAAAACAGGCATTTGAGAAGCTGACTAGCGAGTGCAGCTTTGGTGCGATTCTGCCGAAAAGAAAGTAGAGTACGCTCTTGATTGCAGATTGCAGATCTGCATAGAATAAATAGTTCTGTACAGCCATAAAGAAACCTGAAAAGTCACCCACCCGGGTTTTGAACTCAAGACCCCACGGTCAGAAACTTGCGTTTTAACCATTACACCACAGGAAACTAGACCTTATGCTATTGGTTCTGGATGACTGTAATAACCCATTGTCCTCTTGTGCCTCTGCATTGACCGGCAGGGCTGGAAGTCAATCTTCTGCCTAATAAAGTCAATACCAACCTGAGGCCCAGTCCTAAAAGAGCCTGCTTGAATAGCTCAGTTGGTAGAGCGCGCGGCTATGGTTGATAACCTGGTCCAAAAGGTTGTGGGTTCGATTCCCACCTCTGCCAAAAACACAGCTCCAGTCTGCTGTGCCTAAACTGTCTCACGAGAGTGATGGAAGGGCAAGTGCCAGTAGTCCATCATCCGCCTTCCATTTGGCTGCCCCTTTTTCCAACTGGGGCTGTCCTTCTAAGCTACGCCGCTATGTACTTCTACTTCAGGCCAGGGCTTTCCCATCTAGCACCTTGCCCTTTGCATCAACTTGGGTATTTTTTCCCCATACAGAACTCTTTTTGGGGTTTGCCTAGCATCAGCCTGAAGTTGACCTTGGCAAATTGATTAATGAGGACAGTGTTCTGTGCCAAGCTTAACAAAAACAGGCATTTGAGAAGCTGACTAGCGAGTGCAGCTTTGGTGCGATTCTGCCGAAAAGAAAGTAGAGTACGCTCTTGATTGCAGATTGCAGATCTGCATAGAATAAATAGTTCTGTACAGCCATAAAGAAACCTGAAAAGTCACCCACCCGGGTTTTGAACTCAAGACCCCACGGTCAGAAACTTGCGTTTTAACCATTACACCACAGGAAACTAGACCTTATGCTATTGGTTCTGGATGACTGTAATAACCCATTGTCCTCTTGTGCCTCTGCATTGACCGGCAGGGCTGGAAGTCAATCTTCTGCCTAATAAAGTCAATACCAACCTGAGGCCCAGTCCTAAAAGAGCCTGCTTGAATAGCTCAGTTGGTAGAGCGCGCGGCTATGGTTGATAACCTGGTCCAAAAGGTTGTGGGTTCGATTCCCACCTCTGCCAAAAACACAGCTCCAGTCTGCTGTGCCTAAACTGTCTCACGAGAGTGATGGAAGGGCAAGTGCCAGTAGTCCATCATCCGCCTTCCATTTGGCTGCCCCTTTTTCCAACTGGGGCTGTCCTTCTAAGCTACGCCGCTATGTACTTCTACTTCAGGCCAGGGCTTTCCCATCTAGCACCTTGCCCTTTGCATCAACTTGGGTATTTTTTCCCCATACAGAACTCTTTTTGGGGTTTGCCTAGCATCAGCCTGAAGTTGACCTTGGCAAATTGATTAATGAGGACAGTGTTCTGTGCCAAGCTTAACAAAAACAGGCATTTGAGAAGCTGACTAGCGAGTGCAGCTTTGGTGCGATTCTGCCGAAAAGAAAGTAGAGTACGCTCTTGATTGCAGATTGCAGATCTGCATAGAATAAATAGTTCTGTACAGCCATAAAGAAACCTGAAAAGTCACCCACCCGGGTTTTGAACTCAAGACCCCACGGTCAGAAACTTGCGTTTTAACCATTACACCACAGGAAACTAGACCTTATGCTATTGGTTCTGGATGACTGTAATAACCCATTGTCCTCTTGTGCCTCTGCATTGACCGGCAGGGCTGGAAGTCAATCTTCTGCCTAATAAAGTCAATACCAACCTGAGGCCCAGTCCTAAAAGAGCCTGCTTGAATAGCTCAGTTGGTAGAGCGCGCGGCTATGGTTGATAACCTGGTCCAAAAGGTTGTGGGTTCGATTCCCACCTCTGCCAAAAACACAGCTCCAGTCTGCTGTGCCTAAACTGTCTCACGAGAGTGATGGAAGGGCAAGTGCCAGTAGTCCATCATCCGCCTTCCATTTGGCTGCCCCTTTTTCCAACTGGGGCTGTCCTTCTAAGCTACGCCGCTATGTACTTCTACTTCAGGCCAGGGCTTTCCCATCTAGCACCTTGCCCTTTGCATCAACTTGGGTATTTTTTCCCCATACAGAACTCTTTTTGGGGTTTGCCTAGCATCAGCCTGAAGTTGACCTTGGCAAATTGATTAATGAGGACAGTGTTCTGTGCCAAGCTTAACAAAAACAGGCATTTGAGAAGCTGACTAGCGAGTGCAGCTTTGGTGCGATTCTGCCGAAAAGAAAGTAGAGTACGCTCTTGATTGCAGATTGCAGATCTGCATAGAATAAATAGTTCTGTACAGCCATAAAGAAACCTGAAAAGTCACCCACCCGGGTTTTGAACTCAAGACCCCACGGTCAGAAACTTGCGTTTTAACCATTACACCACAGGAAACTAGACCTTATGCTATTGGTTCTGGATGACTGTAATAACCCATTGTCCTCTTGTGCCTCTGCATTGACCGGCAGGGCTGGAAGTCAATCTTCTGCCTAATAAAGTCAATACCAACCTGAGGCCCAGTCCTAAAAGAGCCTGCTTGAATAGCTCAGTTGGTAGAGCGCGCGGCTATGGTTGATAACCTGGTCCAAAAGGTTGTGGGTTCGATTCCCACCTCTGCCAAAAACGCAGCTCCAGTCTGCTGTGCCTAAACTGTCTCACGAGAGTGATGGAAGGGCAAGTGCCAGTAGTCCATCATCCGCCTTCCATTTGGCTGCCCCTTTTTCCAACTGGGGCTGTCCTTCTAAGCTACGCCGCTATGTACTTCTACTTCAGGCCAGGGCTTTCCCATCTAGCACCTTGCCCTTTGCATCAACTTGGGTATTTTTTCCCCATACAGAACTCTTTTTGGGGTTTGCCTAGCATCAGCCTGAAGTTGACCTTGGCAAATTGATTAATGAGGACAGTGTTCTGTGCCAAGCTTAACAAAAACAGGCATTTGAGAAGCTGACTAGCGAGTGCAGCTTTGGTGCGATTCTGCCGAAAAGAAAGTAGAGTACGCTCTTGATTGCAGATTGCAGATCTGCATAGAATAAATAGTTCTGTACAGCCATAAAGAAACCTGAAAAGTCACCCACCCGGGTTTTGAACTCAAGACCCCACGGTCAGAAACTTGCGTTTTAACCATTACACCACAGGAAACTAGACCTTATGCTATTGGTTCTGGATGACTGTAATAACCCATTGTCCTCTTGTGCCTCTGCATTGACCGGCAGGGCTGGAAGTCAATCTTCTGCCTAATAAAGTCAATACCAACCTGAGGCCCAGTCCTAAAAGAGCCTGCTTGAATAGCTCAGTTGGTAGAGCGCGCGGCTATGGTTGATAACCTGGTCCAAAAGGTTGTGGGTTCGATTCCCACCTCTGCCAAAAACGCAGCTCCAGTCTGCTGTGCCTAAACTGTCTCACGAGAGTGATGGAAGGGCAAGTGCCAGTAGTCCATCATCCGCCTTCCATTTGGCTGCCCCTTTTTCCAACTGGGGCTGTCCTTCTAAGCTACGCCGCTATGTACTTCTACTTCAGGCCAGGGCTTTCCCATCTAGCACCTTGCCCTTTGCATCAACTTGGGTATTTTTTCCCCATACAGAACTCTTTTTGGGGTTTGCCTAGCATCAGCCTGAAGTTGACCTTGGCAAATTGATTAATGAGGACAGTGTTCTGTGCCAAGCTTAACAAAAACAGGCATTTGAGAAGCTGACTAGCGAGTGCAGCTTTGGTGCGATTCTGCCGAAAAGAAAGTAGAGTACGCTCTTGATTGCAGATTGCAGATCTGCATAGAATAAATAGTTCTGTACAGCCATAAAGAAACCTGAAAAGTCACCCACCCGGGTTTTGAACTCAAGACCCCACGGTCAGAAACTTGCGTTTTAACCATTACACCACAGGAAACTAGACCTTATGCTATTGGTTCTGGATGACTGTAATAACCCATTGTCCTCTTGTGCCTCTGCATTGACCGGCAGGGCTGGAAGTCAATCTTCTGCCTAATAAAGTCAATACCAACCTGAGGCCCAGTCCTAAAAGAGCCTGCTTGAATAGCTCAGTTGGTAGAGCGCGCGGCTATGGTTGATAACCTGGTCCAAAAGGTTGTGGGTTCGATTCCCACCTCTGCCAAAAACACAGCTCCAGTCTGCTGTGCCTAAACTGTCTCACGAGAGTGATGGAAGGGCAAGTGCCAGTAGTCCATCATCCGCCTTCCATTTGGCTGCCCCTTTTTCCAACTGGGGCTGTCCTTCTAAGCTACGCCGCTATGTACTTCTACTTCAGGCCAGGGCTTTCCCATCTAGCACCTTGCCCTTTGCATCAACTTGGGTATTTTTTCCCCATACAGAACTCTTTTTGGGGTTTGCCTAGCATCAGCCTGAAGTTGACCTTGGCAAATTGATTAATGAGGACAGTGTTCTGTGCCAAGCTTAACAAAAACAGGCATTTGAGAAGCTGACTAGCGAGTGCAGCTTTGGTGCGATTCTGCCGAAAAGAAAGTAGAGTACGCTCTTGATTGCAGATTGCAGATCTGCATAGAATAAATAGTTCTGTACAGCCATAAAGAAACCTGAAAAGTCACCCACCCGGGTTTTGAACTCAAGACCCCACGGTCAGAAACTTGCGTTTTAACCATTACACCACAGGAAACTAGACCTTATGCTATTGGTTCTGGATGACTGTAATAACCCATTGTCCTCTTGTGCCTCTGCATTGACCGGCAGGGCTGGAAGTCAATCTTCTGCCTAATAAAGTCAATACCAACCTGAGGCCCAGTCCTAAAAGAGCCTGCTTGAATAGCTCAGTTGGTAGAGCGCGCGGCTATGGTTGATAACCTGGTCCAAAAGGTTGTGGGTTCGATTCCCACCTCTGCCAAAAACACAGCTCCAGTCTGCTGTGCCTAAACTGTCTCACGAGAGTGATGGAAGGGCAAGTGCCAGTAGTCCATCATCCGCCTTCCATTTGGCTGCCCCTTTTTCCAACTGGGGCTGTCCTTCTAAGCTACGCCGCTATGTACTTCTACTTCAGGCCAGGGCTTTCCCATCTAGCACCTTGCCCTTTGCATCAACTTGGGTATTTTTTCCCCATACAGAACTCTTTTTGGGGTTTGCCTAGCATCAGCCTGAAGTTGACCTTGGCAAATTGATTAATGAGGACAGTGTTCTGTGCCAAGCTTAACAAAAACAGGCATTTGAGAAGCTGACTAGCGAGTGCAGCTTTGGTGCGATTCTGCCGAAAAGAAAGTAGAGTACGCTCTTGATTGCAGATTGCAGATCTGCATAGAATAAATAGTTCTGTACAGCCATAAAGAAACCTGAAAAGTCACCCACCCGGGTTTTGAACTCAAGACCCCACGGTCAGAAACTTGCGTTTTAACCATTACACCACAGGAAACTAGACCTTATGCTATTGGTTCTGGATGACTGTAATAACCCATTGTCCTCTTGTGCCTCTGCATTGACCGGCAGGGCTGGAAGTCAATCTTCTGCCTAATAAAGTCAATACCAACCTGAGGCCCAGTCCTAAAAGAGCCTGCTTGAATAGCTCAGTTGGTAGAGCGCGCGGCTATGGTTGATAACCTGGTCCAAAAGGTTGTGGGTTCGATTCCCACCTCTGCCAAAAACGCAGCTCCAGTCTGCTGTGCCTAAACTGTCTCACGAGAGTGATGGAAGGGCAAGTGCCAGTAGTCCATCATCCGCCTTCCATTTGGCTGCCCCTTTTTCCAACTGGGGCTGTCCTTCTAAGCTACGCCGCTATGTACTTCTACTTCAGGCCAGGGCTTTCCCATCTAGCACCTTGCCCTTTGCATCAACTTGGGTATTTTTTCCCCATACAGAACTCTTTTTGGGGTTTGCCTAGCATCAGCCTGAAGTTGACCTTGGCAAATTGATTAATGAGGACAGTGTTCTGTGCCAAGCTTAACAAAAACAGGCATTTGAGAAGCTGACTAGCGAGTGCAGCTTTGGTGCGATTCTGCCGAAAAGAAAGTAGAGTACGCTCTTGATTGCAGATTGCAGATCTGCATAGAATAAATAGTTCTGTACAGCCATAAAGAAACCTGAAAAGTCACCCACCCGGGTTTTGAACTCAAGACCCCACGGTCAGAAACTTGCGTTTTAACCATTACACCACAGGAAACTAGACCTTATGCTATTGGTTCTGGATGACTGTAATAACCCATTGTCCTCTTGTGCCTCTGCATTGACCGGCAGGGCTGGAAGTCAATCTTCTGCCTAATAAAGTCAATACCAACCTGAGGCCCAGTCCTAAAAGAGCCTGCTTGAATAGCTCAGTTGGTAGAGCGCGCGGCTATGGTTGATAACCTGGTCCAAAAGGTTGTGGGTTCGATTCCCACCTCTGCCAAAAACGCAGCTCCAGTCTGCTGTGCCTAAACTGTCTCACGAGAGTGATGGAAGGGCAAGTGCCAGTAGTCCATCATCCGCCTTCCATTTGGCTGCCCCTTTTTCCAACTGGGGCTGTCCTTCTAAGCTACGCCGCTATGTACTTCTACTTCAGGCCAGGGCTTTCCCATCTAGCACCTTGCCCTTTGCATCAACTTGGGTATTTTTTCCCCATACAGAACTCTTTTTGGGGTTTGCCTAGCATCAGCCTGAAGTTGACCTTGGCAAATTGATTAATGAGGACAGTGTTCTGTGCCAAGCTTAACAAAAACAGGCATTTGAGAAGCTGACTAGCGAGTGCAGCTTTGGTGCGATTCTGCCGAAAAGAAAGTAGAGTACGCTCTTGATTGCAGATTGCAGATCTGCATAGAATAAATAGTTCTGTACAGCCATAAAGAAACCTGAAAAGTCACCCACCCGGGTTTTGAACTCAAGACCCCACGGTCAGAAACTTGCGTTTTAACCATTACACCACAGGAAACTAGACCTTATGCTATTGGTTCTGGATGACTGTAATAACCCATTGTCCTCTTGTGCCTCTGCATTGACCGGCAGGGCTGGAAGTCAATCTTCTGCCTAATAAAGTCAATACCAACCTGAGGCCCAGTCCTAAAAGAGCCTGCTTGAATAGCTCAGTTGGTAGAGCGCGCGGCTATGGTTGATAACCTGGTCCAAAAGGTTGTGGGTTCGATTCCCACCTCTGCCAAAAACGCAGCTCCAGTCTGCTGTGCCTAAACTGTCTCACGAGAGTGATGGAAGGGCAAGTGCCAGTAGTCCATCATCCGCCTTCCATTTGGCTGCCCCTTTTTCCAACTGGGGCTGTCCTTCTAAGCTACGCCGCTATGTACTTCTACTTCAGGCCAGGGCTTTCCCATCTAGCACCTTGCCCTTTGCATCAACTTGGGTATTTTTTCCCCATACAGAACTCTTTTTGGGGTTTGCCTAGCATCAGCCTGAAGTTGACCTTGGCAAATTGATTAATGAGGACAGTGTTCTGTGCCAAGCTTAACAAAAACAGGCATTTGAGAAGCTGACTAGCGAGTGCAGCTTTGGTGCGATTCTGCCGAAAAGAAAGTAGAGTACGCTCTTGATTGCAGATTGCAGATCTGCATAGAATAAATAGTTCTGTACAGCCATAAAGAAACCTGAAAAGTCACCCACCCGGGTTTTGAACTCAAGACCCCACGGTCAGAAACTTGCGTTTTAACCATTACACCACAGGAAACTAGACCTTATGCTATTGGTTCTGGATGACTGTAATAACCCATTGTCCTCTTGTGCCTCTGCATTGACCGGCAGGGCTGGAAGTCAATCTTCTGCCTAATAAAGTCAATACCAACCTGAGGCCCAGTCCTAAAAGAGCCTGCTTGAATAGCTCAGTTGGTAGAGCGCGCGGCTATGGTTGATAACCTGGTCCAAAAGGTTGTGGGTTCGATTCCCACCTCTGCCAAAAACACAGCTCCAGTCTGCTGTGCCTAAACTGTCTCACGAGAGTGATGGAAGGGCAAGTGCCAGTAGTCCATCATCCGCCTTCCATTTGGCTGCCCCTTTTTCCAACTGGGGCTGTCCTTCTAAGCTACGCCGCTATGTACTTCTACTTCAGGCCAGGGCTTTCCCATCTAGCACCTTGCCCTTTGCATCAACTTGGGTATTTTTTCCCCATACAGAACTCTTTTTGGGGTTTGCCTAGCATCAGCCTGAAGTTGACCTTGGCAAATTGATTAATGAGGACAGTGTTCTGTGCCAAGCTTAACAAAAACAGGCATTTGAGAAGCTGACTAGCGAGTGCAGCTTTGGTGCGATTCTGCCGAAAAGAAAGTAGAGTACGCTCTTGATTGCAGATTGCAGATCTGCATAGAATAAATAGGTTCTGTACAGCCATAAAGAAACCTGAAAAGTCACCCACCCGGGTTTTGAACTCAAGACCCCACGGTCAGAAACTTGCGTTTTAACCATTACACCACAGGAAACTAGACCTTATGCTATTGGTTCTGGATGACTGTAATAACCCATTGTCCTCTTGTGCCTCTGCATTGACCGGCAGGGCTGGAAGTCAATCTTCTGCCTAATAAAGTCAATACCAACCTGAGGCCCAGTCCTAAAAGAGCCTGCTTGAATAGCTCAGTTGGTAGAGCGCGCGGCTATGGTTGATAACCTGGTCCAAAAGGTTGTGGGTTCGATTCCCACCTCTGCCAAAAACACAGCTCCAGTCTGCTGTGCCTAAACTGTCTCACGAGAGTGATGGAAGGGCAAGTGCCAGTAGTCCATCATCCGCCTTCCATTTGGCTGCCCCTTTTTCCAACTGGGGCTGTCCTTCTAAGCTACGCCGCTATGTACTTCTACTTCAGGCCAGGGCTTTCCCATCTAGCACCTTGCCCTTTGCATCAACTTGGGTATTTTTTCCCCATACAGAACTCTTTTTGGGGTTTGCCTAGCATCAGCCTGAAGTTGACCTTGGCAAATTGATTAATGAGGACAGTGTTCTGTGCCAAGCTTAACAAAAACAGGCATTTGAGAAGCTGACTAGCGAGTGCAGCTTTGGTGCGATTCTGCCGAAAAGAAAGTAGAGTACGCTCTTGATTGCAGATTGCAGATCTGCATAGAATAATAGGTTCTGTACAGCCATAAAGAAACCTGAAAAGTCACCCACCCGGGTTTTGAACTCAAGACCCCACGGTCAGAAACTTGCGTTTTAACCATTACACCACAGGAAACTAGACCTTATGCTATTGGTTCTGGATGACTGTAATAACCCATTGTCCTCTTGTGCCTCTGCATTGACCGGCAGGGCTGGAAGTCAATCTTCTGCCTAATAAAGTCAATACCAACCTGAGGCCCAGTCCTAAAAGAGCCTGCTTGAATAGCTCAGTTGGTAGAGCGCGCGGCTATGGTTGATAACCTGGTCCAAAAGGTTGTGGGTTCGATTCCCACCTCTGCCAAAAACGCAGCTCCAGTCTGCTGTGCCTAAACTGTCTCACGAGAGTGATGGAAGGGCAAGTGCCAGTAGTCCATCATCCGCCTTCCATTTGGCTGCCCCTTTTTCCAACTGGGGCTGTCCTTCTAAGCTACGCCGCTATGTACTTCTACTTCAGGCCAGGGCTTTCCCATCTAGCACCTTGCCCTTTGCATCAACTTGGGTATTTTTTCCCCATACAGAACTCTTTTTGGGGTTTGCCTAGCATCAGCCTGAAGTTGACCTTGGCAAATTGATTAATGAGGACAGTGTTCTGTGCCAAGCTTAACAAAAACAGGCATTTGAGAAGCTGACTAGCGAGTGCAGCTTTGGTGCGATTCTGCCGAAAAGAAAGTAGAGTACGCTCTTGATTGCAGATTGCAGATCTGCATAGAATAAATAGTTCTGTACAGCCATAAAGAAACCTGAAAAGTCACCCACCCGGGTTTTGAACTCAAGACCCCACGGTCAGAAACTTGCGTTTTAACCATTACACCACAGGAAACTAGACCTTATGCTATTGGTTCTGGATGACTGTAATAACCCATTGTCCTCTTGTGCCTCTGCATTGACCGGCAGGGCTGGAAGTCAATCTTCTGCCTAATAAAGTCAATACCAACCTGAGGCCCAGTCCTAAAAGAGCCTGCTTGAATAGCTCAGTTGGTAGAGCGCGCGGCTATGGTTGATAACCTGGTCCAAAAGGTTGTGGGTTCGATTCCCACCTCTGCCAAAAACGCAGCTCCAGTCTGCTGTGCCTAAACTGTCTCACGAGAGTGATGGAAGGGCAAGTGCCAGTAGTCCATCATCCGCCTTCCATTTGGCTGCCCCTTTTTCCAACTGGGGCTGTCCTTCTAAGCTACGCCGCTATGTACTTCTACTTCAGGCCAGGGCTTTCCCATCTAGCACCTTGCCCTTTGCATCAACTTGGGTATTTTTTCCCCATACAGAACTCTTTTTGGGGTTTGCCTAGCATCAGCCTGAAGTTGACCTTGGCAAATTGATTAATGAGGACAGTGTTCTGTGCCAAGCTTAACAAAAACAGGCATTTGAGAAGCTGACTAGCGAGTGCAGCTTTGGTGCGATTCTGCCGAAAAGAAAGTAGAGTACGCTCTTGATTGCAGATTGCAGATCTGCATAGAATAAAGGTTCTGTACAGCCATAAAGAAACCTGAAAAGTCACCCACCCGGGTTTTGAACTCAAGACCCCACGGTCAGAAACTTGCGTTTTAACCATTACACCACAGGAAACTAGACCTTATGCTATTGGTTCTGGATGACTGTAATAACCCATTGTCCTCTTGTGCCTCTGCATTGACCGGCAGGGCTGGAAGTCAATCTTCTGCCTAATAAAGTCAATACCAACCTGAGGCCCAGTCCTAAAAGAGCCTGCTTGAATAGCTCAGTTGGTAGAGCGCGCGGCTATGGTTGATAACCTGGTCCAAAAGGTTGTGGGTTCGATTCCCACCTCTGCCAAAAACGCAGCTCCAGTCTGCTGTGCCTAAACTGTCTCACGAGAGTGATGGAAGGGCAAGTGCCAGTAGTCCATCATCCGCCTTCCATTTGGCTGCCCCTTTTTCCAACTGGGGCTGTCCTTCTAAGCTACGCCGCTATGTACTTCTACTTCAGGCCAGGGCTTTCCCATCTAGCACCTTGCCCTTTGCATCAACTTGGGTATTTTTTCCCCATACAGAACTCTTTTTGGGGTTTGCCTAGCATCAGCCTGAAGTTGACCTTGGCAAATTGATTAATGAGGACAGTGTTCTGTGCCAAGCTTAACAAAAACAGGCATTTGAGAAGCTGACTAGCGAGTGCAGCTTTGGTGCGATTCTGCCGAAAAGAAAGTAGAGTACGCTCTTGATTGCAGATTGCAGATCTGCATAGAATAAATAGGTTCTGTACAGCCATAAAGAAACCTGAAAAGTCACCCACCCGGGTTTTGAACTCAAGACCCCACGGTCAGAAACTTGCGTTTTAACCATTACACCACAGGAAACTAGACCTTATGCTATTGGTTCTGGATGACTGTAATAACCCATTGTCCTCTTGTGCCTCTGCATTGACCGGCAGGGCTGGAAGTCAATCTTCTGCCTAATAAAGTCAATACCAACCTGAGGCCCAGTCCTAAAAGAGCCTGCTTGAATAGCTCAGTTGGTAGAGCGCGCGGCTATGGTTGATAACCTGGTCCAAAAGGTTGTGGGTTCGATTCCCACCTCTGCCAAAAACACAGCTCCAGTCTGCTGTGCCTAAACTGTCTCACGAGAGTGATGGAAGGGCAAGTGCCAGTAGTCCATCATCCGCCTTCCATTTGGCTGCCCCTTTTTCCAACTGGGGCTGTCCTTCTAAGCTACGCCGCTATGTACTTCTACTTCAGGCCAGGGCTTTCCCATCTAGCACCTTGCCCTTTGCATCAACTTGGGTATTTTTTCCCCATACAGAACTCTTTTTGGGGTTTGCCTAGCATCAGCCTGAAGTTGACCTTGGCAAATTGATTAATGAGGACAGTGTTCTGTGCCAAGCTTAACAAAAACAGGCATTTGAGAAGCTGACTAGCGAGTGCAGCTTTGGTGCGATTCTGCCGAAAAGAAAGTAGAGTACGCTCTTGATTGCAGATTGCAGATCTGCATAGAATAAATAGTTCTGTACAGCCATAAAGAAACCTGAAAAGTCACCCACCCGGGTTTTGAACTCAAGACCCCACGGTCAGAAACTTGCGTTTTAACCATTACACCACAGGAAACTAGACCTTATGCTATTGGTTCTGGATGACTGTAATAACCCATTGTCCTCTTGTGCCTCTGCATTGACCGGCAGGGCTGGAAGTCAATCTTCTGCCTAATAAAGTCAATACCAACCTGAGGCCCAGTCCTAAAAGAGCCTGCTTGAATAGCTCAGTTGGTAGAGCGCGCGGCTATGGTTGATAACCTGGTCCAAAAGGTTGTGGGTTCGATTCCCACCTCTGCCAAAAACACAGCTCCAGTCTGCTGTGCCTAAACTGTCTCACGAGAGTGATGGAAGGGCAAGTGCCAGTAGTCCATCATCCGCCTTCCATTTGGCTGCCCCTTTTTCCAACTGGGGCTGTCCTTCTAAGCTACGCCGCTATGTACTTCTACTTCAGGCCAGGGCTTTCCCATCTAGCACCTTGCCCTTTGCATCAACTTGGGTATTTTTTCCCCATACAGAACTCTTTTTGGGGTTTGCCTAGCATCAGCCTGAAGTTGACCTTGGCAAATTGATTAATGAGGACAGTGTTCTGTGCCAAGCTTAACAAAAACAGGCATTTGAGAAGCTGACTAGCGAGTGCAGCTTTGGTGCGATTCTGCCGAAAAGAAAGTAGAGTACGCTCTTGATTGCAGATTGCAGATCTGCATAGAATAAATAGTTCTGTACAGCCATAAAGAAACCTGAAAAGTCACCCACCCGGGTTTTGAACTCAAGACCCCACGGTCAGAAACTTGCGTTTTAACCATTACACCACAGGAAACTAGACCTTATGCTATTGGTTCTGGATGACTGTAATAACCCATTGTCCTCTTGTGCCTCTGCATTGACCGGCAGGGCTGGAAGTCAATCTTCTGCCTAATAAAGTCAATACCAACCTGAGGCCCAGTCCTAAAAGAGCCTGCTTGAATAGCTCAGTTGGTAGAGCGCGCGGCTATGGTTGATAACCTGGTCCAAAAGGTTGTGGGTTCGATTCCCACCTCTGCCAAAAACACAGCTCCAGTCTGCTGTGCCTAAACCGTCTCACGAGAGTGATGGAAGGGCAAGTGCCAGTAGTCCATCATCCGCCTTCCATTTGGCTGCCCCTTTTTCCAACTGGGGCTGTCCTTCTAAGCTACGCCGCTATGTACTTCTACTTCAGGCCAGGGCTTTCCCATCTAGCACCTTGCCCTTTGCATCAACTTGGGTATTTTTTCCCCATACAGAACTCTTTTTGGGGTTTGCCTAGCATCAGCCTGAAGTTGACCTTGGCAAATTGATTAATGAGGACAGTGTTCTGTGCCAAGCTTAACAAAAACAGGCATTTGAGAAGCTGACTAGCGAGTGCAGCTTTGGTGCGATTCTGCCGAAAAGAAAGTAGAGTACGCTCTTGATTGCAGATTGCAGATCTGCATAGAATAAATAGTTCTGTACAGCCATAAAGAAACCTGAAAAGTCACCCACCCGGGTTTTGAACTCAAGACCCCACGGTCAGAAACTTGCGTTTTAACCATTACACCACAGGAAACTAGACCTTATGCTATTGGTTCTGGATGACTGTAATAACCCATTGTCCTCTTGTGCCTCTGCATTGACCGGCAGGGCTGGAAGTCAATCTTCTGCCTAATAAAGTCAATACCAACCTGAGGCCCAGTCCTAAAAGAGCCTGCTTGAATAGCTCAGTTGGTAGAGCGCGCGGCTATGGTTGATAACCTGGTCCAAAAGGTTGTGGGTTCGATTCCCACCTCTGCCAAAAACACAGCTCCAGTCTGCTGTGCCTAAACTGTCTCACGAGAGTGATGGAAGGGCAAGTGCCAGTAGTCCATCATCCGCCTTCCATTTGGCTGCCCCTTTTTCCAACTGGGGCTGTCCTTCTAAGCTACGCCGCTATGTACTTCTACTTCAGGCCAGGGCTTTCCCATCTAGCACCTTGCCCTTTGCATCAACTTGGGTATTTTTTCCCCATACAGAACTCTTTTTGGGGTTTGCCTAGCATCAGCCTGAAGTTGACCTTGGCAAATTGATTAATGAGGACAGTGTTCTGTGCCAAGCTTAACAAAAACAGGCATTTGAGAAGCTGACTAGCGAGTGCAGCTTTGGTGCGATTCTGCCGAAAAGAAAGTAGAGTACGCTCTTGATTGCAGATTGCAGATCTGCATAGAATAAATAGTTCTGTACAGCCATAAAGAAACCTGAAAAGTCACCCACCCGGGTTTTGAACTCAAGACCCCACGGTCAGAAACTTGCATTTTAACCATTACACCACAGGAAACTAGACCTTATGCGATTTGTTCTGGATGACTGTAATAACCCATTGTCCCCTTGTGCCTCTGCATTGACTGGCAGGGCTGGAAGTCAATCTTCTGCCTAATAAAGTCAATACCAACCTGAGGCTCATTCCTAAAAGAGCCGGCTTGAATAGATCAGTTGGTAGAGCACGCGGCTATGGTTGATAACCTGGTCTAAAAGGTTTTGGGTTCAATTCCCACCTCTGCCAAAAACGCAGATCCAGTCTGCTGTGCCTAAACCATCTCGCAAGAGTGATGGAAGTGCCAGTAGTCCATTATCCACCTTCCATTTGGTTGCCCCTTTTTCCAACTGGGGCTGTCCTTCTAAGCTACGCCGCTATGTAGTTCTACTTCAGGCCAGGGCTTCCCCATCTAGCACCTTGCCCTTTGCATCAACTTGGGTATTTTTTCCCCATACAGATCCCTTTTTGTGGTTTGCCTAGCATCAGCCTGAAGTTGACCTTGGCAAATTGATTAATGAGGACAGTGTTCTGTGCCAAGCTTAAAAAAAACAAGCATTTGAGAAGCTGACTAGCGAGTGCAGCTTTGGTGCGATTCTGCCGAAAAGAAAGTAGAGTACGCTCTTGAATGCAGATTGCAGAAGATGGCACATATGAACCTTCTTGAAAGAAACCATTTGAGAAGCTGATTAGCGAAGGACTTTTTGGTGCTTTAACAAATGTGAAATATTGGTTACTCATTAATGTAGCCTGAAGAAAAGGCACCTTTCCCTGAAATGCACCCCTGGGGCTATCACGCTGGGCCCTTTGGGGAAAAAAACCAGGTGATTTGCTGCATGCGCCATAGAACAGCCATGCTGATTTTGCTGTCTCCAAAGTAGCAGTCGCTCTTGAATGCAGCATGAAGAAAATGCCATCGGCGAGCCTGCATAGAATAAAGGGTTCTGTACAGGCATAAAGAAACCTGAAAAGTCACCCACCCGGGATTTGAACTCAAGACCACACAGGCAGAAACAGGCGCTTTAATCATTACACCACAGGAAACTCAACCTTCAGGAGTTAGCTCTGGATGACTGTAATAACCCATTGTCCCCTTGTGCCTCTGCATTGACCGGCAGTAGTGATGGGTGAATTTATTCGCCAGGCGCGAATTCGCGGCGAATTTGCGCGATTCGCCGCCAGCGAATAAATTTGCGAAACTCCCGCGAAAATTAGCGGAAAAAATTCGCCGGCGTCAACATTTTTTTTTCGAAAAACGGACGCCGGCGTCAAAAATGGGCGCCGGCGTCAAAAACGAGACGCCGGCGCCGTTTTGCGAATTTTTCGCCGTTTCGCAAATTTCGCGCGAAATTCGCGAATTTTTCGGCGAAGCGAAATGGCGCAAATTCGCCCATCACTAACCGGCAGTGCCGAAAGTCTATCTTCTGCCTATTACCAACCTGAGGCCCCTTCCTAAAAGGGCCTGCCTGAATAGCTCAGTTGGTAGAGCACACAGCTCTGGTTAATCACTTGGTCCAAAAAGTTGTGGGTTCAGTTCCAGAGCATCTCCTATCTGTTGTTCCTTAACCAACTCTCGAGAGTGATGGAAGGGCAAGTGGCAGTAGTTCATCATCTGCCTTCTATTTGGCTACCCCTTTTTCCAACTGGATTTGTCCTTCTAAGCTATGCCAGTATGTAATTCTACTTCAGACCAGGGCTTCCCCATCTAGCACCTTGCCCTTACCTTTGCATCAACTTGGGTATTTTTTCCCCATACAGAACTCTCTTTGGGGTTTGCCTAGCATCAGCCTGAAGTTGACCTTGGCAAATTGCTTAATATGGACAGTGTTCTGTGCCAAGCTTATTTGAGAAGTTGACTAGCGAGTGCAGCTTTGGTGCGATTCTGCCGAAAAGAAAGTAGAGTACGCTCTTGAATGCAGATTGCAGAAGATGGCACAGATGAACCTTCTTGAAAGAAAGAATTTGAGAAGGTGATTAGCGAAGGAAGTTTTGGTGCTTTAACAAATGTGAAATATTGGTTACTCATTAATGTAGCCTGAAGAAAAAGCACCTTTCCCTGAAATGCACCGCTGGGACTCGAACGCTGGGCCCTTTGGGGAAAAAAAACAGGTGATTCGCTGCATGTGCCATAGAACAGCCATGTGGGGGTGCTGATATTGCTGTTTTCAAAAGTAGCAGTCGCTCTTGAATGCAGCATGAGGAAAATGCCATCGGCGAGCCTGCATAGAATAAAGGGTTCTGTACAGGCATAAAGAAACCTGAAAAGTCACCCAACCGAGATTTGAACTCAAGACACCACAGGCAGAAACAGGCGCTTTAACGATTACAACACAGGAAACTAGACCTTCTGGTCTTGGTTTTAGATGACTGTAATAACCCATTGTCCCCCTTGTGTATGTGCATACAGTAGAACTCCCATTTACATTTTCCAGGTAACCAAGAAAAAATTATGTAAAATCCAGGAAAATGTAAAATCAGAGAAATTTGTTAAAGCAACATATTCTTTAAGTACTCAAAAAATATAAGCACAGGAGACTTTTTTGAAATATATTGAATATTGAATATAAAGGGGGTATATATTAAAACTCAACATTCTATTATTATGTTTAAAAGAAAAAGTTGACAATAACTTTCATCCATGATTTGGCTTAATTTATTAAAGAATCCAAATGAAAATTGTATAGCTAATAAGAAAACCTCCTCAACCCCAGCCGCTCTCTTACCGGCGAGGAAGGGGTACGAAAGTCTTGAGGCACATGGGCAAAGTCTGGATGGGACATGGATGGGGCAGAAGCGGGAAGTGGACTGGGTGGAGGTGGGGCGGGGGCCGCATGGGAAGTGGGCGGGAGGATGTGGATCGGAGTGTGGCGAGCCCCTCTGAAGATTTTTTTTGCAAGGGGGCCCGGCGCACTCTAGTTATACCACTGATTTATACCCAAGCATTACCTATAATGCACCCTTAAAGTTTGATCCTAACGGGAAATTTGCTTTCTATATTTTCTACACTGGCATTTCCCCCAAAGTCTGCAATGAGGTGTACACCCGCAAATCCCTGTTGTTTGACACAAGATACTAACATAGCCTAATGACTGCAATTCATTATTTTTGGTACAGATTAGCAAAGCAATTCAATGCTATTGTCTATGAAACATACACATTCATTTAGCAAAAAAAATGCTGGTGAATACTTTATTGCTCATTATTCTAAATCTTTAATGAGGTATATTTTCTGTGCTAGAACACATTTTTTCTAAGCCTTTAATAGGCTTATTTTTATACATTAGCTATGGCCTATTTCTCTTCTGCAAAATCTACCTGTCCCTAGTGATAGGCTAATCTGTCCCGTTTTGCTTTGCTAAAAATTTTCGAAATTGTGAAAAAATTTGTGAAACGCATTGAAGTCAATGGGCGTCAAAATAATTTTGATGTGCAACAATTTTGACACAACAAGCAACAATTTTTATCCGCCCAGATGGCAAGTAACTGTTCTTATCCAATCAGCATTCTTAGAAGAGATTGTTACTCAGGCTCTACTGTAGAATATGATACTGCGTTGTAATAAACAGAGTTAGTGGAGGAAAAACAAAGCAATGCAAAATGTTTTTACTCATTGCTTCCACCTTATTTGCAATCCATGATCCATGGTTATTTAACCACCCAGAAAGAGGGATGTGATCGGGGGGTTGTATGCTTGCATCAAAAATAACAAAAACACACCAAACTGTGCTTGAAACTCTCTTTTATGATATCATGCTTATAATGTAATACAGTATACAGTATCAGACTTTACTTCCAGGATAATCATATATTTCATTAATCTATTATATAATTATATTGGAGTACTTTATGACTCTATGATTTATAATTATATCGAGCTAACTGATCTGTGTAATGGGTGTGCTAATACAACTTCAGCATATAACTAATTAGAAGCAAAACAGAGATTTTGGTGTTTTGTCAAGTGTGTAAAACCAAAAAAATCCACCTTTTGTCGTGGATTGTACATTCATTATATCCTTACTCAAAATCAACCGACACACTAGCTTTTAATAATGAAACTCTTTCCTGTAGCACATTCTCTACAGTAGGTCTGTTAATAATTCATAAACCATAATAACAGAAACATTATTTTGCTTAGGGGTTCAGGCAAAAATTAAAAACTAGAATTTTCTTTATGAATTCTTTGTATTCTGAGTCTTCTTGCTGGCAATTCAAAAGATTGTAACAGGGCTACTCGTGGGTAGTGGGCACCTGTCATTAGTGTGTTCATATGCTAGGCACAAATATATCTCTTCACAATAATAAAACACTTTTATTGTTGTAAAGCCTCTTGCAGGGAAACAGCTCTACACCACCCTATTACTCCTCATCAGGAGAACAGGCTCGTTGTCTGTGCTTGCTAGCCCTCTCAAACATTCACTCCTAGAGTGAACTCACTTGCCACTACTATCACCTAGCTAGCCCTAATGGTACTAACCTCCCCATAGGTCTAGCCACTTTGATCTTTGATGTTGCTTCTAGAATTTTTCAGGCTAAAAGAGGAAGTACCCCAGCAAGGCACTGTCTTATATAGACTCTTAGTAGACTTAGTGCCATCTGCTTGTTGCACTACAGCATAGCTTAACTATTTACATTATAAAAATAAATTCTTTATTTTCACCCTTTACAGGTTGCTATTTTTGACATAATGTAGGCAAGCAAAAGGCACTTTTGGTAACGATGTCTTAACAAGATCAACAATGCACTATAATAATGCCCTAATCTGCAAAATGTATGTTATACTCATGACCTGAAGGATTTGCTGAGTATATCTTTTAACTCTAGGCCATAATTGTTATATTTCCCTGAGAAACTGTCAGATACTTATGTGAACAAAATGGATGTTTTCATGCCATTCTGTAATTCACTTCAGCATCAAAAATGTATCTTCACTCCTGGTGATTTTTTCATTTAAAAAATGCTGCTTTGACCAGCTAAAGTTCATTGTA
This sequence comes from Xenopus laevis, assembly GCF_017654675.1. Lineage (NCBI taxonomy): Eukaryota > Metazoa > Chordata > Amphibia > Anura > Pipidae > Xenopus > Xenopus laevis. The sequence continues at coordinate 53,291,372 of NC_054376.1, forward strand.
GTTCCATATCATGGATATATTTGCTTTGTCAAATTTGGCAGCCTGTCTGATTCTTGCTGTACTGATTAAGTACAGTGTGCAGTAGTATGGGGTAATGCACATACAAAAATTACCATATAATTATATGGCTTGATGACACTGTGGAAATTGTGAAGGTCACATATGCAGCCCCATGTTCCATAGTCCTAAAGATATTAGACACAGAGGGCCAGATTCAATTTGATGAAAAAAAATCACTCCAATTCCAAATTTATCAATTCAATTTATCAAATTAAATCTGGCCCCAAGTTCAATCAAGGTGCTGTAAATGACCTCAGTATTAAATGAATATACAGTATATTTAACTATTTAAATGTGATATATAACATTAAATATAATTGTAATGTGAAATGTTTATAAACTGTATATATATATACTCTGGACTAGTGAGCATTTGAAAACTAATTAAGAACTTTGGTGCTATCTCACTGTTTATCACATGAAAACTCTATTGAAGTCAATGCACTGGAACTGAATTAGAAGAGAAGTTTTTTCTTCTCCTTCAATTGAATCTCACCTATAAGTTTTCCAGTGATAAAACATAAAAAGTCTTCTCATTGATTTGAATCTGTCCAAAATATATAGTAATTTATTTGAAAGTGTGAAAGACAAATGTTTTGGAGTTGTTTTTGGCACAGCCTTAGAAGAGCATAATGTTTTGGTAGGCCTCCACATTTATATTTTGCACCTTGGGGACCTACTGTAGGTGAGATGAAATTTCAATACTCTGTAACAAGCATATAACTGTACTGACAAAGTTTTCTTGATTCTTGTTCATAGATAATATCCAAATTATTGTGACAAACATAATTGTCTTAATCTACAAAAACAACATTCCTTCTAAACTAATCTACACTGAAAAACATGAACAAAAATATGAATAAGAATTATAATATGGAATACGAGTGAGGTGTGTCGTTATGTGTTCCCACCTCATCACTGATATTTTTTCTATAATGATAAGGTTTCCACCGATGAAGCAGGTTTTTGTAGCTGGGAATGATAAAATGCCACGTTTTTGTCACAACCATACCAGGTATGAAGCCTGAACAGTATAAAGATAAATGATGCTGGATACACTAATAATTGCACCACTTATACTGAGGCAAGGTTATTTCTAGAATATTCTATTTTGCTGGTTCACAAGCTACCATTTGAGCTCCTCTTTTTGAGGGAAAGTACGTTTTAGATCCACTTCCTGGAGTGTTACAGCTTTAATGCCTACACAGTACTTCTTTAAATGATGCTTAAAATGGTCATAACTACGATATAAAAAGCAAACTAATTTCAACAGACTTTTCTGACAGATTGAATGGTCTATTTCTTATACAGAAGGATTTTCCCCTGCTAATCTTTGTTAATTAACAAGACAAAATAGTTAACTGTTGTTCAAAAGGAAAAAAAATATCAAACACTAAGCCCATATATAATAGACTGTTTTGAGTAGATCAATGAAGTGCCTTGAATTTGCTGATATTAATTCTTTTGTTACAGCATTTTGCGCACATAATTAGGGTGTGTAATATTGGCTGTCAATCAGACTAATTAGTTCTAGTACTGCTATTTTATAAATAGGATAAACAATGTCAGCAGTTTCACTATGGTCCCTTTCAATGCCTTTTTTTCCCAAAGCTGAAAGGCTTTGCTTGAAATAAAACCATTTCAGATCAATTATTGCCAGAATGGCAGAATCAAGGCATGGACATCGACAGATAGGGTCAAGGGGGGGCACTTGCCCCACTGGACTTGTACTTTACATATGGCAATAGAATATCCTATATTATATACAGATATTGTTTTGTTCTTAAGAATCTGCAATAAGCTTATAAAAGGCTTATATCTTATGGTTAGCACCCCTTCAAAAACTGGGCCATCCCAATGCATATTTTACTGATCAGAGCAGCAGTCTGGATTTAGCTCCGCCCCTTCCTTGTATGAGATGCTTCCTTCCTGTGTGTAAAATGAACTGTTAGGGGGCACATTTACTAAGGGTCAAATATCAAGGGTTAATTAACCCTCGATATTCGACCATCGAAGTAAAATCCTTCGAAGGATTTACCGCATTTACTTCGATCGAAGGAAAAATCGTTCGATCAAACGATGAAATCCTTCGAATCGAATGATTCGAAGGATTTGAATCCATCGATCAAACGATTTTCCTTCGATCAGAAATTGCTTAGAAAGCTTATGGGGAAGGTCCCCATAGGCTAACATTGGTGCTCGTTAGGTTTTAGGTGGCGAAGTAGGTAGTCGAAGTTTTTTTTAAAGAGACAGTACTTTGACTATCGAATGGTCTAATAGTCGAATTATTTCGAAGTCGAAGTCTTAGTTGAAGGTCTAAGTAGCCAATTCGATGGCCGAAGTAGCCAAAAAAAACTTTGAAGGGCAACTTTGTGTAAGAAGGTCTGACAAACTCTGTGTGTGAGTTATAGAGACTATAATGAACCTGTGTATAGCTGTGTAACTACATTCATTATTCAATCTTATAGGTACAGGTTGTGGGTTTTGCCTACAAACATTCTCACAGTGCATTTTCCACAAAGCACATTAACCCCTCAGTACCTTGCCCTGCTGCTCTATTGTATGCCCCACCTATCCATGGCCTCACTCTTATTACTGTCCTATTTTACCCTTTCCCTTCTCATTCTGCTGAGTTACCCTCACACTCACCTCTCTGTCTCTAATAACCCTCATTCCTCATGCCTCATTCTATATATTTGTATAGATAGAAATATCTATAATATTATAATATATATTATTGCACCTCACCCCGCTCTCCTGCTCCTGTCCTTTATTCACCTCATTGTTTCTTTTTGGATGACTTATCTTTTAACCATTCTGCCACTCTGGAAACAAAGCAGTTTTCCCCTAGATTGAAATAGAATGTATAAACATAGAATATATACTAGTGACATTTTATTGTGCACAACCTCTTCCTGCTGTTGTTACTCTACTTAATGTATAGTAGAACCCGCATTTCACATTTTCCAGGGAACCAGAAAAAATGGTGTAAAGTCAGGGAAAGGTATTATGTATTATATATTTTTGGGACCACAAAAATGGTATAAAATATGGAAAAACTTAAAATTAGGGTATGTAAAATGGTGGCTTCACTGTACAGTATGTATCCAGCTGCAATTAGACCTCTACAGGGAATAACATTCTACAAACCACTGGCTAGTAATTGTGCTAAGAAATAGAAAATACCAAGTGCTGTCCTGACAAACAGTGAGTTTGTGTCACTAATAGCAATGCTATACATGTGTAAAAGTCACTAATTTACATATTTATAGAAAAGCTGTTGTTAGGTTTGTGTGGAAACCAAAATATGGGTACAAGTAATTTGTGTAATATGTCTTATTCCTTGTGCGCTCAGGAGAATTTTCTGCGGCTGCCCATGAATCAAGGGCATAGAATGTATTAATTCTAGGCCCTTCTTGCCTTTAAATCTCTAAATAATCAAGGAATACTCTAGGTGCTTTTTAGCAAGTGAGGGAATACAGGATTATGGGAGATAGCTCATAGTACAAGTTGATCCAGGGACTAGTCCGATTGCCATTTTGGAGTCAGGAAGGAATTTTTTTCCCCTCTGTGGCAAATTGGAGAGGCTTCAAATGGGTTTTTTTGCCTTCCTCTGGATCAACTAACAGTTAGGCAGATTAAAAAAAAACTAAAAGGTTGAATTTGATGGACGTGTCTTTTTTCAACCTTACTTACTATGTTACTATGTTACTATGCTACCCAGAGTATCTCTAAAATCCTTGTGCTTTCTGTCACACAACACCCATAGTATGGAACTTTTTACTAATAATAGTCCGAGAGGCACCTTCCCTTGATATTTTTAAAAACAAACTCAAGACATTTCTGTTCACTCAGGCTTTTTCATTACAATAAGAAACATCCTCTCAATCCATGTTGATGATTTGAATGATTTGAGTCCCACAGGAGAAAAGCGCTATAACAATGTTATTATTATTAATAATTTATCACAGGGCTGTCCAACTGGCGGCCCGCCCTCATGTGGCCCTCCACATCAAAGTCTGTCTGCTTACCATATGTAAACTTTAAAAGGTATCACTACAGATTTAACTGGCCCCTGCATTGTCTAAACCTCAAATTCAGACTAATCCCCTGCATTGTTCACACCTGTGATCCCCCTGTATTGTTCACACTTGTGACACCTCTATTGTTCACTCCCCTAAACCCTGTACTGTTCATACCTGAGACCCAGACTGAAACTGCGCACATTGTTCACCTGTTCACACCTTATTCAAAATGCTAATGGGGCACCAGCACCGTGTCACTGTATGTAGTACATATTAGACTGGTCCTGATTCCTGTCTCCTGCTCTGTTCTGTCTTCCCTATGCTCCCTGTGTGTGTAATACTTTGGTATTTGTTCTGGGGGTTTGTTAGCAATTGAAAAATATTGTTAGTGGCCCCTAAGGTGTTTAATCACATGCTGGGGTACTGTATTATACACAGGGGATGAGGAGGCATATGGATTTAAGGGTATGTCTTAATATGACTTAACTTTTTTCACATATGAGTGACATCCTTGCCAGGGCAGGCACAAGGTAGTTTGGCACCCTAGGCAAGAGCTTCAATCAGTGCCCCCCTGTCCTGCATTAACATTTCCCTCCTTACCATGATGAGTTTTAAATAAAGAGAGCAAGAAAATGTACAACACTTTTTCATTTATATTACTGCCCTGTACCTGTAACAGCAAGCTCAGCAGCCATCCATCATACAGCCCTCCTGCAGCCATCATATTGCCCCCAATCTTTACCTGTGTCAGCAGCAGCCAAAAATAAATCTGATCACATCATATTGCCCCCAAGTATTTATGTACCTGTGCCAGCGCCCAGCAGCAACAGCAAACATATGGCCCCCAAATCTGTACCTGGCAGTGCCAGCAGGAAGCTTTGAACTTTCACAGTAATAGAAAGAATGTTTTCAGTTCAGTGCAACTGTGAAAGGCTGAGAGCAGCGAGAGTCACACCAAGCAGCCCCCCAGCTCTCTGCCTCTCTCTGTCATCCAACACATCAGTGACGTCAAAACAGGGGGTGGCTAACACTGGCTTCCGTTATCGGCCCTCCACCATGTAGATTGGAAAAATTCCAGTCCTCGGTACCATAGAAGTTGGACAGCACTGATTTATCATATTCATGTAGTATGCTTTAGTATATATGTACTAAGAAGTATGAGTATAGTGCGGGTTATATATCATTGGGAAAAGTAACCTCCTTATAAGTACAGTTTGTTTTCCCATCCTGTTTCAAATGTTAACTACATATGAGAATCAGCACAATTGTGTTAATAGGTGAACCAGCCATTAGTGCTTTGATGTGGAAACCTTCTGTGGACCAGAATATAATAAAAATTGGTGGAATGTTTTATAATTTCCCTATGCAATAAACTCTGAGCTAAGTATTTTCTAGACATGGGAATAACTTTAATTTACTCAACAGTAAAACCCATGCATGCAATCTATAAATGTACTACAACAAGGTTATGCCCACAAGTTAAATTAAAGGGGGAACAGATATGCTGTGGTTTAGTATACTATTACTGACCCTCTATTTTTTCTTGCAATGCATAAGTGTTCCTACAATAAAAACCTACAGAAAAGCAAAAGACAATTTTAGGAATACTGATTCCTGCAACAGATGAAACTCAAACTAAAATGACTTCTGTGTGCTTATTTTATTAAATTATATATAATTGTATTCAATTTTTATAGATTTTCGCATAATAAATCTTAAAAATGCATGTTTTTGAAGCTCGAATTCAAATTGCCACAAAAAAAAAAACTTGAATTGCAAATAAAATCTGCTCCTAAAACTCAGGTTATACACAATGAATTATGCCTGTTGTGGTTAAACTACAGCAATATGAAAACTGAATTAGCACTGGGGTAGAGACAATAACCCACCGTGGCCAGTTTTGACTAGAATATAACAATCAGTAAATAAATTTATATTATTGTACAAACCTTTGTTATAGCTGAACTTCAACATGCAGAAGGTTAAGTTGAAACCGTAGTGAAGAAATGTGATATGTTTTTAAATAATCAGTAAGTAATGATGAGGATACTGTAACAAGTGTTCATTAACATGACAATTTTAATTCTTAAAAGTAAGAGTTAATGAATGAATGAATGAGTTATAGTATATGATGTATATACATATCCCGTTAGATAAAATTATTATTTTTTCATTCCTTTACATTTAGAAGCACTTAAAATAATCTACTACTGCATGATATTTTACCTGTAATGCTTGTCTTCCAATTTCATGTATCATTGCAGGTAAAAAAAGGCTGCTGCTATCTATTTCTTATTTGTACAGCCACTGTCACCATGACAATGCCAGAAACCTTTTTAACTGATTGTGCTTACATAACCGGAGAAGGAGAATAATGCTGCATGATCTAATTTATTTGTCTAATGCATTTATCTTCTTTAATTAAAATGTATTTTTTCAAAGACGTCCTGTATTTTGACATGTTATGACTAGCAATGAGTTTCTGATAATATTGTTATTGTACTTCTCTACAATGATTGCTTGCTTTAATATTATTGAAGCGTTTTTCAGTCTATCTCACAAACCGAGTTTCCCTAAAAGGAATATTTCTCCTGATGTGGAAGCGGCATCAGTCAATAAAGCCACTTTTTCAGAAATTTAGCAGATTTTTTCATTTAACCTATTCAATACCTGCCAGTAGGACATTTCAGTCTGTTGTAATCTATTCTTCTTGTAATGCTTAATGCTAAATAAAAAATATATTGATTATAGATAAATATACAGACAAATAAAAAGACCCACATAGCTACTTTTAATATATTATATTAGCATAAAAATCATTAACTGTGCTAACCAGATTCAGTATTAAGGTACAGTATATGCCACTAGCGACTCCACGGTAATGGAATTCAAATAAGAGTATATCCGCATTAAAAAAAATTAAGCAAAAAAAAAAAAAGTAATATATGAGTGATTAGATTTGTAAACCCAAAAACATTGTAATCCATGTTAATCTTAAATTATAACTATAATTCTGCATCTTTTTGGCTGATCCATTTAACAATCATTTTAAATTATTTAGTCAATGGTTGGTAAAAGCCTGTAAATGGAGAATATGGCCTAAAAAGTGTATGTTTTTGCTACATATTTAGATTAAAAAGCATCAGTGGATAAAGTATGGAACATTTATCTTTCATGTTTCTTCTCTGTGTAGGATATGATAAAACATAGAGGACTTTTACCATTTTGAGTCAGGAATAGGGATGTAGCGAACTGTTCGCCGGCGAACTAGTTCGCGCGAACTTCGACTGTTCGCGTCCGCCGCAAGTTCGCGAACGTCGCGCGACGTTCGCCAATAGGCGTTCGCGTCAAAATCGGTCGCCCATTCGACCATTCGATCGCTAAAATCGAACGATTTTCGTTCGATTCGAACGAAAATCGTTCGATCGAACGATTAAAATCCTTCGATCGTTCGAATCGAACGATTTTCGGATGATCGAAGTTCGCGAACAGTTCGCGAACAGTTCGCAAATTTTGCCGGTGTTCGCGAACGGCGTTCGCGAACACATCGGCGGCGGTTCGCTACATCCCTAGTCAGGAAGAACTGTTTCCCCTTCTGAGGCAAATTAAAAAGGCCTCAGACTGGGTTTGTTGCCTTCATTTGGCTCATCTAGCAGTTATGCAGGTTTTATATAGACATAAGAGGTTGAACTTGTGTGTTTCGTGTGCCTAACTTACCATGTTACCTTTTGGAATGCTTGTCAAACCACAATGGGTGCCGTGTCCCACTAGCATTCACTTGATTAACCACCACCTTGAATGCTTCCACTAACCAAGCTATTTTACCTTACATTTTTGGCTGTCCCACTTCCTGACCCAATCAGCGCTCCTTCCCTCCATTCTGTGCTCTCAGTTGAAGCCCCAATAACAGAGTTAATATCCAGCCAGGTGGTATCTAAGTGGTGCACTGCAAAGTGCTTACTCATGCTCATCAGCCAACCATACCAGGTAAAAACTTGAAAACTGACAGCTGTGGGAGGTTGGCGACCCTCCCTCCCAGAGCTGCTTTAGAAGGTGAAAAATGACACTTTACACTTCAATATTAGAAAAACTGTGATACATAGAAAATAGAAAGTCATTGGAAAAAGTCGTTATTTCTGGTGATGAATGAGTCTATCTGAAACCAACTAGTTGTTTGAACGTGAACCACCCCTTTAAAGGAAAACTATACCCCCAAACAATGTAGGTCTCTATAAAAAGATATTGCATAAAACAGCTCATATGTAAAATCCTGCTTCATGTAAATAAACCATTTTCATAATAATATACTTTTCTAGTAATATGTGCCATTGGGTAATCATAAATAGAAAATTGCCATTTCTAAAAATAAGGGCCGCCCCCTGAGATCGTAGGATTCACTGTACTCACAAACATACCAACAAACCATACATGTTGGGTCACATGAGCCAATTAACAGACAGAGTTGTGTCTTTTGCTTCAAGACTTCTTCCTGTTACAGTTAGAGTTGAAGTATTTCTGGTCAGGTGATCTCTGAGACAGCACACAGACCATCACGAAATGGTGGCTCAAGGCAAGAGATGTAAAAGGGCAATATTTACTTAAATATATATTCCAGTTTGGTAAGATTCTTTAATATGCCACTTAATATGATATGAACTATCTGTTGCTTAAGTGTTCATTTTGGGGGTATAGTTTTCCTTTAATTATAGATTTTAGTATAACTATATATGAAATTATGCTTGTCCAAGAAAACATCCAAGCCCCTCTTAAAAGCATTAACAGAATCAGCCATCACAACACCCTACGACACCTTTGCAGCTTCAAATGAAAATTATTTTCCGCTAAAGGGGTGGTCTCTGGTGGCCTCTTTATGGGAAAAAAGGTCCCTTGCGATTTTGTCTATAACGCCCTCTAATGTACTTGTAAAGTGTAATCCCCTCACAAGCGTCTTTTTTCCAGTGAGAACAATCCAAAACCCTCATAATTTAAATCTTCCATCCCACTAACCAATTTGGTTACACGTCTGTGCACTCCAGCTCATTAGCCCAAAACTACATTGCATACTCCATGTGAGGCTTACCAGTGTGAAGACCTATACAGAGGCAAACTTATGTTTTCATCCCTTGAGTTAATGCATTTTTTTATGCAAGACAGTATTTTATTTGCTTAAGTAGCCACAAAAGGACACTGCCTGGAAATGTTATCTAAAAAAACCCCTAGATCCTTCTCAATTAAGGAAACTCCCAACACACTGCCATTTGGTGTATAACTCGCATTTATATTATTTTTTACCGAACTGCATAACCTTGCATTTATCAAAATTGAAGGGCACATTTACTAAGGGTCGAAGGGAATTCGAAGTGAATTTTCTAATTCAGAAACTTTGAATTTCGAAGTAATTTTTGAGTACTTCGACAATCGAATAGGCCAAATTCAACTTCAACTTCGATTCGAAGTAAAAATGCTTCAACTATTCGACCATACAAAAATCGAAGTACTGTCTCTTTAAAAAACGTAAACTTCGACACTTCGCCATCTTAAACCTGCCGTACGATCTTAAAAATCCTTCAAATTCTAATGTCGGACTAGCCTATTCGATGGTCGAATTTCAAAGTTTTTTTGAATTTCATATTCCAGTTTCCAGCCCAGTTTTTAAGTACAATATTCTACATATCACTTTTAGTTCTGCCCAATTTTGTATCATCAGCAAGTACAGAGCCCTGCGGTACTCCACTAAAAACAATGGTCCAATTAGAAAATGTTCCATTTACCATTAGTCTTTCTAATCTATCTTTCAGCCAGTTCTCTATCCAAGTACAAATACTATGTTCCATGCCAACATTCCTTAATTTAACCAGTAACCTTTTGTGTGGCACTGTATCAAATGCTTTAGCAAAGTCTAAATAGATCCACTACCATCCCAGAGTCAAGGTTCCTGCTCACCTTTTCATAAAAAGCAATTATGGACTCGCTATAATTTAGACCACTTTTCCTTAAGGCTACAAAAAAAAAGAGAAGAAAAGTCATACTGCCATAAGTATTGATTTATGCTACCTTAGTTGCCATATAGAACAAGGCACTAATTATCACAGAGAGAAAGGAAATCCCAAAGAACTTTTGTTTCAATAGTACTCCATGGGAAATGGAAATGCCTTATTTGGGGCCTTTCTGGGTAATGAATTTTATATGTGTATTGTTTTTACAAAAAAAAAATATGTTAAGTTTTGCTCTGAAATGGATGCATTTTCCCTTCCAGTGCAGAAGAGAATAGCTGCATATTTTTTTGCAGTTTCTCATTAGAGTTTATTAATTTATAAGGCTGTATTTATTCATATAGGGCCTTTGGCAAGAGAGTTGTTATGGAAAAATACTGTATATCAGGTTGATGTGAAGCTATTATGTATTTCTTAACAGCATCATAAAGAAAATGTATCTTAAAGTCTAAGGTTACATACTAAAGGAAATAACTCTCAAATGCCATTAGAAAAGTTACATTTGGTTAAAAAATTACAAGAGATACTTTAACTAGATGAATAACTCATTCTGTTTAATATGATAAATTCAATGTGCACAGTCAATGTTCTCTTAGAATGTTTCTACAGGATTTCAACAAGAATAACAGTTCAGTCACTTCTTCATGTTTATGCAAATCTGATATAATTCTAAAGGCTATAGATTTTTAGGGAAAAGTATGCTTATATGCATTTCTTTCATGTATCACTTGCAGTCACTGGGGCTGACTTACTATCATAGGTGCTAAATTGCACCAGCAAATTTACCCATATCATCCAATCAGCAGGTAGTTTAAAACATATTTCAAAATGAAGACAAAGATTTTACTGACTGCCATTAGCAGAGCTGGGCCAAGCCAGCCGGGCACCCTAGGCAACCCGGCTGGCCATCTTGCACCATTCTTCATGCGTGCGCTCCTTCGCATGCTGATGTTATGTGTGCAGGACGGGGCACCAGAGAGTGCACATAGTGTGCAGAAGAGGCCCCTTTACCTTTGTGCCCTAGGCATGTGCTGTACCAAATATCTAAGTAGATCCCATTCATCAAAATCCCAAAGTCTAGGTTTCTGCTTACCTTCTTTAGAAGGCAATTCATTTGGTCTAATGGCTGTAAAACCATGCTGGCACAGACCTGTAGTATTGGCATATTAAATGTATTTCAGTATCTTATGACTCCCATCAAAAGCTTCCCACCACCTAGTCATTGAAAACTGGATCCATTTTTAAATAATGGTACCCTATATACTCGAGTATAAGCAGAGTTTTTCAGCACCCAAAATGTGCTGAAAAAGTGTACCTCGGCTTATACTCGAGTCAGTAGATAAAGCCAATGTGCACAATGTCCCAAAGCGCATTGATTGTGCTCATGAAATGTCCTTGTGTGCCCTGCTCAGCTGCCTCGTTCCTGGCTGTATTTATTAGTGTAGCCGGATGACATTTTCAATGCAGTGTCTCCAAATCCTGCCCTAGCAGTGTATCCAACAACCACTGGTTCAGAGAATGGCCATTAACACTCAGGGGTTGATACTTATTATAGTGGAACATTTTTCAATCATTACATTTTTTTGGTGGCAAAATTTAGGAACACTTACCAGTAGCTGCTGCATGTCTCACCTTAGGCTTATACTCAAGTCAATAAGTTTTCCCAGTTTTTCTAGGTAAAATTGGGTAACTCGGCTTATACTCGGTTCGGCTTATACTCGAATATATACGGGTACCACATTAGCAATTAAAATTAAGATTCAAAATAAATTGCACATTATTATATGGCTAACTAATAAACCAAAAGGCAATCAGAAAATAAAAGAATGTTTTGTTTTCCTAACATATAGTATTTTCATGTCACTGAAAATAGTGGATGGTGTTTAATATGTAAAATCTAAAAACATTACATGCTTTATCTGCATTAAGCTTAACTTCTATTACAATGAAGTGTAGACACCTGAAGAAGCAGTTGAGAAGAGGATACCCTGAACAAACTGAAGCTGGATTACAACTGTATGTCATCCGTGAAAGAATCAAAATGAAACTTTTGAAAGTGTACCTTTTTTACCTTTGAAAATTGCGACTGTGTTTGAAATCATATTTAATTAAATGATGTGCTTTCAGGAAAGTAAAATATGCATAGTTTATGTTATCGTGTAAGCCTTATTATTTTATTAGCACGATTTGCAAATTAGTACTTAACAAACCTTGAAAGCTTAAAGCTGAATATCTTATGCATACTGCAGATATACTTGATAATATGAATTTAGCTTAATTAGGCTTTTAGTCTACAAAATTAGCATACAGAGATATTTGAAGAATACGTTTTTTTTTAATTCCCAAGTTATTTGCCTGTGAAAATGCACATTGGTAAATAAGTACTTTAAAAGTTAGTGGATACTTCTGAACGCGGTCTTAGACTCTATGGGCTGCACTACCCAATTTAGGGAGGCTATTATGGCTTTGTATGACGGCCCCACAGCCAAAGTTTGTAATGCAGGACACTATTCAGAACCCTTTGCTATTCAAAATGGGACGAGACAGGGTTGCCCTCTGTCACCCCTGCTCTTTGCTCTCTGCATGGAACCTCTAGCTCAGAAGATCAGACTCAACCCAGATATCTTCAGAATTAATGTGGGGAATGACTCTTATAATATTGCCCTGTTCGCGGATGATACTCTACTCTCACTTACTCGCCCACAAACCACATTACCCAATCTATTTAACGAAATCCACAAATATGCTGCAGTTTCGGGTTTTAAAGTTAACAACGCAAAGTCTGAAGCATTGGTGCTTTCCTTGACTAAACCTGTTCTAAAACTACTGGAACTAAACTTTACTTTTAAATGGCAGAGGGTGTCTTTTAAATACCTGGGAATTTTCCTAACACCCAAAGTTACTGACTTATATCTCCATAATTATCTCCCGATGATTAAGAAACTTGTGTCAACTCTCAGATCTTGGCAAAACAAAAAAACAATCTCATGGCTAGGTAGGCTTCATTCTCTGAAAATGGTCATACAGATGCAGCCACATTGGTTTGTCTGTTTGACACAGAATAACTAAACACAGATATCCCATTTATCTCATTTAACACAGAAAACTGCGTCACAACATCCCATCTAATTAAAGCATTCACCATTGTGAACAATGGTGCTTTGGTATGCTAATGAAAAGGTTAAATGCATTAAATGAGTTAAGATGACTTTAGATAGCACAGTTTCTTCAATTAACCCTGAGTCACGACGCATTTAACTCACAAATCTAAGTGGCTTCATCTGTAGTTCCTAAAATACTGTACCTATTTCGCACTCTACCAATCCCAATTTGTAAATCAGATATTGATAGACTCCAAAGAGCAATGTTTACTTTTTTCTGGAATAATAAGCACCCTAGGGTATCCCAACAGATTTGTATGCAATCTCTACATCAAGGTGGCCTAAATTTTCCTAACCTCTATCATTACTGGTGTGCGGGCCAGATGGCTCAAATGACCAAACTTCACCGGCCCCGAATGCAGTTAGATGGGTCTCCTTGGAGGCACAATTACTGTCACCTTTGTCCCCTAAGGGTTTTTTATGGTACCCACGAGATGTTAGACCCCCAGTAGTATCTACTAATCCTATATTGAAATATACCTTCATGTTGTGGGATAAATTGAAACATAAATATAATGAAGGGCTTTGCTCAAATCCATCTCCATTCACTCCATTATTCCATAACCCACTTTTTCCTCCAGGACAAAATTTGCTGTCTTTCGGATGGTTGATAGACAATGACTTTCTCGATATCAATAGCCTTACTCCATTTGGCAAAATTATTACTTGAGAGGATTTAAGATCCAAATACTCTATTCCTCTGTGTGAATATTACCGCTACTTGCAACTCAGCCACTTTATCCAAACACACAGAGGTAAAACTTCGAACCCGAAAACTTTTTTTGAATTTCTCTGTGCCCACCCACATGCTAAGGGACAAATATCCTTGATTTATGCTCACTTTCGCTCCTATGCCACTCCAGATAAACATAAATATATGGAAAGATGGGAAACAACTTAACAAGGTACAAGAGAAGGCGCAATGGGAACTGGCTCTTGATAATATTAGGAAAGCATCCATTAATACAATTATTAAGGAAAATGCCTATAAGCTACTATACGATTGGTACCTTACCCCAGAAAAGCTCAACCGAATATGTCGCTCTGAATCTACTTGCTTTAGAGGCTGTGATGCAATGGGAGATTAACTGCACATGTGGTGGGAATGTCCACTAATTTCTAATCTTTGGAAAGACATATTTGCTCTTTTGAGTGATATACTTAACAAACAGATCGCACCAGACCCTTGGCTTGCCCTTCTTACCTTTCTGTCCACATCCCTTACTAAGAAAGAATTTAAGCTCTGCTCCCATATATGCTTGGCTAACAGATGTGCTATTGCCCGTAAATGGAAAGAGGGTATCCCCACAATCCCAGAAATTAAGCGCAAAATATGGTGCGTGTCCTCTATTGAAAAGCTTACAGCAATGATCCAGCATAACATGGACAACTACAATACAATTTGGAACCCATGGATACTTTGGACTGAGACGAACTTACGAGTTCCATCAAACTTATCTGCAAACGCAATGTGACTTTCTTCTTATAATGTCTTGCATGATATTCACTATTACTTATATGGTTTTTGGTACAACTTAAAGAAATGTATTATTCATATACCCGCTTGATATATGATGTCAATTGGCGAGAGTCCTACCCCCCTCCCTCCCCCTTTTTTCCCCTCTATCATTATCTTCTTCATTCTTTTTATTTCTTTTCTCCTTATATATTTAATCTTTGTTATAAGATATTTTCACAATCCAAATATCACTACTTGTCATGAACCACTGAGATACTCTCTGACTTGTAAATCTCTACTTTCTTTTGTAACCTGAATGTCAAAGCATATGACTGGATTGTGGAAAGAATAAATAAAAAGTTGAAAAAAAAGTTAGTGGATACAGGGAAACTTCAAATTTAAGGGCATGTTTTCCAAGTTTGACAAGGCTGAAATATGGATTGGGTAGGGTGTATTTAATAAAGAATTTGCATATTCAGTCTTTATACACTTTGAATAAACCCTAAATTGAATAATTCATATCTGACTTTGAATGATTTGCCTTCGACTGCTCTGCAAATCACCACTCATTTTTAATCATTCCAAAGCCACAGATACTTTCTATAATGAGTCTAAACTTCCTAGTCTAGTTCAGAGAGATTGACCTTGAGGGCAGAATAGTGTCATGGGCAATCATACACTCTAGAGTCTTTCCACTGTATGGTGCATTCCCTAAACCTAAGACTCACTCTGGCTTCCCATTGTTGGGTGGCAAGGGCCACTATACACTGAAACGGGAAGACTTCAGACTGTAAAAATCTCTTTGAGAACTACTCTATTGGTTAAAAGACTGCTCATCCTCAGTCCAAAGCCAACAACTGTACTATAAGCAGATGACTGGTTAAAGACCACAATTCAAAATTCTTTTATATTAATGCATAAAAATTGGAGTTCTATGAACCCAAAGTCATAGAACTGATCCAATTGGCATCAGGCCTTGCATTAACTACCTTCTGGCAGAAAATGCATGTAATGCAAATGTATGCCTGGAGTTGTGACTTGCATCTGTAGATTTCATTCAGGACTGATAAATCCTGATAGTATTTAGGTTTAAAGCAGAAATACAGTTTTCCATTGTAAAATGGTTTCTGACTGGTTACCAGAAAAATGGATTTGCATCCAATTTCAATGTTATGCCACAAAGTTTAATGTGATTACTTTGTGATATATGTGGGAAGTTACTCAAAATGTATCAAAGCAGAATGGCGATGCTATCCTGGTAACTTTAACAGAAACTGAGTTGCCCAGAGAGCAATAATGTGTAACAAAGTGTAACAGAAATGACAAACGTACAGTTTTTGTTTATAAGTCAGAACAGCCTGTTCCACTGGTGGCACCAGTCCTGCTCTTTACAACAGCATTTTAGTCCATACCTCTCAGTATCAAAGAGATTTAGCACAATAAGATTTCCCCTCTTCCCCTTACCTCCCTCTTCCTTGCCCCCCCCAACCCAGTAGAGATCTCTCCTCCCTCCAGCTGATGACATCACTCCCAACACCTGCCGTTAATCAGAACTGCAGGTTGTTCAACACCTCTATAGTTCTCTTTACAGTCTGAGTCTTATAGAGCATTCTGGGAGATATTCACCTTCCCTGAAACACAGTGTAACTCCTATATACTGTAGATATGCACCAGCAGAGGAGTGCAGCAAGACCAATTAGGTGGTAATCTATTCAGTCTCATGATGAGTCTCATGATGAGATGATTTTTTTTATTATTGCAGAGCTGCTATAAAACAGAAATATAACATTAAGGAAACATTTAAAGATTTATATAATAGTATAATAGTCACCTAGTATAATAGTCTTTTAGACAAATGCTGCTTAACACCCCAGTATATTTAGTATAAATATATTTATACAAACTTATCAATGCATATTAATATTTTAGTTTTGATTCATATATTACATACTGACTTAATTTAGAAAAGTTTTAAAACATATCAGAAATATTTAAGTTAAAGTTGTTAAAGACAGTTATGGTGAATAGACCTTATGAAAGATTTGTGTTGATGCATATGGCCAGAGCAGAGTAGAATTAAACTGGCTGCCATTCTGATGGTACAGGGCAAACCTGAAATCCAATGGCACACAGGACTTATGCAACACTTTAAGTTGTTGAGGGGTGAAACCCTTTGTCAAGTTGCAAGGTCTATTGGGAGGTGGCCGGACCTCCACCATTGAGCACCAGGCATCTCTGTCTAGCCTATATGACAGGGTGTGCGAGGACCAAAACTTACTGCACAGGGCAAACCTGAGCCACTTTTTATCTAAAAGTAAATGGCCAACTAATACAAGCAGCACTCCTAACAAGGTGGCAATAGGAGCCTCTCTAACTAGGCAGGCACAAGTTGTCTGACTGACTCAAAGAAAGTAAAGTATTTTAATGTATTTCGAAACAAACGTAGTCTCTGAAATCATTGAGCGCTCTTTTAGAGATACCTCTCAATTATCCTATTTTTCGCGGGACAGTCCCAATTTTGACAGCTCATCCCACAGTCCCGGATTGTTACTGAGATGTCCTGACTTTCTCTATAATCTCCTGCACTGAACAGCCAGAAAAAGATACGTTTCTAAAACTTAATTGGCTTTTGGCAGAGAGCCCAGAATACATTGCAGGTGCACTTAGATATTTTTGTAACAATTTACGGTAACAATTTAGGATAAGCAGGTCTATTGGGGAAACTGTGACTTGCAGCTTAAAGGGCAACTCACCTTTACACTGTAATAACACATAAAATCACATCAATGTATTCAAACTTTCATAACCTGCCAAATTGTGTAAAATGAACATGGTAATTCGGGAGTGTGACCACAAAAAAGGGCATGGTCAAAAATGTTGTCCCTCTTTTTATTATCAAAATGTTAGGAGGTATGCTTCAGGATATTGTAACTTTAAATAGTAATACTCACTACAAAAGTCTCTTTGGATGCTTTACAGTCACTCTTTAAGTGAGTCAAGCACTTATGGACATGCAGTGTGACTTCAGCCCCTTTGGATACTCAGATGGCAATTCCCTGCAAATGCTAATTCCTCCAATCTGGACTCCTCTCACACTCTCTGTCTCTATCTACTTTCCCCAGTGCCAGCCTGCTCCAAATGACAGCTTCTGGTGGGGCCTTCCAGTTATCTTGGCCCACCCTGGCACACACAGGGACATTTGCTGGAGTATTCCACAGAGCACAAGGTCTTGAAACGTGGATGGATGGGAACCTGGTTACATACCTTAATGAAACACCAGGAGCCAGAAATGGTGTAAAAGGCCACATGTATTCACATTTTATCAAATAAACAGGACATTGCCAACCTCACCCCAAGAGAATAATCTAAAGCCAGAATTCCAGAAGAGATC
Source organism: Xenopus laevis (assembly GCF_017654675.1). NCBI lineage: Eukaryota > Metazoa > Chordata > Amphibia > Anura > Pipidae > Xenopus > Xenopus laevis. The sequence goes on from NC_054376.1 coordinate 53,309,461, forward strand.
ACTACTATGCCCTGCCTTCCTCACTGAAGACTTGAGATCAGCACTATGTCATTATATCCACCACTGAGTATTAGGCTGCCTCTACCTACAGAGAGGATGGCCCCAAACTCTGCTACCAGCAGGAGCTGCATCTCCCACCATGAGAAAAGTTTAGCAGCCCTGCTGCCAGACCTGAATCTGCAGTGTCTGGATGATAGGAAATCCAAGCAGGCTGTCACCTAGCACCAGCAGTAGTAGCGTCTGTATCATTCAACACACCGTGCAGTCACAGGAGAGAACCTACTTTCTCCCTCTTCTCTTTCCAAGGTCCTACTGCCATAACGAGCCAACTGAAAAAGCTTCCGTTGGGCTTGTCCCCAGTATAACTATTGATTATTAGTTAATAAAACATAGAAAAAGAATGAAAAAGTAAATATTCACAAAACATCTTCTTTGTATTAATCATACTGTACAACAGTATGGAATAAAATGTGGATGTTAGCTTTATGATATAAATGTTTTTTATAATATCATATGTATGCAAAAAACAAAAATAAATACATTTCATTATTGAAATACATTTAAAACAATCTATGAATGTGAGCAATTGCCTGCAAAGTATGTATGTTGGACAGGTTAAAGCAAGGCATACTTACTACTAGGTTGCCTGCCATACCAGACCAAACAGTTCACTGCTAGAGAATTGGATGAGCACAAAAACCAAACCAACTAGAACATTCCATTGGCCAGAAGACTTGACCTAGGAAATTGTTGCATTATTTTGCTACAAATTACCATTTACTCATGTGGTAGACTAGGATGCGTACACAGACTTTCAAAGGCAATTTGATTTCATCCTGGATAGCAAACGTAACTTTCTTTTAATAATAAATAGGGTGCAGGTTATCCTGCCCAATCTATGGAGACCACCCTCCAGCTGTACATGCCTTGCTGAGAGAGTCAACAAACCACTTTGCCATGCTGCTCCCGTCAGCTTCAGATCAAAGCAATCATCTGATTGGTTGCCATGGGCTACTGCCCAGGTGCAAATTTCCACAGTGTTTATAAATGAGCCCCACAGTTTGCAGAAAACAAGAGAAACTTTATATAAAGAATAAAGGAAAGAATGGGTTAAACAGTGCAATGCAATAATATTCCTACACTGGGGAAATGTGGTTCTGTCTAGTAAGTAGCGCAGTCCATTCCACTCCGGGTGGACAAGAACCTTTCCTGTGCATTTCATCACGTTTTCGCGTGAAAGTTTGAATATTTAAATGGGCCTTTGGCTCAAACTTGTTGCCTGTTGTTAGGTATAACTTGTTAGTATCCTCGTTACGATTTTTGTCTTGTCTGATTCCGGTTTTGATCCTTGCCTCCCTGATTATTCTGAACTCTGCCAATTCTGACCCTTGCCTGTCTGACTATTCTGAACTCTGCCAATCCTGACCCTTGCCTGCCTTGACATTTGCCTGCCTGACTACTCGAACGCTGCCTGTACCGACCACTGCCTGTCTGACCCTGCTTGAACTCTGCCTGTACCTACTCTGGCCTACCTTACTACACTTTTCGTTTACACCCTGAACTGTTGCCTTCCGTCCAAAACCTTGGAAACGCATGTGTCCCTTTGCTTGTTCGGAACATCTGCTTTGCTCCTCTCAAGTGAAGACCTGGTGGCTTCCAAGTAGCTGAGGGCTCCTCCCGAGGCCAAAGGCGGCTGCTACAGGCAGAAGATTGAACCGTGACCAGGAAGCTTAGCACTTGTTCTGAATTTAGGGAGCTGTACGTGACACACAGGCTGGATATCTATATAATACAGAGGGTGCCTTATGGGTCCAGGCTGACTTCCATACTGCCTAAGTGAGATTAACTGCTGTAAAACAGCAAATAAACAGTCAGAGACTAACAAGCAGCTACCCAAATAGTTCTACCCCTGAAGCCAGCAGTATAGTGAGGATTTAGTGTGTATATAATACAGTGAACAACATTATATAAAAGAGAGAGCTCTGCCTCATGTTTCTACCTGCTCAGAAGATAAGTAAGTGAACTGCTTCTTCCCCTGACATCACACCCTTCTCTTTCTCTGCCCCCAGTCCAGCTTTCCCCTGCCATAACTCATTCTTTCTCACCCAATCACAGCTGCATACGATTCTGCCAATCTTTAAACATAAACCAATGTAATTTGGCTGCCGCTCATTCAGTTCCCTTGTCACGCAGCCCCTGTGTTTATAGCTTCAGGGCTTTCCTTTCATTTTGTGTGACATCTTTTTACCTAGATAGCGTATGTATTGTACAGATGGCCATTTTACCCTGTGTCTGATCTGATGTATTCTAGATGAATTTAACATATACAACTGATGGTTCAAAGCAGGGCCTGTAGTTGAACTGACCGCTGCAACTTTGGCCTTATATTGCATCTTGCAAGATGTGGCAGAAGCAACTTGGCTGACACTTGATATTACAGTGGGATTCAGGAGATAACAGCACTTTGCAAGATTTTAAAGTAGAATACACTCTTTTTTAAATGATTTTGCAGTGGTTATATTTGTTTAATAAAAGTATGTGATCAGTACAGAATAAACTAAGGCAGGAGACCTTCTCTGGATAAAAGCTGATCCTCCCATCTGTTCCTTCATTATTAATGACATTGGCATGAAGTAGGACTTTGGCAAACTCAGTGGTGCAAAGTAATTTGTGCTGCCATTTTAAAGACCTGGAAACCATCAGACGTGTTATCCTGATAGCGCTACACTACACTAAGATAAAATCCATGGGGAAGTTTGCTTTTGCACCATCATTGTGGTTTATAAGACAGCTGCTTTGAAAAACAAAATTAAATGAAAACAGCTGCTGTTTTTTATTCCAAAATGCAAATTACATGAGTGAAATTTGTAAAATTAGCTCCCATGTGAGTTTATAGATTTATAAACAACTCACACGAAGCTGGCAAGTTATTTTAGTCCTTTCTCTTCTTTGTACATTTTAATCAGAGCATAATCATATTTGGGAATTTCTTCTCTTGGGGAATATAGTGGAAAGTTAGCAGGCCATTGATAATCTCAGGCTAAGATTGCAGGTCTAATCACAGTCCTGGACAGGTTCATTTTTCTGGCTTATCCTTTGGTTGAGAAGCTGTGCATGATTGATATTATAGCCATGTAAAACCCAAAAGAGATGAATAACCTGTTAATTACATCCTTATAAATGGTGCATAGTGATTTCATCAGTTATTCATTTGTGTCACATGACTCTCTGAAAATAAAAAAATAATGTATACCCATGTAATAAAACATGGATATTATAAGTGGCCTTTAAGATGCATCATGTATTGTTTCTTTTGAACGTAGACCTCCAAATGACTCACAATGACTTAATCAGAATGAAATGTTGTGCTACACCATTGGTTGCTTTTGATGATTGCACAAATATTTCATTGGCAGCTTAGTCAATTGTCTATCTTTGTACAAATTACCCCCACTATTGCTATATTCATTGCCCCAAATGAGAATATACTGTAGAATGAAAATGGGCAGAAGAATAAATATTTGACCCATTTCATTCCAGACTTTAGAAGAAGTATAATGTTATGATCCCTGATAAATTATATTGAAACACAGTGTGAAACACTTCAAATCCAGGGAATATGTATCTATGATTTTATTTAACTCAGCATTATATAATACCAAGACAATCCAGGAGCAGCTAAAGATGTGCCCAGGTTCAATCCCTGCAGTAATGTGGAGAAATGAGTCTGTATGTTTAAAGTTGCAGAGTTCTTATAAAATGCGCCTTATACCCCAAACATAAAAATTCATGTATAATACATAAAACATTATGATATACTATATATATATATATATATATATATATATATATATATATATATATATATATATATATATATATATATATATATATATATATATATCTGCCTAAAACATTTTAAGTTAAACATAATAAAAGAGCCAAAACACTAATATGTGTATTATACGTTCCTATGTAAGAGAAAATTACTTCCATGTAGACTGTAGATCCATTTGCAATTTCCCTCAGTTAATACATGCGTAGTCAAGTTTTCTTGCAAGCAATAGAAAAGTAATATATAAAGGCTTAATTCTAGGCAGAAACCAATATGATTAATGATCTCATTGTGAACCTTTAAGGGCAGGACTCCACGGACGATTCCGCCGCGATCTGTCGCGCTGCGCAAAAATGCAGGCATCACATCGGATGCGACAGAAATAAGTTAAGTAATGCTATTGTCGGATCATCGATCAATACAAGTCCTATCAGCTGGACAGTATATACCACCATTAACATTTACCTTGATGTAAAAAAAAATCTTTCTAATGGTGATTCACACTACCAGCATTACAAAAAGTTGTCAGAATTCTAACTGGGGTTAATATTACTACCTGTGCATAATGATGACTATCCAGTACTGTACAGGTATGAGTTATCCAGAAAATTGGGACCTGGTGTTTTTCAGATAACTGATCTTTCCATAATTTGGATCTTCATTCCATAAGTCTACTAGAAAATCATGTAAACATTATGGGGGTATTAATTAAAACTCACATTTTTTCATATTAAAAATAAAAATTGGACCTAACTCCCACCCACGATTTGGCATAATTTACGAAACAATCTGAACAAAAACTGTATGTGTGGGAAAAGTCTCGACAAAATCGTGCGACAATTTGAATCGTGTTTTGATTTAGACTTTTCCAAATTATTGCCCGAAAAACTCAAATGTTTTGAAAACCAGTGTCTAACAGCCTGAAACCCATGAACATAATGACGGCAAAAAACAGCTTCCAATTGTAAAACAGGTTTTAGCTGGAGTATTTTCAGATTTCGATTTTTAGAAGCTTCGGAGCATAATAAATCGCGAAAAATATTGAGGTTTTTTTCCCCCTCTAAAAATTGAAATTTTTCCCCTTAAAAACGTGACCAAAAAAATGTGACACGTAGGGGCACATTTACTATGGGTCGAATATCGAGGGTTAATTAACCCTCGATATTCGACCATCGAAGTTAAATCCTTCGACTTCGAATATCGAAGTCGAAGGATTTACCGCAAATGCTTAGATCGAACGATTCGAAGGATTTTAATCCATCGATCGAAGGATTTTCCTTCGATCAAAAAAAGCTTAGAACTCTTATGGGGACCTTCCCCATAGGCTAACATTGGTGCTCGGTAGGTTTTAGGTAGCGAAGTAGATGGTCGAAGTTTTTTTTAAAGAGACAGTACTTCGACTATCAAATGATCGAATAGTCGACCGATTTTTAGTTTGAATCGTTCGATTCAAAGTCAAAGTCGTTGTCGAAGGTCGAAGTAGCCAATTCGATGGTCGAAGTAGCCAAAAAAATACTTCGAAATTCAAAGTATTTTTCATTCTAATCCTTCACTCGAGCTAAATAAATGTGCCCCAAAATAAATAGGCCCCTAAATAAGCGCAATAGACTGGTTTAGCTTCCAATAAGGATTAATTATATCTTACTGTGGGTCAAGTAAAATATACTGTTTTTTATTATAGAGAAAAAGGGGAAAAATTTAAAACCTGGATTATTATTATAAAATGGAGTTTATAGGAGAGTCTTTCTGTAATTCACTGCTTTCTGGATAACAGGTTTCCAGATAACTAATCCCATACCTGTACAAACTGACCGTTCAAATTCCAGTTGGTGTTCCATGAAGTAACAAACAAAATATTTTGATAATTCTGCATCCATCTGTATTATGATTACTAACAAATACCTCAATTGGCAATGGCTTAATGTTGACATTGATCTTGGTATTACCAGAGATAAAAACCACAGTTAAAGTGAACTTTGTTAGTCTAACAATCAGACAGAATAATGTCGTCTTTCACCTTGTGATTCTGTATGCAATGCAATTGTTCCATCAATAGCTCTAGATAATTGTACAGTGATTGAAGAAAAAAAATGCTTGGCAAAGACGCAGCATGTGTACTAGGTCACACGTATTTAGTTGAAATAAATAAATACATATCTGGCTGAATAATTTTGCATTTGATTATACTTAATAAGCACATCAAATATTCCAATGCTTTTTAAAAATGACTTAGTTCCAGCATTTAGAACCTAAGCTATTAGCTTTTACTGGATTAATAGCAAAAAAATCATTTAAATACAGACACATACAAACTATATTAGAATATTTAAGCTCCCATGTATCGACTTTTTCACAAGAGATTTGGTTATAAGCAATTTAAATGTTCCTTTGTGGCTTCACCTACTATTTAAAAAAAAGCTGAACACAAGGAAAAACAGCAATTTATTTATCAGCAGTGGTTCTGTAACAAACATAACGCTTTTTCTCTGAACTTATGAGGATAAATTTAAATTAGGAATTCCCAGGTTAAGGACTGAAATGTAAGGCTTTAATTAATCATCATTTTGGAAATTAAACAAATGACCTGACTACAAAGATTGTGTACATCTACAGGTAGCACAGTGTACAGCTTTATTTAGCAAACATAGCATAATTGTTTGGATGCAAGGTATTGAGGGATTTGTAGAATTGTCTGGAGGAGAGAGATGCCTTCTGCTTTTTTCAGTCGCAAAATTTAGTAGTCAGTGCAGAGAACACAAGGGACAGACATACATTACTGCTTGGAGTAGCAATACCATTTAACATTTAGGGGCATATTTATCAAAAGTCGATAAATTGTTCTTACATTGCGAATATTTTTCCGTTACTGACTTTTATTAGATTGCCCCATCAGTCTCTGAAGTCTCAGAAGTCATTAGAACCTAAACTTGTCATGGCCTAATCATTTTACTTGTGATTTTACCAGTGATTTTCAATTATTATCGGGATGATTATTAATTAAGAAACTGTCACAGCCATGTTAGAAAAATGTAATGTAACTAGTCCAAAAAACCAAGAAAAGAGAAATGGCAGAATTTACATTTGTGGCATTGTATGACAATATAATGTGTATATATTGGTTGTTTTTCCATGGTTAGTGGGGGTTGGATCAATAGAAATGGCGGAGATGTATGACTAATGGGTTAACATATCCCGAAAATGAGAATAAATACTAAAATGATTGACAGGCTTAGTGATTAGTCTTAGGCCTAGGGGTTTATTACTAAAATTAGTATTTTTTTTCACAAATTGTATTTTTTTCTCTAGAAATTTTTTTTTCTCTCTAAAACTCTAAAAATGTAAGATTTGTTAAGTGTAAAAACCACTAAAAGCTCTAATACAAAATTTGCCAAGTAAAATCAGTTAATGTCCTATATAAGTCAATGGGAGCTGCGCTGATCCTATTGAATCTTTTGGTAGTGTAAAGATGTGGGTATCTGGGATCAGTTTTCTGGAGGTAACACAGCCCACGGCACAATCACAACTCATGAGAGTGTAGACTCTTTTGGGCAGTTTATTTTTACTTGCAGACAAATAAACAAAAACCAAAAGTTAGAAATAAAAGCCTTGTCACTTAACAAGCTTCTAACTAATACAGGTCAGTTTTCCTAACTAATCAGGAGGAGGCCTACCGCCTGTCTCCCCAAAACCTCCTCTGTGAGCTCACACAGGCAGCTTTCCTGTGTCTTTTCCAAGACAGGAGCTCAACACTCTGGCTTGAGCTGCCTTTTTAATTATCCACCTGAGATGCCTAAAGTAGACCCAAAACACCCGGGCTGGATTAGCAGTCCTGGAACCACTCTGTGGTTTTTGAGTTATTTATCTTTTTATTCAGCAGCTCTCCAGTTTGCAATCTCAGCAATACAGACGGGAATATAAATAGGAAAGGGCCTGATTAGGAAGATGAGTAATAAAAAGTAGTAAAAAAAAATAAATGTGTAGCCTTACAGAACATTTATATTTAGTTGGGGGCCAGTAAACCCCATTTAAAAGCTTGATAGAGTCAGAAGTAATATTTTTTTTTTTTTTTAAATTAAATGAGGGCCAATTGAAAAGCAGCCTAAAATTAGCCATTCTGTAACATACTAAACAGTAATGTAAAAGTGAACCACCCCTTTAACTAGTCAATAATGAAATATTGCAGATTTATATAAGACATTTATTTTGGACCTTGGAAAATTTCTCCCACAGTGGAGGTAGCAATATTTTATGGTGGCAATTAGAGAACAATTTTAATTATTCAAAATTAGGACATATAGACTTGAAACAGTATATAAAATATATCACAGCAACGCCAAGCATTTGGCAGTTAATACTAATGGTAAATCATCTAAGATATACAGTATATTGCATTTTGGTTCCATTCTCAGAAGAAGAAAGGCCTTATTTTGTTCTACTTAAGCAATGAAGTGGTTGATTCAATTTAATCTTCAAGATTTGTCAATGTTCCCTCTAACATATTTTTTTTTGACTGTGCAAACAAAATGTATATTTTGTGCACAGTGAGAATTGGAAGGCCAAAATAAGTACAACATTTGTTGTGCACATACACACAGAGGGAACATATGGAAAGAGATTCCAAATAAAGCAATTTTTAGAGGCCTATTTATCTTAATTTGGATTTGTATAGTTTTTTTTTTTTTTTGAAAAACAGAAATGTTACCTTATTTATAAAAAAATCTGAAAATATAAAATACTTGCATGAATAAAGTTGTAGAAATACTCTGATACCTCAAATTTGGGGTTTATTCATAATTTTTAGTGAGTTTATAAGCTCAAAAAAAAAACTTGAATTGAATAAATAGTGTAAATTAAACTCCCCTTGACATTTTGTTTCATGGTTTTTTTGCTTAATAAAAATGTGTGTGTGTGTTTTTTTTTTAAACCATTCTTCATTTTCAGGATTTTTAGCACAACACAAATTTGAATCATGGGAAAAAAATATATGAGCTTTATAAATAGTGCCCTTAGTATATATTGTCTTTTTTTCTCAACATAGAAATATATTTTGCAAAAAAAAGTCACTTTTGAGTATTTTTCTGATTCCAGCAACCATGGTTGCAGTTATGCATGCGAATAGAAAGTAAAAAATTTGACCTACTGTAAAATGCAATAACCTTCTTACATGATGTGTTTTATAGTCTAGCACAGTGCAAATGCATGAATACCAATGAAATGTTGGGGCTTGGAAAGTAGGTCACCTAGTGGTTTTTATAGTCTATTAGGATGTACACAGGCATGCAAATAGAATATTAAACTAGCTGCAGTTAGAGTAAGAAGATTAAGTAGACCATAAAAAATCTGACGCCATGGATTTGGTCTCAAGGTACTTTGCAGACGGACTGTTGTATCTATTTTTGAAAGATGATCTATAATGAAGCTTTTTGTTGGGGGGGTCTTTTTTTTTACCAATAACAAAGTACTTTGAAACGAAAGGAGTAATCTTTTGATTCCCATTTACACAATGCTGTGTTCTGCAGAGCTTCTATATTCCGTCCATAAGGCTATCAGTGTAAACCAAGAAGTCTCCAATATTACATTATTATTCATCATTTGTTATGTATGGTGGCTGACTTCAACATGCAGATGGAAGTTATGAATATTTGTTCTTTTCATTTCCATTTTCATTGCAGAAGTGTAGCAGATACAGTATATATTCCCTCTGCAGAATACCAGTAAATAAAACTTTTCATTTCATGTCTGCAATCCAGACCTATTTCAGACTGTTCAGCACTGCTTAAAGGTCCCCATTCCATGTAAAATTACATCAAAGTTTTTCAATTCATTACAACTTGTTATAAAAGTGCAAACTCTTAAAATTATATTGAATTATTTAATAAAATATCTTCTAAAATATCCCTGGGTTTAAGGTTTTATCATTGATGTTCCTTTTTCTGCTCCATTACCGAGTTTATATGATTTTACAAACATTATAAAAAGTGGAAGCCATTAAGTGATACCATCTTACTGGAAGAAAGCACTCCTAACTTTTCAGTTAGCAGTGCTGATGCTTCTTCTGTTCCACCACAGAGTTTAGTGCAGTTGTAGATGCCAGCCTTATAACATAGCTGCTGTATGTGGGCAATGTGTGGCACCACTTCCCACTAGTATAGATGTGGAAAATGGCTGAGGCATGCAAGCAGAAAGGTTCTGAACACTGTAAAGCCACTTGCCTGTTATAAACCGCCCCTACCCCCACAATGCTGTGGGAATGCACCACCTGCCTCACAGTGCTGTGCATTGTGGAATTAAAGGAGAACTAACCCCTAAAAATTAATATGGCTAAAAATGCTATATTTTATATACTGAACTTATTGCACCAGCCTAAAGTTTCAGCCTCTTAATAGCAAAAATTATCCAGAACGACAAACTTGTCATAGGGGGTCATCATCTTGGAAAGTGTCTGGGGGAACTCAGTGCTCACATGCACAGTGGGCGCTGAGCAGCTATTGAGAAGTTAAATTTAGGGGGAGCTTTAGTTCTCTTTTAATAACAATGCACCCCAAAAGACCCCATGGCCTTCCTTTAAAGGAACAGTTCAGTGTAAAATAAAAACTTGGTAAATAGAAAGGCTGTGCAAAATATAATTATTTCTAATATAGTTAGTCAGGCAAAAATGTAATCTATAAATGCTGGAGTGACTGGATGTCTAACAGAACATAACACTACTTCCTGCTTTTCAGCTCTCTAACACTGAGTAAGTCAGCAACTTTAAGGGGGGTCACATGAGACATAATTGTTCAGTGAGTTTGCAGTTGATCCTTAGCATGCAGCTCAGATTCAAAAGTAACAGTTTTGACCCATGTGGCCCCCCTCAAGACAATGCCTACGTAGAAACCAAGAGAGCTGCAAAGCAGGAAGTAGTGTTTTGGCTATTATGTTACACATCCAGTCACTCCAGCCTTTATACATTACATTTTTGCCTGGCTAACTTTACTGGAAAAAAATTTTTTAATTTGCACATCCTATCTATTTACCCAGTTTTTATTTTCATACTGAACAATCACTTCAAAGCTGAACTACCTCACACTGGTCCACAATATTATAAAGGATTGTTTTTGTCCCTGGTTTGTTTTGGTTGGCCATGTCCACCAACATCAAATCATGCAACTTTGTTGCTTGTCATCCAGACAGAAAACCTTTGCAAAAAAGATAAGCAGTTTATGGGGAAACCAAAAAGGACAAAACATTTAAATAGGAAACATCTCTAATTACATTATTATATTCATATGTCCAGTAAAAGAAAATGGGTCCAAGAACTGGAACAACCATCTCTGGCTTCAGCACTTTATTTTAAATTTTTTGCAATGTGTATGACTGCTTTTTTACCTTTTTTTTTTTATTTCACTTTATACTTTTACTTTATACTGTCCACCAAGTTCCATTGTAAACAATACCAACTTGGCCAGTCTTTCTTCATAACACAGATTTTCATACCCTTAACGAACTTAGTTGCCCTTCTTTGGTTTCTTTCTTTCCTCTAAATCTCTTTAATATTCGGTTTGCCCTTGCAGCTGCTGACTAGCATTGCTTGTTACAGCCACGTTTATTACATACTAGTTACCCTAGATCTTGCTCTATTAAAGATTTTGCCTAACATAATCCCATTCAGTGGTGTAATTACCTTTCTTATGAGTCGGGGACGGCATAACCTTAAACCGACTTTCAGCACCAGGGTCTGTGGAGGTATTAGAGGCTATCTACCCTAAATCCCTCTGTTCTTGGTTCCCTAGCTGGGTGAGGTGCTGCCAAGACACTGTTCCCTCTCTAACGTCGTTGAAGCTCATCTATTCATCTACACAATCTACACCTGACTCTCACCAACTACAGCGAGCTTAACCAAGTTACCGTTACACTACTTACCCTCTCCAATAACACTTCTCAGTACTTCTGAGGTTGCAGGCCTCAGGCTCTCTAGCATCATACCCTTGATCTGCTTATCAGCCATAGAGCAAGTAATGCCCAGTTCTCTCTCTCTTGTATAACCTCCCCCTTGTGAACTTTACCTATCCAACAGAACCAATTAAGAACTAACAGCTGTTGTATAACATAATTTATCCTACTCCTTACAGTCTGGTTCACCTGAGGAAGACAGATAGGAGCCCCCCAAAATGTTGTGCATGCAACACACCATTTTGCACAGTATAACTTACAAAATAAATTGTAATGGAAGAGATTGAGATGTCGGTGTGCTTGCCTCTATTGTCTGTGGACTTTCACATAGTGGATCAGCGGAGCAGCACCCTGCAATAGCTGCAGCAGAGTTATAAGGCAGTGAGTGAAGATAATTTTTTTTGAAAGTTACCTTAATTTCTTTCACAGAAAACAAGAACAAAATGACAGCAAACATTCTGTTTGACCATGACTGGTGAATATCAATATTTAAACCCATCACATGCTTTCCGTAGAGATGCCTCAGATGTGATCTCTGCATGGGGATAATTTGAAATATCTGATGATTTAATTGAACAGCATGCATTAATTTGTCTGTATGTTAATGGGAAATTTAATTCACTAAAAAACACAATAAAACTGTGTTAATGTGCTATGTCTTGGAAATATCTTACCTCCCTTTCCCAAAAAAACTATTATAGCAGAAATCACAATTAGTGATGAGCACATCATGTTTTGCTTCACTGAAAATTCAGAATACTGCGGAAAAATTCGCAAAACGCTTGCAGTCAATAGGCGTCAGAATTATTTTACACATGCAAAAAAAGTTCTCACACAAATGCATTGAAGTTAATGGAAGTTTTTCTTGTGGCGACCTTTTCATCTCTGTGACTTTTTTGTCCAAATACATTAAAGTCAATGGGCTTTTCTTTTCTTATGGCGACTTTTGACTCAGTGACAATTTTGTCTTGGCAACTTTTTTGTCACATCAACATTTTTCATGGTGGATTTTTGCTTTAGTTTCATTCAAAGTGCAGACTTTCGCCACAAATCCATTCCTGGTGAAAAAATTTGCTCATCACTAATCACAATTCAGATAAATTACTAGTTACATTTCAGATGGAGTATTTCTGGGAATATATACCCAAGCGTTTTGGAATATAGTAGTCAATCTATGAACCTACTAGCGCCTGTTTGATGAACTATTAAATATGGTAACAATTATAATTATGGATGCAATGGTAATATGGAAACAATAGTAACTAGGATAGCAATAATAACAATAATAACTATGGAAATAATGGTAACTATGGTAGCAATGGTAACTATGGAAACAATAGTAACTATGGTAGCAATAGTAACTTTGAAAACAATAGTAACTATGATAACTATGGAAATAATAGTAACTGTGGTAGCAATGGTAACTATGGAAATAATATAACTATGTTAGCAATAATAACTATGGAAACAATAGTAACTATGGTAGCAATGATAACAGCAAGAACTATATACCATATATACTCGAGTATAAGCCGACCCGAGTATAAGCCGAGGTACCTAATTTTACCTACGAAAACTGGGAAAACTTATTGACTCTAGTATAAGCCTAGACACAACTACAGCCCTGTCTCCCAGCAGCGCACATTCTGCCAAAGCGACCCCCCCAACGTCAAACCGGACTTCTTTGCAAAGTTGATGGTGACAGACAATTGCCAAACGGATTACTGTGTGCATTGTCCCACTGTCCCACTACCATGTACAGAGGGTGCTGTGTGATATTGCCATCACTGTTAATCTTTCCTATAACCAACAGAGGGTGCTGTGTGATATTGCCATCACTGTTAATCCTTCATATAACCAACAGAGGGCGCTGTGTGATATTGCAGTCACTGTTATTCTTTCATATAACCAACAGATGGCGCTGTGTGATATTGCAGTCACTGTTATTCTTTCATATAACCAACAGAGGGTGCTGTGTGATATTGCAGTCATTGTTATTCTTTCATATAACCAACAGAGGGCGCACTGTTATTCTTTCATATAACCAAAAGAGGGTGCTGTGTGATATTGCAGTCACTGTTATTCTTTAATATAAGCAACAGAGGGCGCTGTGTGATATTGCCATCACTGTTAATCCTTCATATAACCAACAGAGGGCGCTGTGTGAAATTGCAGTCACTGTTATTCTTTCATATAACCAACAGATGGCGCTGTGTGATATTGCAGTCACTGTTATTCTTTCATATAACCAACAGAGGGTGCTGTGTGATATTGCAATCACTGTTATTCTTTCATATAACCAACAGATGGCGCTGTGTGATATTGCAGTCACTGTTATTCTTTCATATAACCAACAGAGGGCGCACTGTTATTCTTTCATATAACCAACAGAGGGTGCTGTGTGATATTGCAGTCACTGTTATTCTTTCATATAACCAACAGAGGGCGCACTGTTATTCTTTCATATAACCAACAGAGGGGGCTGTGTGATATTGCAGTCACTGTTAATCTTTCATATAACCAACAGAGGGCGCTGTGTGATATTGCAGTCACTGTTAATTTTTCATATAACCAACAGAGGGTGCACTGTTATTCTTTCATATAACCAACAGATGGCACTGTGTGATTTTGCAGTCACTCTTATTCTTTCATATAACCAACAGAGGGTGCACTGTTATTCTTTCATATAACCAACAGAGGGCATTGTGGGATATTGCAGTCTCTCCCCAAGTGAACTGTTGGTATAGGAATGATTGCCAACTATGGAAAAATAGGAACAATACAAAACAAGTAACTATGACAGCATTGTTAGCAATAGCTGAAATAGTACTATAGTAACTATAGAAGTACCATAGCTCAACGAGGTTAATGCCTTTAATCTACATTTCGCTTAAAATCAAAATCAGATTTTTTCAGATTTTTTTAAATAAAAAAGTCTGATCAAACTAGAATCCACAATGTAACCTAATTTATTAATTCAAAAAAAGCACAATTCAATCGAATTGGGGAGAAACATTATAAAATAGACTATTTCAGACTTTGGACTGATTCCAGAGCAGACAACAGAAACTTCCAAATAGTATAGGGACCATTGACTTATTACAACCTCAGCAGTTATGAGATGCTGGATTTTCAGATTCTGACTTTTTCCATTCTCTAGGTATAATAAATTTCATAAAAGTTCTAGTTTTTTTTTCCACCAAAAATTTGGATTTCATAGTAAAAAACTAAAATTTTTCGAGCTTTTGGCATTCGGACTTTAATAAATAACCCCCTTTGTTTTTTCTTTAGCCTATTTTAATTTTTCCTTAACATAATCACACAAAAAAGGTTTCTCTTTTCTTTTTTTCTTTTCTATATCTTTTTGTTCTGAAAAAGTATATACATTAAAATAAAAATAACAATGAAAATCCAGCAACAAGATCTACCAGGGTCAGTCACTACATACATCAAATCCCAGGCTGGAAAGAATTAGCACAGAAACACCAACATTTTAGAAAACATCAAATAACTAAATCATTGACTTATTGTAGATCCTTCTTTGGTGCTTAGTAGTCACTTTTCCTTATATTACAATAGGTGTAATCATTATCCTATATTTATGCACATACATTTTTTTAACAAGTGTGGCATCTCATTTTTTCTCTGTTACAATTATAGCAAATTGTAAGGCTGTTTTATTTTAAGGTATTCCTAGAAACTATGAGTATCCACTCTTGCAGTCAATTAAATGGCAAAATAGATACATTTATTTCTTTTTTTGTTGTTGGCAGCTCTGGGGCATACTTCTTGGCTTTCTACTGCAGAAATACATAAAATATGTACAGTAGTTTTATATGGAGGTCACTGCATACCTAAAACTACAGATAGTTTATATATTACTTTTCACTATACATTTACACCTGAAGTTAAATTATATAGTGAATAAACTACCCCATATTGTAAAACATAAGGATATTAAAAGTCACTGAGGAGTTTCATGACCACGTAAAGCACAAGGCGACTCCAAGGTTACTTAAGGGGTATTTTATTTATTATAATACACAAGTTTTAGTGAGTCATGTGACAAAAATAACATCAGTTGTCACTGTTTATAACAGATGACATCACTAGTCACCATTTATAAGGATATCATTTACAAGATATTCATAGCTTTTGTTTATTATATGCATAGACACTTGTATGTCTCACTTCATTAAGTGAATTTTAATGATGTTTATAAATGGCAGCAAAGCCAGTCATGTAGAGATAATGCTAATTATGCAAAAGCTAGACATGACCTAATTCATTTTAATACGTTTTTAGAGAATGAACCAATAACTAAAATTTCTACTTGACAGTTATATAATAGAACTAAAATGTCATTTGTCAATTGTAAAACTGACACTCAGTCTATAGTGATCATTGAAGGGAGCCATGCAGGTTGAATATGTGGCCTTGGGTCAGTTGGCAGTAATTGTGACTAATTGGTGTTTTCCTGCATTACTTTGCATTCACCATGGCTCATGAATGCCAAAACCTGGAGTAATTATTTTCAGCTGATATGGTGGAAGTGTTGCCCAATTTAGGCACAAGCTGTGAAAGATATAAACAGAAGCAGAGATAAACACAAAACAAATGTGTGATTCAGAGCAGAACATTTTGAAAAGTTGCACTCTGTGGGTAACCAACACAAAATCCTAATCATTTGACCAACAGCATTCTTTTCAGTCTTTTTAATCTGCATTTTCCAACTCTGCTACCATCATGTGGTCAGTGCTACTTGCATCTATTCATGATGTCCTTCACTCATGTGTCGGCAGTAACACATGTACACATCTCATTGTTATCAGTCATGCAATCACAACAAATGATGTCTAAAACAGGTTTAATCTACAGCCATTTACCAGGGGAGTCACAGATGCATATATATTCACAAAGTGCCTTTTTATCAAAGGCTAATGACTTTGTATTGGTTACAATAAAACAGAACAAAAGTTGGTATCTTAATAAATGACTGAAAATAGGGATTAGACAAATTTAAAGAAACAGGCTACTAAGCTTATTCATGGAAGGCTTGAAGAAAGACTTGATTTTGTTTCTAGAAAGTGGAACCCAAATGGAGTTTTGATTAATGCTTATACAGTAAATCCATCATTGGTCTATAAAGTGATCTAATTATTTTCAGAGCAATGCAATATGCAAGGGACATTCCTTGAATTGTCAGGAGAGTATCAACATAAGATCAATAAAGTCAATTATACTATAAGGATCTTTGCCTACAGAACTGTCATTGCCAATTTATGCTGAGATCATTTTTTTTTTTTGTCTAAAAGTCTCCAAGGTCAAGGCAGAAGTTTTAATATAGAATGCCCTTCTTCCTCCTGGCACAATTAACTAATGCTTCATTTTGTTAAGCTTTGATGGGTTTTAGTTTGACTTTATACTTTGACAGTATAAACAGGGTCTTTGAAAAGTGGAACTTGAGGAATGGGTTTCTATTTTCAGCTTAACTATTAGGTTACTATATTTTGTAACTTTTTTTTGCTCAACTTCTATATTTTACCATGCTTTAATTAAGCAAGAATGAATGCCCTTTTTGTAATCTGGATTGTTTCTTACTGATTATTAGAAACTGTGATCATTTTTGCAATGTCTAGCTAGGCTGACCAGTTTCTGCAATTATAATACACCAGGCTACTCTATAATCTTTCCCTCTCTAAATTTCAGTATCCAGTGGAAGCTCCACATCCCATATTTTATGATTATATTATAGGTGCAGTTTGCCTAAGACTATAACTGACAGGTAGTGATGGGCGAATTTGTCCCCCACAGAAAAATTAGCAAAAGTGTGAAAAATTCATGAAATGCATTGGTCAGTTTTGATGCAAGTGACAATTGTGACGCACGACTATTTTGATGTGCAACCATTTTTTTTGTTTAGGTGAATTTTTCGCCTGCAAATTTTTGCCGCAGTTTCACAAAAACATTGCCGGGCGTCGAATCGCCCTCGAATCCTTGCCTCGTGAATTTATTAGCCCATCACTACTGACAGGCAGCCAGTATGGCCATTTGCAAGAGGTGCTTGAAACCTTAGCAAAACCCACCTCAAACATAAATCAGTTTAGGAATTAATTGTTTTTAGAATTAAGGAGTAAAGCAGTAGAAGCGTGGGCAGACTATACAACTGTCATGTAGACAGTTCCCTGAGGTACAATCCCAACCAAGGAATAGATGCCGAGGAAAAGTAAATGAAAAAGAAACTTCATACATAAATAACAAACATTAGCCTCACATAAAAAAATAACAATACCGTAACCTAAATCAATTAATTGAAAATGCTATTTTTGTTTCCATAACAAAGAAGAATGTCAAACTGATTAGCCTAATTTAGTATTTTTGAGATAATATTTTCACTTCAGTTGATATTGAATATATAGGTTTAAAATCTCAAACTTTTCCTACAGAACTCATTTCCTATCATTTAAAAAAAAAGATGTTTCAGTGTTCCAATTGTACTGTGAAGTTTAAACATATTTGTCACTGTCAGACACAGCTTTTCCTTCAATATTTGTATTAACAGTATTAAATCCTGTGGGGACATGAAAGCTCTTGAAAAATATGTTAGAGGACATTATAGACATAGTGAAGGGGATCTCTCTTCATGCAAAAAAAAAAACAGACAAATGGACTTGAGAAAGAGAATTTTCACCTGAAGAAAAGAAAATTATTATTTTCATGGGGCAGAAAAGCTGGGGTAAGCCCTGCTGTGAGATGGTGTGATGGCAGAATAATTTTAAAGTAAAGTTATCATGAAAGCAAAAAAAAAGTTGTGCTCACCAATAAATTTAAAACCATTAAGCGGGGATGTAACCACAAAATCAATACAGGCAAATACAAGAGGTCCTCTGCACTCAACCCATTATCATTGCACCCCCGCTTAATGTTTTAAAAATTCACAACAAAATAATGGACTCTGTATGGTTAAGATAAGAAACTGAAATCAGCTCTTGAGAAGCAGGGAAATGCTAAACCTGCTTGCGAAACATTTGTTGACAACAGATACTGCTGGAGCATGTGGAACGACAGGTGCAATGACACAGAAAGTGCAATCATAAATGCACAGATGTCTCATTTATTCTGGTTTATAGTCTATTACTTTACTGTTTACTTGCATTCATTTCTCCCTTTGGTGCCATTTCTGGTTGTAACAACATGTTAATTTTCTTTGGCCAAGAACTAGTTAATGCTAGGAAACCACAAACAGAGAGAAATATTTTGTAAAAAAGCTCCATATCTATATTCCACAAAAAAACACAATGTAAGGGTTTTATCTTCTCTGTGATTTTTTTTTTGTAATATAGTTTTGCATATTTACATCTAAATATAAAACTAGTAGATCTTATGCTGGTTTTAATCTTCCACAGGTATCAGTAGAAAAAGTTTTTAGTGTTCTATAAAGGCTTTTATGCACCCTCTGAGTCAGTATTAACATGTTCATCAAATATTCATTGCCCTTATGAATAGAAAGCAACCTTACCTTAAAATAACTTTTCAGTATGATGCTGGGGATAATTTTGCTCTCTTTTTTTCCTTTGCCGGTTTAAATATATTTAACTTTCTTCCTGCAGCTTACCCAATTTTAGTTTAAACTACTACTTGGCCTGTAAATCTAGCAACCAGGCAATGTTCTTCAATGATAGACTGGAATATTAATTGGAGAAGTCATATATTAGAGAATACGTAATGCAAAATGATTGCAATAAAATCCATCTTTATTGTGAGCCTAACATCCAAATTAGAGCATTCTAAACCTCAGGCTGAAGAGAGTCAAAATCAAATGGCTATTCCAAAACATTAAATAATAAGTAAAGGAATAAAAACCAATAGCTAAATTGTTTAGATAATTGCCAAAAACCTACTCAAACTTACCCTTAAAGGGGTGTTTCACTTTTAAGTAAACTTTTGGGGGATTAATTCCAAAGAAGTAGAAAAAAAACTAAAAATGTTTGTGATTTATTAAACCCAGAGGCTGCTAAAAGTCCAAATAAAAAAGTACTTCATCTCAAACCTGCTGAGATCATGTAGAAGTCAATGTCAGATGTTCCTTTTACAATTGGAAGATAATATGACCTGCACTGGGTTTTGAACAATAGTCTGAAAAATTCATGGTTTTCAGGGGTCAAATCACAAAAATTGTATGATTTGGTGTTTTTCACGATTTTATCGAGTCTTTTCTGGCACCAGAGGGGCACATTTACGTAGCTCGAGTTAAGGAATAGAATAAAAAATACTTCAAATTTCGAAGTATTTTTTGGCTACTTCGACCATCGAATTGGCTACTTCGACCTTTGACTACGACTTCAAATCGAACGATTCGAACTAAAAATCGCTCGACTATTTGACCATTCGATAGTCGAAGTACTGTCTCTTTAAAAAAAACTTCGACCACCTACTTCGCCACCTAAAACCTACCGAACCTCAATGTTAGCCTATGGGGAAGGTCCCATAGGCTTTCTAGCCAATTTGTGATCGAAGGAAAATCGTTCGATCGATGGTTAATTAACCCTCGATATTCGACCCTAAGTAAATGTAACCCCAAGTGTGTTATTGGACCGCCACTCTGTTCTGTGAAGCAAATAAATATATTTAAATATAATAGCAAGGTGCAATACATTTTTGCCCCTTAATTCAAGCAAAAAAAGAGACTCTCCATTAACCTTAATAAGCATTATGGGATATTAAATAGTATTAATTACTAGGATATATCTTTTGTGCAAAAAGCTACTGTATATATCCTCATCTGTGCGCAAATATAGGTTGTCCTTATATATTTAACATATTTAAAGAAACTGGCTTGATTCAGAACTCCAAAATTTTAGTGTACTTATAATATATGTTCATTTTGGGGGAGATTTTTCAGATGATGCAGGTTTTCCATGAAGAATATGGAAATGTGGGAGATAAACTGCTTAGTTGTAAATGCCTGAGATCAAGCACTTTTAAAAGTGAAACTAAAATTATGTAATGTGTACGTGAATGTTATAAAACGCTGGAAAATAAGATTGGAAAGAAACTGGTTACAATGTCCCATTAAAAGTGTGTAAGACCTCATATCTTTGGGGGCTGAGAACTCAACATCCTCTGAACTCCTCTGTTGCTTTCCAGTCCATATAAAATATACAAGCTGTTTCTAAATTATTTTTGTTATTCTTTTTTTAACGGGCAGCTACCAGGTTACTCATTGTATTCATAACCTACAAGAGCGATATAATAATCCCTTTTATATAGGCACAGTTGTCTAATGTGTATGTAACCTTCTTACCAAATACTATGTACTATGAAAACCAGTTTGGTAATCAGAAAATTGAATTTCTGAAATCAGAAAGCTTAAAGCTTTATGAAAGTCAGAAGCTTAAACCTAAAATGGATTTTATGGATTTACCAGGGAATAACAGTACCATAGTATCACTATGAAAATGTATTTAACCACGTGTCTGAAGTTTGGAATAAGCTCTGCAAAAGACAAAATATGTGTAATTTGTCTGCTAAAGAAGCCATTATTCTCTTTGCATATTACAGCATAAGACAACAAATAATATATAGCAGATACGTGGAAGCTTTTGCTGTAATGGACAAACAATGATATAAAGAGGAAGCTGCTAGAAAATTCAACACAATTCACCCAATAATATCAGGTATTGGATCACTCCTTGAACCGCTGTCAAATATATAGAGAGCTACCTCCAGCCCATTGTCTGTAAAATACCTACGTCTCTCAAAGATACTACTGATGTACTTATGTACTTACTGAATATACAGCTTCCAGATGTAGTCTTGATGCACAGATTTCATGTACTGTACTTCCATTTCACAAACAGAGTGTATGAGCCATATTGTGGTAATTCACATTACTTATATTTCATGACTGATTAACTATTGTGTTACAAAAATACTTCTTTAGATTTATGAAGACTTATTATTGGCAATACCAGGGTACATAGGAGGGGCAGTGATTGCACCCTGATTTCCCCATATATTAATTAATAAACTAGAACAGAGCTTGCTGTTACATGGGCCATATATTAGTGATCATATAATTAGATATTGAAGATATGTGAACAACTTACTGGTTAAATGAAAAGGGACATGGGCCAGATTCTGGAGAATGGTGCATTAATCTGACCAGGGGCATCTGACCATTGATAGGGAAATGTAATAAATAGTGATGGGCGAATTTGCGCCGTTTCGCCGGAAAATTCGCGAATTTCGCAAAACGGCAAAAAATTCGCGAAACGGCGTCCGTTTTTCCAAAAAAAAATTGTAACGCCGGCGAATTTTTTTCTGCGAATTTTAGCCGGCATTTCGCGAATTTATTCGCTGGCGGCGAATGGCGCAAATTCGCAGCGAATTTGCACCTGGTGAATAAATTCGCCCATCACTAATAAATGTGCAATGTGGAAATGTATGCCTTTGCAGGAACAACTTTTCCTTTGAGTGAGTTTGATATAGCTTTTGCAAAACTGAGAACTTTAACAACCACTTACAATAGTTGAAGAAAGATTGGGAAGTTTGCGCCAATGTGCAATGGATGTAATAAAACGTCTTACTGAAAAGGTTGTTAAGTTTGCTCCAAAAGATAACACCTTCAAGCACTGCTTAAAAGTGTGCAATGAATTTTTGCATTGCAGTAATAGAAAAATATTATATTACAAAATGCTAAATTTTATTCTTATTTATGCAAATTGTTTTTCTCTTTGTGACTTTTATTACATTACCCCCTAAGTTTACTAGTGAAATATCACCCACGTCCATTAACTTATTTGATGTAAACGAGGGACTTAAAATAACAATACAATTGTTACAGAAATGTATTCCAAAACTACACACTTTAATACACTGTTATATCCTACTAATCCTCCTAATCCAAAAACATAAAAGCGATTACTTAAGACCCATACATACAACTCATAGCCTCTCATACCCACTGCAGTATGACATACATTTCACACTGCAGCAACCATTTAGCAAATTTATTTTAGGCTATAATTAGAACAATCTACTACCTACAATCCTTCTCCAAATCCAAGGAAAGCCCCCATGGTCCCATATAGAAAAACACCATTTGTATCTAGTAGAGTAATAAAAATGCAGTGTAACAAAATTGAGTGAAGTATATAACAATATTGGGCTATTTTACAGTAAGATTACCTATATGACACACTATTCTTTAACCTTCTTGTGTTTTGTAGCACTAGAGTAGAAGCTCTGATTCACATTCTGCTTCTATCAGACATCCACAAAAAAAGGGGAACCCATGCATGCAATAACTGCATCTGCTTCCCTAAGTTATACAGGGTGAAATGTAAGCCATTCCGACAAAATGCACACTAATAAAATTAAAATATTTTTCTACCTGTGATATTAATCATGTTGTATACATTGCTCAAATGTCTGTTTGGACAGACATGCCAAGCAGTGAAGAAATGTATAAAGAAACACAATGGCAATAAAGCAGGAACAGAGAAAGAAAGCACATCTAAGTAATTATTCTGCATTCATCCTTCTTTCCAATTTTCTGCATTATCCAAGAATACTTTGATGGATGTTAGTGATGGCGCATCCTGGGAGTGGTAAAAGAGGACCTTTTGCTATTAATGTTATAGTCTGTCTACTCTATAAACACAACACAATATGTTAGGTATGTACACTTTTTATCAGACATGGGTGGTATATAAAAATGTATCTTTATATACAGTTAGGGGCAGATTTACATATGGTCGAATATCGAGGGTTAATTAACCTCGATATTCAACTGCCGAATGTAAATCCTTCGACTTCGAATATCGAAGTCGAAGGATTTACCGCAAATAGTTTGATCGAACGAAAAATCGTTCAATTCAAAGGATTTTAATCCATCGATCGAACGATTTTTCTTCGACTAAATAATTGTTAGAAAGCCTATGGGGACCTTCCCCATAGGCAAAGTAGGGGGTCGAAGTTTTTTTTAAAGAGACAGTACTTCGAAACTATCGAATGGTCGAATATTCGAACGATTTTTATTTCGAATCGTTCGATTCAAATTCGAAGTCGTAGTCGAAGGTCGAAGTAGCCAATTCGATGGTCGAAGTAGCCAAAAAAACATTCGGAATTCGTAGTTTTTTTTTATTCTATTCCTTCACTCGAACTAAGTGAATGTGCCCCTTAATGTGGCAATTGCAACAATGTAATATCAGAAAAACATCAGTATACATAGTAAATATACATCCCATCCAAATTGTCTATACAGAGTAAAAGAAGGCAACAATAAGCGAATACTCTGATATTACATTGTTGCAATTGCCTCATTAACTCTAAATTAAGATACATTTTTATGATAAAACCCTTGATTGGTGAAAAGTTTTTTTGAGTGTACATATCTAACATATTGGGGCCGATTCACTAAGGGTCGAATATCGAGGGTTAATTAACCCTCGATATTCGACTAGGAATTAAAATCCTTCGACTTCGAATATAGAAGTCGAAGGATTTTAGCGCAGATAGTTCGATCGAACGTTTCGAAGGATTAAAATCCAAATATCCTTCGATCAAAAAAAGTTAGCCAAGCCTATGGGGACCTTCCCCATAGGCTAACATTGACTTCGGTAGCTTTTAGATGCCGAACTTGTGGTCGAATTTTTTTTTTAAAGAGACAGTACTTCGACTATCGAATGGTTGAATAGTCAAACGATTTTTACTTCGAATCCTTCGATTCGAATTCGTAGTCGAAGGTCGAAGTAGCCAATTCGATGGTCGAAGTAGCCCAAAAAAAACTTCGAAATTCGAAGTTTTCTTAATTCGAATCCTTCACTCGAAGTTAGTGAATCGGCCCAATTGTGTAGTGTATATTAGGTTACTCGATGTATGGGTTACCATAGGTCTTTTGCGCCTCTTACCATACACAGTTATAATATTTTTTTCAAAATCGTGTGCCCTCCATTGATCCTATATTATTTCTCTATAAACACAACCAAGTTGAGGAACGGTTTTTCATACTGAATTTTTATGCCATCTCATTAAGGCATTAGAATGTGATTTGCTCAGTGCAATTCAGTTGTTTCGGGAAGTGAATCTCACTTACGGAACCCTGGAAGTACCACCTCCTGAAGTAAGTGTTATTTCCAGGGCTTTCTTGATTCAGTGTGACCTTTACATTGCATTCTCATACAATTCCACACAATTTATCAAAGCAGACTAAAATTGAGATTGGCACAACACTCAGGTTGTAAGAAATGCACATGAGTACAAATATCTTTCCTAAAGCATTTAATTGCAGCACAATAGCACCCTATTTTGCACTTTTCACTTGTGCTTGCCTTTGTAAAACAACCAGTATGTACTTATTAATACACATACATGCAGATACAAGAAAGGATAGACCTATTTCTTTAAAGAACCTTTGAGCTCCATCACACTATGGGGCAAACTTTCTTACCTTCAAGTTGCGCCAGAGTTGGCGTCGCCGCACTTCGCCAGACAAAGTTTCGCCAGGGCGCCGCTAACTCACTAAAATCTGAAGTTGCGCTCAGGGAGGCGAAAGGTAGCGAAGTTGCACTACCATTAAGTCAAGCAAAGCGAAGTTACACTAGCGATGCCTAATTTACATACGGCGCCAAGTTAAAGTACAATGGATGTATATGTAGCAGCAAATACATTACACTACACAAGCCTGGGAAAGCTTCATAAAATAAAATAGAGTTGTTATTTTGCCCTATACATGTGCCCACTGTATAGTTTAGGTGCCATATGTTAGGAAATGTCGGGGGGAAGGAGGGTACCCCCAAAAAAATTTACAATCTTTTTCAGTCTATCACCCTTAAAAAAGTAAAAGACGCCAGCGTTTTTGGGCCTTAGAAAAAATTTTAACTTTTTTTGAAGCAATCCCTATCTACTCTATTGCACTTCGCCTGGTCTGAGGTGGCGAAGGCAAGTCTGGCACAAGAGGTAACGTTCAGTAAAATGCGCAAGTTAGTGACTAGCGTAATTACGTCCCTTCGCCATATCGCAACTTCGCCTGGCGTAAGGGTGTGAAGTATCGCTAGAGTAGGTCCACTTCACTAGCAAATTTACGCCAGCACCCGTTAGTAAATCGGCGAAGTAGCAAAGTGACGTCACACTGGCGAATTTGCGCTAGCGTTAGCCGCTTCGCGCTTTAGTGAATTTGCCCCTATGAGACAACTCTGCTAGAGTTACACAGCATATGGCTGTTTGAATATTACCCATAGGGCCTCATATATCTTAAATTTTGTGCTCCAAAGTGCAGATTTCAATACTGCCAGAAGAACAAATTTAACACTGACAGAAATAAACGAATTATCAACAGATTTCAGAATGCTACTTTTGGGAAATGGTATTAATTTTACTTGTTCTGCTGAAAACTGAACTTTCAATTTATCTTAAAATTATTGGGCCAGGATTCCATTTTGAGTTGAAAAGGAACAGTCAATTGTACATTGAATTCAATTACATCTAAGACCATGCATGAGTAATTACAACTGAAACTGATTCAATTATAATAGCACAATAGTCTGTAAATATAGGTGAGCCTTGGGACCAGTTATCCAGAATGCTAGGGACCTGGGGTTTTCTGATTAAGGGCTCTTTCCTTAATTTGGATCTCCATGCCTTAAAGCTACTAAAAATATTTTAAACCTCAAATAAACCTGATAGATTTGTTTTGACTCCAAAAAGTATTAATTATATCTTCATTTGGATCAAGTACAATGTACTGTTTTATTATTACATAGAAAAAGGATATCATTTTTTTATAAATTGATTTATTTTATTAAAATGGAGTCTATGGGAAATGGTATTCCTGTAATTATGAACTATTTTGATAATGGATTTCTGGATAATGTATCCTATACCTGTACTTCCATGTTCAATGTTACCACTCCTTAAATTCTTAGAACACTATGGGGCTGATTTATCAAAATCAAGTTGGCATTTGTTTCACAATTCGCGAAAAAACTCTGTGAAAAATGCAAATGTGAATATACTCGAGAATATTCTTCAGAAGTTCGAATAATCATTATTTTTTTAAAGAAAAAACTCAAGAAAAGTCACGAGAAAAAACTTGACAAGTAAAGCTGGTGAGCTTCAATAAAAATCAATGGGAATAGTCTTTAACAACATTATTTATTTATTTTTCCAGTTCATTAAAACACTAGTGTTTTGTAGCTTCATTGAAAAAGAATGAAACAATATGATTCTCTCTGGCATGCAACTTTTTCTCTTAGAAAAAAACTTGCACGAATATTTTGGCATGGTTTATTCCTAAACAAGCTAGCGAAAAAAGTTGCAAATGTTTTGCCGCAGATTAATTTTTGGCACCCACGTTTTATTCCTCGAAAATTTGTCTATAGGCCTCCACATATAACCCCCAGCATCATCTCTCCCAAGATTTGTTCCCTATAAAAAATACTCAAATGAACTGGTTTGCTAAAATATAGAAAACTTAGAAAACATAAAAAGGACTTTAAAATAAACCCCAAAGCTTCAATTTTAACATAAGGTTTATTTTTATTGTTGGACTCTGATTTGATACAAGTGAACAGACACCAGAGTTGAATTTCGGCAAGAGGTACATGACGGGTCAGTGCCCCAGGCCCCCGACCTCATCTCTGCCAAACTAATTACAGTTGAAACAAAGAGACAAGAGGAAGAGATCCATGCCCCATAGAGCTTACAATCTAAATGGAAGGGTAACTTTTAGACACGAATAGAAAGTTGTTAAGTGCTGCAGGTTACGGTGGGTGACACTGCCATATAAGTGGCAATTCCCAGTTTCGGGGGCAGATTTATCAAGGGTTGAATTTCAAATTCATGGGAGTTATTTTAAACTCCCATGAACTCCCATGAACTGGAAATTCAATCAACTGCAATTTATTAAATAAAATAGTATTTTTGGTACTCAGATGAATAGGATCAACCCCAAACTCAAATTTGAATCTAATTCGAGTTGATTCGAATCAAATTTGATTCAAGTTTTATTTCTGAAAAATATTCAAATGTCAAGAAGGATGCAAGCAACTTCAAATTTATCCCAGGACATCCTCCATAGGTTAAAACAGCAATTCAGCATATTTAAGGTGGCGAATAGTCAAATTTGAGTGCTTAAAGGGCCAGTGTATGATATTTTTTTAAAATCGAATTTGAATTTTAAAAAAAACTCGAATCAAATTTTAACAATTACCTAGTCAGATCTGACAGTTTTGGTCATAAAAAAAATTTGACCCTTGATAAATTTGCCCCTAGGTGTTATTTGAGTGCCTTAAGAGGTATTCAGTTAAGAAGAAGATGGCCAGGAACTTATGGAGACACAAGAGAAGAAATATGGTGGGGTGCAGAGGAGTGAAAAGCCTTGAAGATTATGAATAGGACTTCCTAAAAAAATCTTTGTTTTATGGGAAGCCATGATAAGGACTTCAGCAGTGAAGGGGTCTGTACTCTCTTGAATGAGAGGAGAATTCTGGCTGCAGTGTTTAATACTGTAAAGGAAGTAGATGGGAGTTAGGGAGGCAAGTTAGTAGCAAGTTAAAGTAACCTAGATGGGATAGGATGAGAGCATGTATGAGCATCTTAGCTTTTACATGTGGAAATGACAACACAATGAGGCGACAGGTTAATGAACATACCACCAATATCGATAGTAAAGGGGAATTGGACCAGGTTTAGATGGAAATATGATTAGTTTGTTTTTTGTTAAGTTGAGTATGAGGTGGTGTTGGTTCATTGAGATGGAGATAGCTAGGAAGCAGTTAGAGATTTGTATCTCAGATTCAACTGTTAATGAAAAGTTTAATAAATATATTTGGTTATAATCAGCATACAGATGAGCCAAATGAGTGAATGAAATCTCCCAAAGATAGAGTGTATAGGGAGAATGGGCTAACTGCCAAGCCTTGTGGCACCTTTATGTTTAGTGGAACTAGTGCTGAGGTTTTTTTGGCTAATATTTATACTATCCAGTCCATTAATTTTCATTGTATTTAAACAGATGTATTTATTCCCTTAAAATACCTAATTTATTCACCACCAATTATCGGGTGTATGTGGTGAAACTGGAAACAGTCAGAACTGGTTAAAATAGAAGACGCAAATTGGATCCCATTTCATGAATAAGGATGGTTTTAACATATTTCTAAATTGCATAGCCAAAACATACATGCACATTGGTAAGGTATTGTGCTCTTTAAAATTGCTCTTTTATTTAGCAATATGACAACAGCAGTATTGCTACAGGTATGGGACCTGTTATCCAGAATGCTCGGGACTTGGTGTTTTCCATATAAGAAATCTTTCCATAATGTGGATCACCGTAAGTTGTCTACTAAAAAAAAATTGATTGTAAAGGAGTCTACGGGAGATGGCCTTCCCCTCATTCAGAGCTTTCTGGATAACGGGTGTCTGGATAAAGGATCCTATACCTGTAGTACCAATTACACATTTTAAAAAAGGATAATATATTATTACATTTCAGTTTACTATTTATTAATTGTGTATTCTTTAATTGAATTACAGTATCTTTGCATACAGTTCAAATACATCTTTCTGCCATCCCCTCCCCTAAAAAAAATCCCACACATGCATTATTTCAAGTATTTTAGATTTTGAGATTATCTATGTGTTTCACCACCTGGACTTGCATTTTGAGGTCATTATTAGCATGACTATTTTTTAAACTGCCTCTATCTCACAATTCATATAAGTGAACATTGGCCCAGGTAGGACTAAAACATCAAAGTGTTTTACTTTAATAAACTCACAATTCACTCAGTCTAAATAGGTGAATATGTATGGGACATAATCTACTTAATTTCATTTAAAGAATGGCCTTTCACCAAACCCATAAAAATACATCAAACCCACAAGTAGTACTGATCGCAGCTGCTGGCAGTTTAAAGTAGAGAGCTGGTGGCACACTTCTAAGTATCCATAGGGTAAGCAATATCTCAGGAGACTGATGCACTCATAAAATATTTAAAGTAAAACATTAACGCTGAATTCAAAATGGGAAACATAAAACAGGACAAATGAGTGTTTGCTTAATTTATACAGTGAACTGCAGTCAGCGAGTGCCGACAGGCTACAGCTGTTCACTGTAATTTCCTTCTTCTCCTCTCAAAAAAATACTCATGCATTCCTAAAAATTAACTAATAAAATTTAAAAAAATGCAATTTTATCCTAGTGAATGGCATTAGGAGCAGCAATCAGCATGGCTTTATGAACGATAGGTCATGTCAGATGAATTTGATAGCTTTTTATGAGGTAAGTAAGATGCTGGACAGAGGGGGAACAGTTGATCTATTTGGATTTTACTAGCAGTATCTGTCCAGCAGATTGTTTTCTGCACTCCTGGCTTTGGCTTTTAAAAAGTGTTTGATACTGTCACCCATAATCACTGCTTTCTAAACCAAGGTCTGTTGGGTTTAATGAAGAAGTTTACACGTGGATAGGACACTGGCTACAGGATCGGGTACAGAGGGTGGTTGTTAATGGTACATTCTCTACTTGGAGTAAGGTATGGTTCTTTAATGACTTGGGGCAGGGAATTGTAAGTAATGTCAAAACACTCAACAGGCAGACAGCACTTCTGGACATTATTTATTTTGAAAACTGCTGCAAATGGCCTAACGCGTTTCGGGATTGGATCCCTTATTCATAGGAGCCTATGATTAAGGGATCCAATCCGAAACACGTTAGGCCGTTTGCAGCAGTTTTCAAAATAAATAAAGTCCAGAAGTGCCGTCTGCCTGTGGAGTGTTTTGATGTACTTACAGTGGGGACACCGTTGACAGAGCACCTGGCTAAGGGGAAGAGCGACGAGCTGGAGCAGTCTTATTTTCAGATTTTCTACTGATATTGTAAGTAATGTATCAGTGTTTGCAGATGACACAAAACTATGCATCCCAATGAATTACATTCAGGATGCGGCATCCTTGCTGCAGGATTTTGACAAACTGCCATATATATACATATTGTCAATTTCCCAGCTGCCCCTGGTCATGTGACTTGTGCCTGAACTTTAGGAGATAAATGCTTTCTGGCAGGTTGCTGTTTTTCCTTCTCAATGTAACTGAATGTGTCTCAGTGGGACATGGGTTTTTACTATTGAGTGTTGTTCTTAGATCTACCAGGCAGCTGTTATCTTGTGTTAGGGAGCTGCTATCTGGTTACCTTCCCATTGTTCTTTTGTTTGGCTGCTGGGGGAAAAAGGGAGGGGGGTGATATCACTCTAAAGGTGGCCATACACGGATAGATCCGCTCGTTTGGCGATGTCGCCAAACGAGCGGATCTCCCTCCGATATGCCCACCTTGAGGTGGGCAATATCGGGCTGATCCGATCGTGGGCCCTAGGGCCCAACGATCGGATCCTAGCGTTCGCCAAATGGGCGGTCGGATCGCGGGACCGCATCAACGAACAGATGTGGCCGCGATCCGACGGGATTTTTAACCCCATCCGATCGAGATCTGGCCGACTTTCGGCCAGATCTCGATCGGGGAAGCCCGTCGGGGGCCCCCATACACGGGCCAATAAGCTGCCGACTTGGTCTGTCGGCAGCTTTTATCGGCCCGTGTATGGCCACCTTAACTTGCAGTACAGCAGTAAAGAGTGATTGAAGTTTATCAGAGCACAAGTCACATGACTTGGGGCAGCTGCGAAATTGACAATATGTCTAGCCCCATGTCAGATTTCAAAATTGAATATAAAAAAATCTGTTTGCTCTTTTGAGAAATGGATTTCTGCTGGAGCAGCACTATTAACTGATTCATTTTGAAAACATTTTTTTCCCATGACAGTATCCCTTTAAAGCTACTCTATGTTTGGTTCTTGCAAGGTAGATCATTAGATTACCAGTATACCACCCCTCCCTGGCAGGAGTCCATTATGCAGGGGGATTATGTGTTAACTGGATATATAATCTAATCTAAAAGAATCCAAGTCTATTGCATGCAAATTACAGTATTACAGTTTTACAATTTCCACTTCTGCAATGGTGAATCTCAAATTCACTCACATCAAGAGTTAAAGATTCTCCCTTTTAAAATGAGCGTTCAATTAATGAAATGTTGACTCATAATATAGCTTTTATACACCAAAAGGACACTACAACAATCTGTTTCTAGGTAAAGTTGTCATGGGATAATGAAATAATTGATGCAGAGCATGTAGTGTATACTGGTCTACTGCTTAAAAGCAATCATCTGGTTGGTTGGTAAGGACTGGAGTAAATTTAAAATGTATTGCAATCCCCCTAAAATGTTTTGCTGCTGTTGTAAGGGATCTCATCTTGATCTAAGCCCATTAAGACAGTTATATGAGTCTGGCCTGTAGTATGCTGTATGTTGATCCATATAATCAATAGGCATGAGTGTACTATTTGTCAAGATGTAAAAGCTATGTGTAGAGTTCTAAAACGGCAAATCAATCTAAAAATGCCATGCTTCTTGGGTTTGCAGTATTTCACTTTGAATTTACAAACATTAAACTCAGTCTCTTACTTAAAATCAGGCGGGTAGGAGTTTTTGGGTAAAAAAAAAAGAATATTTAAAAATAGGTTGAACTAAACCTCAGTGTAAATTCATTATTAATGCACATCTACCTAATACACAGGGTCCAGGCTTTGCAGTATTGTTCCTATTTATTGTAAACTGTTCATTCGGCAACTGCAATTATTGCACGATCTGATTACTAGTACATTCTATCCTATTCTTTCATTCTGTAGTAATAATAATGCTTGAACATAATATATAGGCATGAGCAAACTTTTTTTGCCTACTATAGTTAAATTCACCATAAAAATTCTGGAAATATTTTTTCCTATGAAGAACAGTTGTAGCACAGTAGAAAGGAGCGTCACTAACATAAGGTAGGGCAATGTACATGCTATAGCAGATTTGAAAATATTTTAACCACAGTGTAATTTTCTATTCCCAATGCGGCCAAATAAGTTCAGAAAATTTTCACAAATTTTTCAGCAAACATATGCGGCAGTTTGGTTCATCGCTAGTCATAAACTTTGAGAATTTTGAGTTTATGTTAAGCTTAGGGTGCTTGAATTGAAATGTAGTTTCCATATCTCGTTTACTAACACAACAAACAGTTACCAACAGACAAATGGAGGGTGTGTACCCTTGAAATGTTGACTGCACTTCACCAGTCGTGTCTGTGAATGAATAAAATTGGTTATGCACCAGAAGTAAATGTGTGCCTAGTTTAGGAATATAAACCGTTACATGCCAAAAAATCTAAAGTTTGTCTTTTAACAGCTGACAAATAAATGCTGCCCTCTGATTGTTGCTATGGGTTTACACCGGCTTAGGGTGTGATCAGTGTCAAGAGTAGAATGCATTTATTAATACAGGTAAGTAGAAAGGAATAAGCAAATATGCAGCATGCACATACAAATGAACAAGTACAAGGCAGTACAAAATCTATGGATTCAGAACACAAATGAAACAAACACAGATAAGACTTGAATAAACTGGTGGGGCAAGGCTCCTGGTGCCTATAGTCTATAACTCCTTGCCCTTGGAAAATAGAGCATATCAATGGCTCAACAAATGTGCTCCATTTATTGTAGTTGTATACGTTTGTGTATAGTTTGCAATACAATTCATAATATCCTATTAATATCCCTGTTGCTCATTCTAGTGTGGAAGACAGCCATTGGTTTTCTTTTCATTTTCTTTTCATTTGCATAGTAATTTAAATAAAACACCATTTCTTCCAGATAAATGGCTACTGTCACCGAGCAGAAAAGTGAGAAAAAGTCAATCTTTATTACATTAAAAGAATTGCCCGGAGAAAGAAATGGTTCATTGCAAGGGGAAGGCTGGTTTAGATGTCATATATATTCCACTACTATTTATCAAAGTGGAAGAGAACCACAAATAAAAAACATAGTGTTTTTGTCATATGTGGTGTATAGCCAGTGCCCCAAATGTTTAGCTGATGCCCAGATATTTTATATCTTTGAAGAAACAGTGAAGAGACAATGACATGATATCTGAGCCCAAGCCTCAATAAATATATCAGGAAACATTGAAGCATGTAGCATCAATCCTTCCTACATATGAAATTGACAAAATTCTATTATCAATAAACAATGTTTGCTATTTATGTTGCCTGTAATTCCTGACTTTCCCCCTTAACTTTATTATCCTGACATCCACCCACAATCTAAAGTGAAAAAAATCAATTCCTTTTATTTTTAATGCCATTTTCATTTTAATATTCATCTCTTTGAAATGCCCCAGGGCACTTTAATTGATTGGACTTAAATGCATATATTTCTTGACCCCAAAACTTATTTTAAATTATCTAATTGTTTATCAATCTAATAGAGCCTAGAAGCAAAAAATACAGACTGCATTATATATATTGCAATTTATGGATCTATCTAAATGTCAGGCAAGACTTCCTAGTATGTGCAAATTATGGGGTCTGTATTGTAGTATTAACTAACTGGGTGTTACATTTCAAACCACTAACAAAATAAATTTATAATGAGAAATTTAAATTGTAATTATTGGTATATTAGTAGG
Source organism: Xenopus laevis (assembly GCF_017654675.1). Lineage (NCBI taxonomy): Eukaryota > Metazoa > Chordata > Amphibia > Anura > Pipidae > Xenopus > Xenopus laevis. Next base: position 53,343,798 of record NC_054376.1, read on the forward strand.
AGCTTGCTGTTTTCTTGTCATCAGAATTTTATTTAATTCAATCTTCTCTATTATACAATAGTATGAAACTCCAAATGGTCATAGACCTGTGTGGATTTCAAATATTTCCTCAAGTCCAGAAAAAAAAGGATCAGATTCAAAGGCATGAAGACTGAAAACTCAGAGCTATGTCTCCACTTTAGGAAACTGATTACGGAGATATTGTAATGTATATTTTTAATAGGAATCTGATACAGGCAGGGCCTGTTATATTAATAGTTACAATTCAATCTATGATAAATCCAACATAAGCGTAAACAATACACTATAACAATCCAAGGAAGGTTAAAGGACAAGGAAAGTTAAACTAAAGAATTAGCTAGAAATGTTGTACTTTATGTTTTGAGCTTCTGTACCAGCCCCAGGCAACCACAGCAGGGAAGATCTGTGCCTCCAAAGATGCCCCAGTAGCTCCCCATCTTCTTTTCTGCTGATTTACTGCACATGCTCTGTGCTGCTGTCAGTTACTGAGCTTTGGGACCCACTCACAATACACAGTACACATAGAATGTCACATTATAAAGCTGATTAGTAATTAATATGGATAATTACTACATGGCAGCAAAGAAACCAATGCAATTAGTATCAGAATTTAATAATCAGCCCTGTAGCATCAGCTTATATGGAAGGCCAACCTAATTTTCTGCTTGATAATTTGTGACAACCCCTAAGCTTACCTTCTCAACAGCTGCTCAGAGCCCAATAAGCCCACAGAGCCCAATAATAAGGAATTGTAAAGCAATTTAATAACTTATATCCAATCTCTAGCACTCAGGTTGGGCGTCACATTACTTTCAAGGATGTGCAAAGTTAAGAAGATGCCAATCTATTTGTAATGGATGGCACCAGAAGTTCTTAGCAGTAATAATAATTTATTAAACAAAAAAAATTGCAGTGTAAATTAAGGAAATGCACATTACTTTTTTTCAGATCAATGTCACAGTACTCAATAGCTAACTAACTTCAGTCAATGTGAGCAACAAGAGCTCGGGTTTTATTTAATTCCTGCTATCCCATCAGACTAATTATTGTGTTCACTTCGGTCTGCGTGATTTAAATGGAAGAAGACTGTTTATTTTCATAAGGCTTCATTGTATAATAGTTTACTAAATGCTCTATTGTTTGTAACATATTGGTTTTTTTTCAATGTTGTCATAGCTTTTATTGTGGTTATTTGGAACCACTTATCAATGTGGTTAATGCTTTATTTAGGTGGATTAATTTGCAGGGTCAGCAGTATGGGATAGATTATCAAGAATGCTTAGGGTTTTCCAGAAAAGGGGTCTTTTCATAATATCACCATAACTTCAGTCTATTAACAAATTATATAAACATGAAAAAAAGACTGGTTTATAGGATTAATTATATCTTAATGTGGGATCAAGTACTGTACAAGATAATATTTTATTAAAACAGAGAAAAAGGAAAGCTATTATTTACATTTTGAATTTTATGATTAAAATGGAGTCTGTGCTTTCAGCTATATGGATCCTATACCTGTTACACTTTTTGTCGCCAGAGTCAGAATTGTCACAAGCGTCAAAAATATTTTGATGCAGTGTCAAAATTTGCGTTTCATTAATTTTTCGCAGTTTCGCGAATTTCTCAGGAAATTCATCCATGACTATTTATAAGCCATGTAATTCAAAATGGCCACTCCCAGCTCTAACCTATGGACACTCTTGTTCTCCTGAAGATGGCACACTTCCTGGTGTTCTGAGTTACTACAAAGAGGTTGAAGCAGCAACACAGTAACCCTTAAAAATATTTATTTAGTTCATTTAAAAACAAGCAACCTCCATGCCAATGCATTACATGTTTTAGGCATGACTGACCTTAATCATAGACTTTATTTAATGTTACAACCTGCATCTCATTGTATTGGCACTATTCGCCACCAATATATTATTTATTGGCAATAGAATATATTGCTCTATTTTGAATTCAATATTTTTCATTGCCTGATCTTTTTTTTTTTTTTTTTTTTATCTAACCCTTTATAGCAGAAGGGATTTTTGTGATGTCCAAGAGTGTATGAGAACAAGACACAAACAGCTGCTCTGTAAATAGACTTATATATAAGAGATGGAGACGGTGCTTTCTTTATTTAGCAGTGCAAACACTCCATGTTTCGGATCAGAGTCCTTTCTCAAGTGTGCGGCACACTTAAGAAAGGGCTCTGACCCGAAAACATGGAGTGTTTCCACTGCTAAAAAAAGAAAGTACCTGCAGTTTAAATTACTGCCTCTGAAGCTGTTTATTCCACCTATCTCTTACCCTGATTGCCTTGGGAGTGTGACACAAACTCCAGGAATTTTGCAGCTGTAAACATCTGGAAATCATATGCTGGCACTTTAAAACTTTATTTATATACAGCACATCTTTGTAAAAACATGGAAATCATGTAAAAACATGGAAAGACCTACAGCATTATACACTGAGTTCGATATACTGTGTTCCCTTTACACAAATATGGGAATGAAGGGGAAAGTGTACCATTTCATGATATTCCCATAGCAGCTAAAGCTTAATCTGTTTCACCCAGGAACATTTTGTTCGTACATACAATACTACAAATAAACTACTTGCATTCTACTTTAATGCGTATTGTCCCCATGTGCAATTCTTGAAGCAACCCAAGCCATCAGCATTTATCAGTGTTAGATGAAATTGTTCCCATCATCTTGCATACCAAGCTGATTCTATTCATGTAGAGTGTATTATTTTGTATGTATTGGAAAAGCAAACACAACATCAAACCAAGATTGTGCCTTTAAGTATTTATTAATTCTACACAACAATATCAGAAGGGAAGGCCATGGCACTCATAAGCAGAGTTCACTTCAAGGTTGAATTAAAATTGGATGGTCATTTGCTCAAAAAAAGAGGAAAAAAATAATTGTCTATCATAAATGCATCTGCAATGAGGGTCTGTTGGTTATGGAAAATACATTCCAAAGCAAAATAACAGTCATGAAAAATAAATAAATAAACTTACACAAACATTTTGCCTAAAAATACTTACTCTACTTCTGCATGCAATATCTTCATCTCTTGACACTTTTCATCAGTTACTTGAAATCAGTTGAAATAAACAGAAGCTATATTTAAGCTATGTAAAGCAGAACATTGCAAAAATAAGCAGCTGCAAATGTTAATATGAACTGACATTAACAAGACTGAATTGGAAGGTGCTTCCTCTCTAGTAAGACAAGTAAAACTTGTCAACAATACAACTTAGATAGAACTGAGGCCTCACAGAACTGAGTGATTTAAATAGGCCCAGCTTATGTAATTCTCAGTTGTATAGACAAAAAGATTTGACTCAGCCGCACTGTACATTCATTATTCAAGATCTGCCTGTTAACACAGTCAAGTTTTCACTATATTCATTCTAGAGTCAGGTATACATAATTACAGATGATAATTCTGAAGATTTCTGTGCAATATCATGCATCAGGTGGCCTAGTGTACCCACAATTGGACTCTAGATTTTTTTTTTATCAATCAGTCTCCCCTATCTACCAGTCGGACAAACTGAGTTTGGCAGCTTCTAGTAGAATATTATTATGTGAGTATGTGATGGACTGGTGCAGAAGAAATATATGTTTTTATTGTTTGGGCAAGGGGTGGTACCAGTGGAAGATTAATGATATGTGAGGCCCCTAGGCTACACTTTCCACAGACCCCCCTTTTAGGCAATTCCCACTACAATGTGCACAGATATGCATGCTCTCTACTCTGGATCGGCACATACCAGTGACATCTCTGGCATGCACCAAACCCGAGCATAGAAAGCTCAGGTGCACACATGCCTGGATCAGCACACATCACATACTGTACATCACATACATCTTCTATCTTCATCCAGTCCCAGGTGCACCCTGGAGCCACTGCAAATAAAAACAAATATTACAAGTTTAGGAAGATTTAAGAAAAGCAACATGGGCCCCTGATCACACTGGACCCCTAATCTATAGACTAGGTGCATTAATCTGCCTCTGGGTGGTACCACTGTAAGCAAACACTATTACTAGAGAGCGAAAAGCACAATCAAATTATTAATAATACAATGCTTTCAGCTTTTTGTAAACAGGTTGAAGTTGGCCATCTCCTGTTTCAGCATGACCAAACGTGCAAAGTGAGGTCTGTACAGAATTAGTATGCTGAGATGGGTGTGAAATAATCTGGCATAGTCTTGGATAGAGCCTTGACCAAAAATTAACATCTGTGGGATGAATTATGCCAACTGTGAGCCAACACCAGTGCATCATTATTACACTAGCGGCTGAATGGAAGAAAATACTACAGAGTGAAATTCTACAGAGAGAACAAAGAGTTCTATTACCTAAATTGTATTTTTTATTGTAGAATAATACAAATATTCCAGCTGTGCACAGACATACATTTTCCTGACAATGATCCACAACATATTACTATATTCATTTTCATGTTGTAAAAAATACATGCTCACTTAATAAAGTAGGCAATTAAGCTAATAAGCTACATTTCTACTAACATATGCCGTCAAATAAACAAATGATATGGGAACTTACCTATTTACCATTACCATTGGGTTTATGTATTGAATTACTGTATATGGATGTGCTGTAAATTACATAGTCACATAGTTAAGTTGGGTTAAAAAAAGACCAACCCCTCCAAATGAAACCCAGTGCACATACTGTAACTACATACACCCAGCGAAACAATATATTACAATGTATATATTCATTGTAGATTTTAGTATCACAATAGCCTTGGATATTATGCTTGTCCAAGAAATCATCCAAGCCCCTCTTAAAAGTGTTAACAGAATTAGCCATCACAACATTGTCCTGCAGTGCATTCCACAACCTCACTGTCCTGACTGTGAAGAACCACCTACATTTCTTCCAATAAAAGTTATTTTCCGTTAGTCTAAAGGGATGGCCTCTGGTCTGATGATCCTTTTTTTTTTGGAAAAATAGATCTCCGGCTAACGGTCTATAATGCCCTCTATTGCACTTATAAAGATCATGTCCCCTCGCAAGTGTCTTTTCTCCAGAGAAAACAAACTCAACCTTGACAATCTACAGTCATAATTTAAATCTTCCGCACCCCTTAACCAGTTTAGTTTCACATCTCTGCAATGTATCCAGCTCAATGAAATCCTTCTTAAGGACTGGAGCCCAAAACTACACTGCATACTCCAGGTGAGGCCTTACCAGGGATCTATAAAGATGCAAAATTGTGTTTTCATCCCTTGAGTTAATGCACTTTTTTGCAAGACTGTACTTTATTTGCTTTAGTAACCACAGAATTACACTGCCGGGAATTAGATAACATCTACAAAAGAAACTTGCGATTATCAACATTGAACCTAATTTTCCAGCTTGCTTCCCATTTTATAATCTAGTCAAAGCACTCTACACTGGCAATATCCTGCATGGACAATTTAGTATCATCAGCAAAAAAAGAAAAAGTACTTTCAATGCCCACCTCCAGGTCATTAATAAAGAAGTTGAAAAATAAACAACCAGGTACAGACCCCTGTGGTACTCCACTGACAACACTGGTCCAATTTGAAAATGTTTCATTTACCACCACTCTTCCTTCAGTCAGTTCTCTATCCAAGTACAATTACTATTTTCCAGACACATTCCTTAATTTAACCATTAACCTTCTGTGTTGTACCATATAAAAAGCTTTTTTTCCTGTTCAAGGCAGGCAAGGCTGACACAAACTCATAGTATTATTATTTGCCATTAAGTCAGGTATTTTATATCTTAGTACCCTTTCTAAAAGCTTTCCTACCACTGCTGTCAGACTAACCAGCTTATAGTTTTGAGGATGAGAACAGGATCCCTTTTTGAATCAGCACCACATTAGTAATTCGCCAGTCTCTCTGCACCATGCCAGACCTCAATGAATCCTTAAAAAATAAATAAATAGGATTGGCAATCACAGAGCTAAGCTCGTTTAGTACCCTGGAATGAATACCATCTGGTCCCTGACCCTTGTTTATCTTTACATGTTCTAGTCTCTTTTGGATTTCCCTTTGTGTGGACCATGAATAATTTGTTGAATCAATAGAATTGGAGCTATTTAGAAGGAAACATTAATTCGTCATTTGTGTAGACAGATGAAATATAATAGTTCAGAATCTCTGCTTTAATTCTGTTATCATCAACAAACTGAATCCCCCCCCCTCGACCACAAGGGTCCCACCCCATCCTGCTTCATTGTTTTTACTATTTACATATTTAAACAATAATTCTGGGTTTATTTTACTCCTTGCTGCAATACCTTTTCCAAATCGACTTGTCCGATTTTGATAGAGTGAGCTCTTATACATCTTTTAGGTAAAAGGAGTCCCCCTATAAGATATATTGGCTATAACTGTAAATGATTATCTGACACCCAACTCCTGCATGAAGACAGAATGAAGAGAAACAGATACTGAGAGAGGAATAGTGAAGAAGGACTTGATTATTTCAGAAACAGTACAGAATTTTTAATTGATTGTATTTACAAAGTTTCTTATTTCATTATGCTGAAGCTTACATTAAATTTTCATTTTCGTTATAGTTCCCCTTTAAGCAGAATTTTGAAAACGTTCTGTGTTTAACCCTGTGAAAAGCCTTTCCCAGTTAATATGTTTGCAGAGATGTCCTTATCCTGGCAAAGCTTGCTCGGCTAAAGTTTAGTGTTTAATTACTCCATTGTAGAGTTGTATCTGTAAAATAATCTCAAAGGAGACCATGTTATGATCACTATCCACTAGATGCTCACCCACACAAATGCTAGAGTTGAATTCAGTATTATTAGTTATTACCAGGTCCAAAAAGATTCATTCCTAGTTTGTTCATGAACGAGCTGAAATAAAAAGTTGTCATTCAGCATATTTACAAATCTGCTAGTTTTTTCTGACTTTTCAACCCCAGTACCCCAGTCAATATCGGGATAATGGAAGTCACCCATAATAGTAACTTGACCCAGTTGTGAAGCAGCCTCCATTTTCTAGCATCCATTAACTTTGCCAGACTAGCTTAGATTCACAGAGTGGACTGGCTATAGAGATGTGGCTTTAAATGTACAGTTCAGTGTAACAATGGGTAAATCTGTAAATAAATAGGCTGTGTGAAATAAAAAAATGTTTATATTAAAGTTAATTAGCCAAAAATCTACAAAGGCTGGAGTAACCGGATGTCTAACATAATAGCCAGAATATAACTTCCACTTGTGCAGCTATCTAACCTGTTATCAGTCAATAACCACTCAGTGATTTGAAAGGGAGCCAAATGGGACATAACTGAACCTAACCTCTCCCCTTCTGGCTATTAAATTAGATATCTGTTCATTCCAGTCTTTATGGATTACATTTTTAGATAACTAACTATAATAGATTTAATTTTTATTTCCCACAGCGTATCTACTTATAGAGGCACATTTATCAAGGGTTGAATTTTGAATTCCTGTCAGTTTTTTAAAACTCCCATGAACTTGAAATTTGACCAATCGAAATGTATTATAAAAATCAGATTTTGCATACTCGAGTAAATAGAATCAACCTGAAAACTGGAATCGAATTTGAATAGAATTTTAAAATTTCAAACAACTTAAAATTGATCCCTGGACTGATTCACGTATTATGCAAATACTTGCAAAGCTTTGCGTATTAAAGTGGCAGATAATGTTCTGTTAGTCTTCTTCAAATGGCAGGTTTGGAGAATCTAATGGCTAGGCGGTGGTGACAATAACTATATTACCTGTAAAAGTGTCCAAGTAGTTTAAATGATTTAGGATCAATAGAGAGCCTTAAAGTTATACTGACACTAAAAATTTTCTTTTAAAAATATTAATCATCATTAAAACTATGGGTCATATTGATCCTTTTTCGGTGATAGTTCTGATTTTGTAAGTAATTGCTACTTGAAGTTGCTAAACATGACAGTTTTGCCAACCTGACTATCTCTTCTCAGCGTGTCAGTTAGAGTTTCTAATATATATACAAGCACACAGGTCTCTGAGGAAGTGCAGTGACACGAAACGTGTCAGACCTCATGGCGCTGGGTTTGCAGTGTATCAAGATGCTTGAATAAAGTGTTTTACTTACAAGCGATTCCTTTGAAGTGGACTCCAAGAGTGTGCCGTCTAAACGATTGGTGTGTGCAGTTAGAGTTTCTAATGCTAACGAAATTCTGCTGCACAAATATGGCAGCCCCCTCCTATAGGAACACAGGGTTAAGGAAGGTAATGTAAAAATAGCACACAAATAATTTTATGGCAAAATTATAAATAGCATTCAAAAATAATGTTATGACAAATACAAAAAAGGTTATTTTCTGGTATCAGTATCTCTTTAATAAGAGATACTGACACCAACTGTCCAACTTAACGTTTACCCTCTTATTAAGGACTTTATAGCCAGTGTTTGTGTTTTGTCTATTGCATTATCACTTAACTTGTTTCTTGATATAAAATAGCCTTTTAAATAAGCAGGGGTTCTCATTACACATGAAGGCTTCCATTTTATTAGATCCAATTCTAGTAATATAACTACCGATGCATGGGTCACTCAAGAGGACATTAAAAAGAAACTTGAACAGGCAAAGTTAAATAAAGGTCCGGAAGCAGATGGCATTCATCCCATGGTACTAAACAAGATTTGCATTTTTTTTCAGAATTCATTGAGGTCTGGCATGGTGCCGGGAGAGTGGGGGAATAGCTGATGTGCTCAGAAAGGAATCCCATTCTTAGCCTGCCTCGGCAGTGTAGTTAGTAGAGTACTGCAGGGGTCTGTCCTTGGTACTTTCATTTTTAATGTACTGATGACCTGAAGGTGGGCATTTAAAGTACTGTTTCTATTTTTGCTAAATTGATGCTAAATTGTGCAAAACTGTCAGTTCCATGCAGGGTGCTGCCACTTTGCAGAATTAATTGACTGAATAGGAAAATTGAGCAGCAAACTGGAAAATGAGGTTCAATGTTGATAAGTGCACAGTTATGCACTTTGGTAGAAATAATATAATTGCAAGTTGTACACTGAATGACATTGTAATAGGGGGTATTCGTAACTGAGAAGGATCTGAAGATTTTTGTGGATAACAAGTTGTCTAATTTCAGGCAGTGTCATTCTGTGGCTACTAAAGCAAATAATGTACTGTCTTGCATAAAAATGAACCCAAGGTATGAAAACATCATTTTGCCTCTTTATAGTTTTGTGGTAAGGCCTCACCTTGAGTATACAATGCAATTTTAGCTCCTTTAGAAGGACATTAATGAGCTGGGCGAGAGTACAGAGATGTGAAATTAAACTGTTAAAGGAGTTGGAAGTTTTAAACCAGTGATCCCCAACCAGTAGCTCATGGTGAACATGTAGCTATCCAACCCTTTCGAGAAAGCAGGTGCTTATTTTTCAATTCCTGATGTGAAGAAAAGCTTTAGTTAATGAAAAACCAGATGTTTTGCCAAAAAGAGCCTCCTGTAGGCTGCCAGTCTACATAGGAGTTACCAATAGCCAATTACAGACAAGATTTGGCAGCCCCAGGAATGTTTTTTATATTTATGTTGCTATCCAACTTCACAGGTAAAAAAGGTTGGGGGACCCAAGATTTAAACTGTAAGGAAAGACTGTCATAGTTGGGGTTGTTTTCTCTGGAAAAAATATGCTTGCAAGGGGACATGATTACTCTATACAAGTACATAATAAACAGATAGTGGGGGGGGCTTTTTCCCATAAAAAGGATCACTGCACCAGAGCCCATCCATTTAGACTAGAGGAAAAAAACTTAATTTGAAGCAGCATAGGTGGTTCTTCACAGTGAGGACAGTGAGGTTGTGGAATGCCCTGCTGATGTTATTGTGATACTATAATCTACAGTTAGTATAGATATTGGTAAATATAGTACAAGACTGCAAAATATGTTGGTGCTCTAAAAATACATGCTAATGTATGTGAATGTATAGATAGGTCATGTGTATAGATGTACACTGAGGTTCATTTGGAAAGGTTGAACTTGATAGATTTATTCTACCCGACTAAACTATGTAACTATGTGGAGTAAAGAACTGACTACTTTACAATCAGTGGCTACTCATACTATCAACCAATGCACCCTAAAAATTCTATCTAGCTTTAGAGCTCTTCCAGACATTGTTTGTGCACAAAGGGTTACAGGCAATATGCTTTATAATTAGAGGAGGTGGCAAAGTAAGCAATGATGACATTGTAAGACTGAAAGAGGCAGGGATATTGATTTGCTAATTCTAAATTTTCCTTCTAAGGTTTCCTTCAATATGTTTTTTAAAAACTATAACAGTTGATGAATTGAAGGAGTACATTTTTTGCTGTTGCTGCACACTGTGAAACATGCATAATTCCATAAAGTTAACTGGGACTTATTTCATCTTAATAAACACCAGCTGTTTTCTTTCTACGCTGAGCTGAAGGTTATGGGAATTGGAATAATTTGTGTGCTATTTTTTAACAACTGAACTTACATTGAGAAAAATGTTAAATGTTTGTTATGTTTCACCTCAAGTGTTTTCCTTGAGCCATATGGAATAATTTTGAGCAATCAACCTTTTGGATTATATGAAGGTAATAATGAATTTTGCATATCAGCCTATTCAATGCTAATGACTTTCATAGCCAATTACCAAGTCTAATTTGATAGTGTTGTTGCTGTTAATATATTATACATATATTTTACTCATCTTTTGTCAAGTCAGTATTACGCAGTATACAGCTTAAAAAACCTTGCAGGAGTTTTATTTCCTCTATGAAAATATTAGCTCTGCTAAATAGTATGCTTAAAGTGGACCTGTCACCCAGACACAAAACTCTGTATAATAAAAGTCCTTTTCAAATTAAACATGAAATCCAGTTTCTATTTTTTATTAAAGCATTCATAGCTGTTGTAAGCTCATTTAAACATCTCAGCTGTCAATCAAAAATTGTCTGCCCCTCCTCTGTGCCCTGGGCATAGAGGCGGGGCAGCCAATTACTTTCACTTTCCATTCAGCACTTCCTAGATGTCACTGCTCTCCACACATTCCCCCGTTCTCTTTACCATTTAAATGTGTAGCCAGGGCATGGGGATGGACATCAGGTCCCCCATTCTGGTGCACAAACAAGATTCTGAGATGATACAAGGCTTGTCTTAATAACAGTGTCCACAAAATGGCTGCTCTCTGCTTGCTGTAATAATGAAATCCCAGACTGAAGGAAGAAAGATTCAAATAATTTATATAGTGTAATTAAAGTTCATTTTGCTTGACTAATGTGATAAAATAGGATTTTGAATACATTTTTTTGAGTGATGGGTCCCCTTTAAAGGGATACTGTCATGGGAAAAAAAAAATTTTCAAATGAATCAGTTAATAGTGCTTCTCCAGCAGAATTCTGCACTGAAATCCATTTCTCAAAGAGCAAACAGATTTTTTTATATTTAATTTTGAAAATTGACATGGGGCTAGACATATTGTCAGTTTCCCAGCTGACCCGAGTCATGTGACTTGGGCTTCTTATAAACTTCAGTCACTCTTTACTGCTGTACTGCAAATTGGAGTGATATCACCTTCCCTCACCCCCTAGCAGCCTAACAACAGAACAATGGGAAGGTAACCAGATAACAGCTCCTTGACATAAGATAACAGTTCCCTGATAGATCTAAGAACAGCACTCAATGGTAAAATCCAGGTAAAATCCAGGTCCCACTGTGACACATTTAGTTACATTGAGTAGGAGAAAAACAGCCTGCCAGAAAGCAGTTACATCCTAAAGTGCTGGCTCTTTCTGAAAGCACATGACCGGGCAAAATGACCAGAGATGGATGCCTACACACCAATATTACAACTAAAAACAGGAACAGTTCAGTGTTAAATAAAAAGTGGGTAAATGTAATGTATAAAGGTTGGAATGACTGGATCTGTAACATAATAGCCAGAACACTATTTCCTGCTTTGCAGCTCTCTTGGTTTCCACTGTTTATCAAGCATCAACCAATCAGTGACTTGAGGGGGCCACATGGGTCATAACTGTTTGCTTTTGAATCTGAGCTGAATGCTTAGGATCAATTGCGAACTCACTGAACAGTTATGTCCCACGTCCAGTCACTCCAGCCTTTGTAGATTGCATTTTTGGCTAAACATTTTTATTTTTCACAGCCTGTTTACCTAGTTTTTATTTAACACTGAACTGTTCCTATGTAACTATGTAACTATGCCCCATATTTTGTGCTGGCCCACAAGGGTATAGTAAGCCATACTATAAGTGCCTCTGCTTTGCATATAGATTTTAAAGAACCATGTATAATAACATGTCGTGTAGTAAGTTGGATATCTGCATTAACCAATTACGATAGAAGGCTGGTATAGTAGTGGAGCTGGAGGTTCTGTAATTAAAACATTTAAAAAAACTGAAACAATATAAATAACAAGAAGTTTTGTAGAAATAAGAAAATTGCCAGGTAAAACATATTGGAAAGGCTTGCCCTCCCCTACCATCACAGGCAGATGTAAATAATGGTTAACAGTACTAAAATTTAGCAGATATTGGATCAAGGTTATCAGCTTTGTAGTTTCTCACTATAGAGATTATGCTACATAAATATTAAAAAAAATGTGTGATCATAGGGGCCTCAGTGTCCCTAGGGCCTTTCAGTGAGAACAATACTGACATATAGTATTTCTATTAATTGCAATGTGCTAAATTGCCCCAGCAACTTTCTGTGTATCTTTAAGATACTAGAAAGGGATTTTGAAATATTTCACAGATTAACCCATTGACACCATGTAACTGGGGCACTAGAATTGAAATGACTCATTTGTTAGGGCAAAAAGCAAAGGGAAAGGGACAAACGAAGAAATACGATGTGGCTAATGGCGGAGCTCTTCCCTTGCACGACAGCTCCTGCTGAACCGCAGCTCTCGCAATAGATCGTCTCCTTCTAGCCGACTTCCACTTGCACGCTTCTGTTACTCCTGTATAGCACTGTTCAAAGCATTATCGGAGTCTGGCAGGATAGTATCAAATAATTGGCTTTATTGAGCGCTTTAAAATAGCTGAGGAGGGGGATTCACATTCACAACAAGCCTAGCTTGTTCCCAAATTTGGTGGGACAACTCTGTAGAACCAGTGTTTTGTACTTCCCATTCAGAGTCCCACTACCCAGAAAGTTTCAAATACTGGTACTAGCTGGGTTTACGAGAGAATGGGGGCTTCCAACTCCTTTCTTTCTCCATTCTGACTCATATCTGAAGGGCTGCCACCCCATTTCCTCCTCCATTGCTCTCTAATAAAGAGCTAGGTTTACGTGTTTTTTTAGCAATACACCTAATAAAAAATACCACATACAAAACCTGCACTTAGGTATATGGAATGCTAAGGCACTCTGCAATGCAAACTGATAGAATGTACAGATGCTAAAGAAGAACAGCTACTATATCATATTATAATTATAACAGTCTATGTTTTAATATCTGCCATTGAAATGATAATCAGATAATAATAGGAAGGCTAGCCAAATTAAGAACCGTGATACATGCCGCCACGCTCCTTCCCCTGTCTCCAGCGCCGGCGCCATCTTGGTCTCCTAGGGCGCGCCTGCGCGCCTCTTAAAGGTACAGGCGCGCTGGCGTGATTACGCCAGCGCGCATTGGCGCACGTTTTGGCGCAAAATTTGAAAGTATGTAAGGCCCATTCATACTCCCAGCCAGTGCCCGTGATAGAACTTGTTTCTAGTGGTTTCCTGAGCCTTGTGCATCTGATCTGAATCTCGTCTGTCTGATTATCCGTGTTTGACCTTGTCTGTATCCTGACTATTCTGAAATCTGTATCCTGACCCTTGCCTGCCTATGACAACTCTTCCTGCTTAACCCCTTGATTGACAACCCGGTTTGACCCTTGCCTGCCTGACGATTCTGATATCCGCCTGCCTCGACTCTGCTTGTCTGACGATTCTCTTGCCTGTTCCATTTGTACCGTGACCTTCGGCCCAAAAGACTCTCTACCTGCCGTGCCCCTCTGCTAGCCAGAACATCTCGCTTTGTACCCCTCGTTAAGTCCAGGTGGCACCCAAGTAAGCTGAGGGCTCCTCCCGAAGCCCAACAGTGGTCACACTACTGGTGAAGCCGAGCCGAGACCAGGGTACTTAGCACCTGTTCTGGTATTGGGTGCAGGCCGTGACATTATCATGGGCCATGGAGGACGAAAGTCACGATGAAGCTGCTGCTGCTCTTCCAACTACCACCGAAGTGCTGCTTACCACTCTGTTACAGCGCTTGGAGGATCATGAACAGAAGCAAAATTACCTCCTGCAAGGTTTACACAATCTAACCCGACAGCTGGAGGGTACGCAAGCTTTGCAGCAGCAATCTGTTCCTGTTCCAACACCTTCTGTGGGTTCCTCTGCCAATTGGGGAGACTCATCTAAACCCCATGAACCCAAAATTGTGTTCCCCGAAAGGTTCAGTGGGGATCGTACTAAATTTTTCGTTTTCAAAGAGGCATGTAAGCTGTACCTTAGTTTCTTTCCTCATTCTTTCCAATCTGATGAGGAGAAAGTAAGGTTCATAATGACCCTGCTTTTGGGTGACCCCCAAATGTGGGCCCTCAGGCTGCCTTCCTCAGACCCTGCTCGTTATTCCCTAGACACCTTCTTTAACAGCATGGCCATTCTTTACGATGACCCGGATTGTGCATCATCTGCCGATACCGCGATTCGTAAGTTGCGCCAAGGGAAAAGGGATGCGGAGGTGTACTGCACCGAATTCCGCCGGTGGGCAGTGGAGACTGGGTGGAATGATTTGGCTCTAAGGAGTCAATTCCGGTTGGGGTTATCCGATTCTGTAAAGGATAGTCTGGTTAATTATCCCCTGCCTTCTAACCTGGATGGTCTTATGTCCCTCGCCATCCAGGTTGATAGAAGGCAAAGGGAGAGAAGGGGTTAGAGGAGTACAAACTTCCCTGGGGTTACCAATATAAGATCCAATGTGGTGACTAATGTGAAATCTCCTAACCCCTCTGTGCCTCTGCCTCAGGAGGAGCCTATGCAATTAGGCATATCCCACCTAACTCCTGAGGAAAAGGCACGCAGGCGTTCCATGGGTCTCTGTATGTACTGTGGTGAAAAGGGACATTTTCTGAACCAATGTGTTAAGAGGCCGGGAAACTCCGAAGCCTAAATGGAGAAGGGGAGCTCCATTTGGGTGCAGGAGTTTCCTCTCCCCAATCTGCCTCTAAAATTTTGTTACCAATTAAACTAACTTGGCCTACGGGCTCTGTTGAACTGTCCGCATTTGTGGACTCTGGGGCGGAGGGTAATTTTCTGGATACTGCTTTTGCAGCTAAATTCTGTATCCCTGTAGTTCCTCTTAGTGCCCCCATGAGAATAATGGCTGTGGACAGAAGACCCTTAGAGTCAGGTGTAATCTCTAAGGAGACGGTAACTCTTTCCATGTGTATTAATAACTTGCATTGTGAGGAGATAGCTTTTTACCTCATAGAGGGTGCTTCCTCTCCTCTTATTTTGGGGTTACCGTGGCTCCAGAGGCATAACCCTCTGATTGACTTGGTCTCAAGGGAGGTGGTTCAATGGGGTACTATGTGTGGTGGGGTATGTTTTCCCTCTGTAGTTGCAACTACTTCACTAGAAGGGTTACCTGCTGCATATGCAAACTTCACTGATGTCTTCTCTAAAAAGGCAGCAGAAACCTTACCCCCACACCGGCAGTATGACTGCCCAATTGATCTGGTCCCTGGGTCAACTCTTCTTCGTGGTAGAACCTATCCTCTTTCATTGCCCGAAGCCCAAGCAATGAAAGAGTATATAAAAGAGAACCTAGAAAGGGGTTTTATCAGACCTTCTAGTTCCCCTGCGGGGGCGGGCTTCTTTTTCGTTGGTAAAAAAGATGGTGGTCTTCGCTCCTTTATTGATTATAGGGGGCTTAATAAGATTACCATAAAAAATCGCTATCCTCTCCCTCTAATTTCTGAACTTTTCGATCAAGTTAAAAGTGCAAAAGTCTTTACCAAGCTTGATCTTAGGGGGGCTTATAACTTGATTCGAATCAGGGAGGGGGATGAGTGGAAAACAGCGTTCAACACCAGGGATGGCCACTACGAGTACTTGGTAATGCCATTCGGTCTTTGTAACGCCCCGCAGTGTTCCAGGAATTTGTCAATGACATCTTTCGGGACCTGCTGGGGATATTCGTAGTGGTCTATCTTGATGACATTCTTATTTTCTCTTCTAATCTAGTTGAACATAGGAATCATGTTTGTGAGGTTTTACATAGACTGAGAGAAAATAATCTGTATGCAAAACTTGAGAAGTGTACTTTTGAAGTTACCTCTGTTCAATTTTTGGGTTTTAACATTTCTAACAAGGGTCTTGAGATGGATCCAGGAAAGGTGAGAGCAGTCCTGGAATGGACCCAACCCCTTTCTTTACGAGAAACCCAAAGATTCCTCGGTTTTGCAAATTATTACCGCCAACTCATCAAGAATTTTTCCCTGGTAGTTGCCCCAATCACCAATTTGACCAAGAAGGGTGCTGACCCTAGTATTTGGCCCCCAGAGGCAGTTCAAGCTTTCGAACGCCTCAAAAAAGAGTTCAGTTCTGCCCCTATTTTGCAGCATCCTGATACTGCTTTACCATTCATTGTGGAGGTAGATGCCTCTGAGCTGGGTGCTGGGGCAGTCCTTTCCCAAAGGCACCCGATTACCAACAAATTACATCCCTGCACCTTTTTTTCTAGGAAGTTTTCGCCTGCAGAGGCAAACTATGACATTGGGAACAGGGAATTGTTAGCTATCAAGTGGGCCTTTGAGGAATGGTGGCATCTACTTGAAGGTGCTAAACATATGGTAACCGTATATACAGACCATAAAAACCTGCTTTACATTGAATCGGCCACACGGCTAAACCCTAGGCAAGCTAGATGGGCATTGCTCTTCACCAGGTTTCATTTTTCTTTAACATATAGGCCTGGATCTAAAAACACCAAAGCTGATGCACTCTCTAGGAGTTTTGGATCTACCTCCTCTGACTCTAGTGAGTGCATCCCCATCATTCCTAGAGAGTTGATTGTAGCCGCATTGGATTCTGACCTCTCCACCTTGTTGTTCCCTGTCCAATCTTCTGCTCCTGCAGACACTCCTTCTGGGAGAATGTTTGTGCCTGCGGAGTTGAGGGAACAAGTTCTCGAAGAGGTTAATAACTCCAAAATGGCTGGGCATCCTGGCATTTCCAAAACTATTTCTTTGTTAGCCCGTCATGTGTGGTGGCCTTCTTTTAAACTGGATGCTAAGGTTTTTTTAAATTCTTGTCCAATTTGTCAAAGGTCTAAATCCTCTCGTCAATTGTCACAAGGTCTGTTGAATCCGTTACCAATCCCTGAGAAGCCATGGTCCCATCTTTCGATGGATTTCATTGTAGATCTGCCTCCTTCCCTGGGTAAAACTGTAATTTGGGTGGTGGTGGATAGGTTTAGTAAAATGAGCCATTTTGTTCCCCTTCCACACCTCCCTTCTGCCAAAACCTTAGCTGATCTGTTTATCTCTCATATTTTCAGGTTACACGGGTTCCCTGTTAACATTGTATCTGACAGAGGGGTTCAGTTTGTCTCAAAGTTTTGGAGAGCTTTCTGCTCGTTAGTTGGGATTGATTTATCCTTCTCAACTGCTTACCATCCCCAAACCAACGGACAAACGGAGAGAGTGAATCAATCCCTTGAGCAATATCTCAGGTGTTACTTTTCTGATAACCAGTCCTCTTGGGCTGAATTGTTGCCCTGGGCAGAGTTTGCCTACAATAATGCCACTCACTCCTCCTCTGGGGAGTCTCCTTTCTTTATTGTAAATGGGCTACATCCAAAAGCATTTTCTTTTTCTGATTTAGATTCCTCTGTAACCTCTGCTAATTCCTCTGTCAACCATTTTTCTAAGGTTTGGGCTCAAGTTCATCATTCTCTTTCTGCAGCTTCCTCTGCTCAAAAGAAAGCTGCAGATAGATCTCATAGAGTGGCAGCTCTTCCTGCTTAACCCCTTGATTGACAACCCGGTTTGACCCTTGCCTGCCTGACGATTCTGATATCCGACTGCCTCGACTCTGCTTGTCTGACGATTCTCTTGCCTGCTCCATTTGTACCGTGACCTTCGGCCCAAAAGACTCTCTACCTGCCGTGCCCCTCTGCTAGCCAGAACATCTCGCTTTGTACCCCTCGTTAAGTCCAGGTGGCACCCAAGTAAGCTGAGGGCTCCTCCCGAAGCCCAACAGTGGTCACACTACTGGTGAAGCTGAGCCGAGACCAGGGTACTTAGCACCTGTTCTGGTATTGGGTGCCGGCCATGACAGACACATAAAAAGATTACGCTCCTGCAAGAAATATCCTCTTCAAAAGGCAACTAATCTGCTTTTCCACCCATTGGAAAAGTTGCCAGTGATAAAACATGTGTGGCGTTGCCTGGAAAAGGCTTTAAGTTGTGGTTTTTCACAATTGGGAGGGGGGGAGGTGGTAATTTAGAATTGCCTTCTTACCTTTTAAATGTTGGAAGCATATTAGATCTGATAGGCTAGTTAGCAAGTAATTTAGATGCAAGGTGCAAGAAACCAGAATCCCCTTTATTGAACACCCCTTCCTATCAATCATGTCTTCAGAAGAGAACCCTTTTTTTGTTAAGTAAAAAAACTGTGCAGCCTGTAGCCAAAAATATTTATGAAAGACATGTTTAATATCCATAAGATTTCAGAAGCAAATAAGACAAATGTTGCATTATTTTGCATTATTTTGCCCTCTCCCATTGTAAGTTCAAAATTAGACATTTACAAGGTCATAACAGTATTTCAATATAATTAGCCATGAATTACTGTACTTTTGTCTGAGTGGTTTCCCTTCCAGGAAAGGCATCATTTCAAATCTTTATTCAACCATCCAGATTAAGAGCATCTTGTTGTCCACAGTCCAGAAGAGACATAACTTTGTCACCAGGCTTTACAATGGGAAAGTGACACTGCAACATAAATACTTCTGACAAGGTTTTTGTTGTATGTGCTGTAAAAAGCATAGTATATGTTCCCAAACAAAGCTAAATGGTTGTAAGGAAATTTGTATAATACTGGCATAATGCATGAGCGAATTGAGAAATCTGAGATGGTAAATTGTGGATTGCTATTCTTGTCAGTTTAAAGAATTTAATAATTCACTCAGAATCTGATATTTTCCTATAGTATAGTAACACCTTTACTTAAAGCCAAACTTGAAATATATGGTTGTTAAAGATCACTAAGGCTTTCTATTGCCCTATAAAGTTACAAGTTCCATTTACATATACAAGATGCTAGTGTACATGGAAAATGATAAATGTCAGACCAGATAAAACCAGAGCAGCAATCACAGTACAAAATTAGTAGATTACTAGTGTGTTGTATATGTAAATTGAACTTGTAACTTTATAGGGCAATAGAAAGCCTTAGTGATCTTTAACAACTGCTCACCAAGCAAATGGCTCAGCATAGGAGGGCAAACTATACAGGGCAAGACTCGGCTGTCTTTCTACACCTAAAAGACAAGGGACACTCATTTGAAGATAGCAAGGTCCAAATCTTGGATAAAGAAGACAGCTGGTTTGAACGAGTCGTAGAAGAGGCGATTCATGTCAAGGTGGAGAAACCATCCCTGTCTGCTACATACAATGCTGTTCTAACATCTTTTCCTCCAGCAGATTCAGAACACTTCACACATCCAATCATGCAACTCTCACAAGTAACACCTGTTTCTAGGAGTTGCATGACACATTGGATAATCCTATCACAGTAACTACACAGAATCAAAACCTCTATGAATTTCTTCAGATGTCACCTCTCTGAAGAGTTACAATGTGCCATTGTGATTGGATTAGTGGAAGAGTTTAGATGCTGAGAACTTCCCACACCAGTCAGTTGAACTAAAGAAGCTGCGTAGATGAGTAGTGAAATGTCTTCAATGATTACTCAGCAAGTCCAGTTGTTTTTAGATTTACCTATTCTAGATATAGTAGATTTGACTAGCTCAAAAACTGCCAGTTATCAGGAAATGCAGAGATCATACAAAGTTTAGAATCAGGAAAGCTAGAAAGTTAGAAACAAAAGACTTATCATGGGCAGGAGCACGGTGCTCGCATATTTAGGGAGAAGGATGTCAGAGACAATGAAATACACCAGCCTCATTTGTGTGATAAGTGAAAGAAGTGGAGAGCAGAAGGAATTTCAATACCACAAACAGGAAAATGCAGAGCGTAAGGCAGCAGAACTCCCCCCCCCCATCCATACCCTGTTTTTTGTTAACAAACTTTAAGAAAATGAGTGGTAGAACTTCATGACAGCATAATCGGTGTGGTATTAACCACTAATGGTAAAAATAAGATTTGTTTACTAGTTCTCAAGGATTTTTTTTGAAAGTTCATCCTGTGCAGACTCGAAATACTGGACAATATGAAACAGAGCCCCAGAATTGGGAATGAAGGGGAAAAAACAACTAGAGAAATTTAAAAGAAGGTTATTAATGAAAACAATTATCTATAGTTTTTCCTTTGTGCAAGGAATTGTTACTTGGCTAGGTTTTAAATGTTTGTATAGTCTGTACTACACTATCCCCCAAGTGGAAAAAGAGATTGCACATTTTGTAATTTGAGCATGGTATGTAATAAAACTTTAATGAAATAACAGTGAAAAAAACTAAGAAATGCAAATGTGATGTTAAGACTTTTATTATATTCCA
This sequence comes from Xenopus laevis, assembly GCF_017654675.1. Classification (NCBI taxonomy): domain Eukaryota; kingdom Metazoa; phylum Chordata; class Amphibia; order Anura; family Pipidae; genus Xenopus; species Xenopus laevis. The sequence continues at coordinate 53,364,582 of NC_054376.1, forward strand.
TCCAAAGTATAAATGTGCAGCAAAATTGAACTGTACAGTAATTGGGAGGCTCATATTTCCATTGTGGGGATAAAATAATCATTGGTACTACCTGTAGAAAAATCATTGCAATGTGAACAATTTTGCCTCTGCTCATAATAGCACTGTCACAAAATTGCAAAATAATAAGCAAAACATCAGTCAACCGGAAAAAAATGTGTTCTTCTTTTGGATCTGTGCAGGTTATGCAATAAAACGGCTTCTTAGAAATCTGGTCATTTTGAAAAAATAAATTAAAAACTCCAATCAGGTTTAAAGTGAAATTATCTAATAAACAAAATTATAGTGTGTAAGGTACTTTTTATTTTAAAAGTTTGTGAATTTTCATTCCTTTAACAACTTCAGTTATATTACATGGGATGTTCTCTGGTTATATAACAGACTGATTTGTTAGTGTATGTTTTATATAGACTAATGCCTGCTTATAACACAAAGCTTCCCTGACTATTCTAATACTCGGCAGGTTTATTACAACGTGATGGATGACTGTTTAGAAATTCAAGCACACTGTAGAAATAGGAAATGCTATCATCTGATTTCCCACAAGAAAAGGAAGAAGCAATAAGAAAGAAGAAATCCTTTTGAACATTTCTGCATGACCCTCCTATAGTACTGCTCTAACCCATAAAATGCTGGAACATGAACAATGAAACCAAAAACTTGATAAGTTGCTATGAGATAACACCCAGGGGCCAACTTGCCTGGAGTCAGTAAATGTGCCGTTTTATTTACCTTGGCTGCTCTACAGCTGCATTTATGGGTTTCATGAAATATATTTCCCAGCTAGAATTGTTGTGGAATCAGATCTCAGCCTTCTTTAGACTTGCTGATCAATTACATTTGTTAATTCTTCTTTTGAAAGAAGAAAAATAAAATAAATTAGCGCACACAAGAAAAGTAAAACTAGTATATTCATATTTAGTTGGTTGTTTTGGTTTTAGCACAATGATCTAGTCTATACATTGTCTAAACTTAAACTGGGAAAATATAATAAATGGGAGTGATAATTAACAAGCAGGAAAGCAGTGTAAAAAAGTAAAAAAATGTGCGCAATCCACCATTTTTGCACACTGCATCTCCCCCAATGAATTCAGTGCTGTCTTTGTTCAGCAACACTTTTTTCATAAGTGGCAGGCAGGGGTTGGCTCATAGTCATCCCTTATCCATCCCTTTCCAATCCCCCAACTGGCCCCCAACTTGCATGCCATTCAGAGTGAATTAACCTATCATTCCTTTTAATAGTATATGCTTAGCAGGGGGTGTATATCCTTGGTAGGTCATTTCTTAGTCTATAGCTGACAAGCAAGAGTAAGTGGTCTCTGAGACAACTATTTTGGCCAATCATAAAAATATCAAAAAACTGTTTATAAATTTATATTCATAAATTGATTCCAATAAATTAGACCTGAATTAAGTATGCATTGGTTTAATTGTGCTCAGACCAAAAAAAATACAAATGATGGGGCAGGCAGTGCTAAAGCTTATAGTGTTAAAGTGACCCCTTTTGTTTTCTTAGCACTTCACACAGCCCATTGGCTATATAGCAGGAGGAACATGCTTATTTGAGGTAAAAATACACATTCGAGGGAATGTAATAAAAGTCGGTGACGGAAAAACTATTTGCAATGCGAAAAGTTATGCCTTTGTGCGAACAAATTTTGCTTTGTGTGAATTTAACATAGCTTTTGTGAACCTGGAAATTGTTTAATGACCACTTCCGACAGTGGAAGACCGTTTGCGAATTTTAAAGTTTATGCCAATGCGCAGTCTATAAAACTTCTTACTGACAAAGTCGTTATGTTTGCTCCAAAAGATTACGACACCTTCAAGCACTTCTTAAGAGTTCGCAATTACAATTCTCAATGCGCAATTACAATTCGCAATGCAATAACAGTTTAAGGAACAATATCACATTGCGAGTGGATTTTTATTCTTATTGGTGCAAATTGTTTTTCTCTTTGCAACTTTAATTACATTCACCCGATTGTGTTTCAACTGGTAAAAATGCACTTGGCAAGTTTCAAAGGCAAGTCAATGAAGAGAGCAAAGGTGAGGCAAGGACAACACCCTAACTCAAAAAAATAGACTTTGGCTCACAAGCCCAAAGAAGGACATTTGGTGAGACCAGGTTGCAAATCCTCTACAGTATTGCAGCACTATATTATCTGATCAGTAGCAATGATTAAGAGGGTAGCCCTAAATTTCAAAGGCTCCAAGTGTTAAAAAAAAAGAGTTGGGCAGTATTGCTAAATTTTTAAAATCTACTAAAGATGATTGCAGATTAAGGGTGCCCAATGTTGTGTAAGCAGACAAGTTGATTTGTTAAATTTACCTTTGTGTAATTAGTGTTCTTTTTTTGTGGGAATCTGCTTATAAAGACCACAAGGGTCACCTGAAGTGGATACAATAGCAGTGGTAATTTAGTCTAGGATTTCTGTATGCCACCACTAAATCCTCAGGAACATCCTAAGCCAAAAGTACAGCACCATATTAGACAACATTTATGACTCTGAATACAGGGTGCAAAGCTCAAAACAGGTGCAATAGCTGTGTCTTTGCACTTTCTGTGGTGTTTATACAAATGGCCTGTAGATGTCACTGTGCTCAAGACTTATACTGTGCATACTTTCTATACAGCTTATGGTGTTATAGTTGCTTACTGTTGTGTAATGGCTGCATGAACCTGCTAATAAAGCACTGTTATACTCTACTCAGCTACCAAAACATAACAAATTAGCGACAAGATGTCTCTTTTACCTCTGCAGCAGCCTGCACCTTTTCTCCCTGGTGAGCCTATCATACCTTTTACTGCTTGGATCCGTATGTTTAAAAATTACATTATTGCTGCTGACCAAGGGGAGATTTCTGCTGCTAGAAAGCGTGCTTTACTTATTCACTGCCTGGGAGCAGAGGGACAGCGTATATTCTATACATTACCATTACCTGATGATACTTATGAAACTGATTTTACTGCTATAAAGAACTTTTTCTTTCTTTGATGCATTAAACCTACAATTAGTTGATGGTCTCATTACTACAGCACCAGTGCCTGCCACACAGTCTCTAAAATTTCACCACAAAGCAACACTTCACTGGGCTGTGCAAAGAACTTTGTACACAAAGTTAAGGTGAGACCAGATGTAAAACCAGTACCATTTCCTGATTCAGCATGGGAAAAACTTGCTATTGATATTGTCGGTCCTTTTACAGATGCTCCTTTAGACTGCAGATTTGCTATAACCTTGATAGACTATTACAGTAAATGGCCTGAAATTGCATTTGTTTCTCATATAACATCAGCTACAGTAATAACATTTCTGTCTACAGTCTTCAGCAGAGAAGGTAATCCAAAGGAGTTAATATCAGACAACAGACCACAGTTTGTCTCATCTGAGTTTGAATCTTTCTGAGAGAGAGGAATATTGTGCATAGGAAATCTTCAGTGTATTACCCACAAGCAAATGGAGAAATCGAGTGATTCAACAGAAGTCTGAAAAAAACATTACAGACAGCAAATCTTACTGGGAAATCTTGGAAAGTATATGCAACAGAGTTCCTACATAACTACAGAGCAATGCGCCATGCAACAACCCAATCATCTCTAGCTGAATTATTACATGGCAGACAGATGCGCACTAAGTTACATGTTACAGACATCAAACTTCCACAAAATACTGTGCCCACAAAATCGTCTACTGCTGACATTGTCAAACGTCAACAAGCCAAATGTAAGGCTTATACTGACAGAAAACGTGGTGCAAGAGAAGTACACTTTCAGCCTGGATCTATAGTCAGAATTAAGAAACCAGGAATACTGAAACAAGGACAATCTCAATTTACTACACCACTTGAAGTGAGACGCCAGCGAGGACCATACACATATGAACTGTCTGATGGATGCATATGGAATGCAAGTCATCTTGCTCCTGTTAGAAATGACTTTGGAGAAGCTCCATTTGATGAAGGACATTTTCCTACTCCTGATGTCAACTGCAATAGGCCTGAAGAAAGTGAACCTATAAGGCATACTGAGAGAATCAGAAAACTACCTGCATGGACCAAGGACTTTGTGATGTGATGAATGTATAATATTGTTTGAAAATGCATCCTGTTTAATTGTTGCTGTTTATGATGCTTTCCTACTGCAGGGGGAATATGTGGTGTTTATACAAATGGCCTGTAGATGTCACTGTGCTCAAGACTTATACTGTGCACACTTTCTATACAGCTTGTGGTGTTAGAGTTGCTTACTGTTGTGTAATGGCTGCATGAAACTGCAAATAAAGCACTGTTATGCTCTAATCATCCTCGGCTACCAAAACATAACACTTTCCAACCTGTCTTCCAATCTAATTGAGTTCATGCAGGTGTCTATGCTTGTTTTTTTTTCAGCGAGCAAAGACTTGGTGCCATCCCCATGGATACAGCACTGTCTCAGTTAGGTAGTGCAGTATTCATGAGGGGTGGGTGGTGAGTGAGACAAAGGCATTTCCCTTCAACTCCCAACTCAACTTGTGCGTCATTCAGATGTTAGGGGACAAGTTAGGGAGCAGAGACAGTGTGCTTTGGTTATTCCTTTTTTTTCTAGTAATACATTTTTTTGTTTAACATCCAACTTGATAAGCTAAAACATGCTTGAAGTATTTTATTACACTTTGTATAATTAATTCAATATTTAAACATAATTTCATTTATATTTTGCAATTCCCTAACTTAAGGTTTATGACCAAGAATTATATTTGAAATGAACCAGACATGTCCAGGTTTATTAGAGCTTAATCACGTAACGCAACATTTACATTTCACTAAATATCACAATATATTAGCCACACTTAATACATCACAGTAAAATAAATTCTATTTTTGTGTTTTAATTCTTGGAATTGTACTCCACCCTTTATGATAGAACTGCACTTTGCTACTAGCTGGTATGCCATATTGCAAGTTAGACATCATATCATCAATAAAAACAAAGATTTGTCTTTAGGTGAGCTTTTTGTAACCTGCTTGAAAAAAATCTATTTCAACGTTCAGTGATTATGATGATGATCTGCACTGCTGAAGCCTGGCATAGATGATGCACAAAATACAATTGAACAAAGTGCAGTCAGTGTGGAGAGCAGTAAATGGTATTGAATTGTGAAAATCATTTACTTATTCTTCAAGAAGTTCTAGATTCTAGATGAGTGATGCAAACATTGTCTGAGGCCTGCCACACTGATGTCATGCTGCAATACTGTCTCCAGCCATATTAGGATTAAGTATAAATATTGTTGCAGAAACCATGTACATACAAATAATTACAAGAATTTCATTGAAGCATGCAAGCAAACCCATTGTTTCAAAGAAGACAATTCATTACTAAATACCACACAAGGTATGGCATTTTGAGGGGAGTGTCTCTGAAGTGTGAGATATTCCTAATAACCATTCTCCAGTAACCTTTTCTGAACAATGAGAACTGGCCTTACCCAAAGCTTTTGTCTTCTGGAATTCTCCAGTTTTGTTGCAGGAAGGAATCTTTGTAAGTAAAATGAACCCAATTACCTTTTTGTATGTTAAGTAGATTGAGATCCAGAGGTTCTCTTCCACCCTATAAACAAAATGCTTGAAAATTAAAAGTAAATGATGGTCAGGGTTTTTTTTTCAATCTCATTTACCATTCCTCAGCATTACTGAAAGGTAGTCAGCGTAGCACATATGTATATGCAAAGAAGGGAAGAAACTAACAGGAAACTGAGTTTGCCTCTCCAAGTACATCTGATGGAATTCAGGGAGGAGTTATATTGAGGATGCCCAGATAAAAGGAAGCAAGTATAAATAGATATACAACGCAGAAAGAAAAAAACGTATATGCAGACAATATAAAGAAAAAAGAGAAATTCTATGGGGCAGATTTATCAAGGGTCAAATTGAAAATTCAAATTCTAATTTTCAAATTTTTTTTATGGTCAAAACTGTAAAATTCGACAAGGGAGTTATTCAAATTCAATTTGAGTTTTTAAAAAAATCTAATTAGATTTTCGAGATTTATCATACTCTGCCCCTGCAGTTTAAGTCAATGGGAGACATCCAGGGATCAATTTGGAGTTGACTGCAGCATTCCTGGAAAATTTTTCGGATAAAAAACTCGAATCGAATTTGATTCGATCTTTTGGGTCGATTTAATTCATCCAAGTTTAAAAAAATTACATTTTTTTTAACAGATTTCAATTGTTTGATTTCCGAATTTATGGGAGATTAGGGGAGTTTTTAAAAACTCACATGAATTTGAAATTCGATAAAAGTGCCTCTATATGTTCAAATATGAAAAGAAAAAGTGTTTGGTAAGAGAAGAGAGGAAAAACAACATTCATCTATTTATAGAAATGCACTCACATTTCATGCTGAGACGACTGTCACTTGCAATCTAGTTCATTGTTTGATAACTGGCACTGCATGATCATTATAAGGGTACACAGCAGGTATCTGAATACTACAGTCCATCTGTTTTGTGCTGTTCTGCAGATCATCATGCAAGGAAAGGCTCCCTGATGACAGACTGAATGATACAGTATTTTTTACTATTGAATGAGTACCTTAGGTCATTCTTTATATTAAGCAGGGTTTTATGTGCCCTTTACTGTGTAACATTAATATTAATAATAATTATTAATACTAATAATAATAATTATATATATATATATATATATATATATATATATATATATATATACAACATTGAGAGGAATGCTTATTTCATCACTCTTCCACTGTTAAAAAAAACCAACTACATACAGGTACTGTTGTCCTCATCATTTATTTATTTATTTATTTTGAATGGATAGTACAAAATTATTATTAGCATGAGTATGGAATCTACAGAGACACCAGTCATCACTGTCAAATGTACATTCAAAAGCAATGCACTGTACATCCTACATGAATTTAAAGGACCAGTAACATCAATTTCTTTTTTTTAAAAAAATGAGTTAGAATGAAAAAAACCACAAGAACAAATTAAACTTTTAAATCGCTAAATCTTTATTAAGAAATAACTTACCACAACTCCACTTGGTTTATTCACAAATATATGCCACTGATCCATAAAAATAATTTGTATGCTGTAATGGGTTTCCCTTTTTTTGCTCTCTGTGCTGATGGAACACTGTGTATAAAAGGCAAATGAAACCTTAAATCACTGGTGTATACTTACAGTTAGGTCCATAAATCTTTGGACAGAGACAACTTTTTTTTCGTTCTGTGCATTACCACAATGAATTTAAAATGAAACAACTCAGATGCAGTTGAACTGCAGACTTTCAGCTTTAATTCAATGGGTTGAACAAAAAGATTGCATAAAAATGTGAGAAACTAAAGCCTTTTTTAACACAATCACTTCATTTCAAGGGCTCAAAAGTAATTGGACAAATTAAAATGGATAAACGTTCATTTCTAATACTTGGTTAAAAACCCATTGCTGGCAATGACAGCCTGAAGTCTTGTACTCATGGACATCACCAGATACTGCGTCTCCTCCTTTTTAATGCTCTGCCGGACCTTTTTAATTTGTACAATTACAAGTTGTTTTTTAAGCCACCCTAGTGATCAAAAAAATAAATATCTGTCTGGTTCACCTGATCTGTAAAAAATGTCTTTACCTGTTGAAATTGGTTGGAGAATGTCAGATGATAACCATCTTCCTTAATTTACCATGTAGTATTGGGCATTCTTAGTCTGGGCATATGTATAGTAAACAATTCTGTAAATCAAAGAGAACGCCATCCCAAACTCGCATGGACTAACTGGGAAATGAAGAAAGATGGTGAGTGGCACTCCACAGGCAAGTATCCCAAACCAGTCCTTGTATTAATAGAAGAGACATCATGGCTGGGCGCAGAGGGTTAGCCTTTTGGATCACTGGGGATTTTTAATAATTTGTCACTGCTGGTGATTTAAGATTTCTTAAAGGGGACCTGTCACCCAAAAAAATTATTCAAAATCCTATTTTATCACATTAGTCAAGCAAAATGAACTTTAATTTCATGTTTAATTTGAAAAGGACCTTCTTGTTGTGCTGCACTGCTACAGTGACACACACTTCTTAGAATGGATACGGGTCAACTATCCTGGTTGTCATGCGATGTTATCTTCCTGCTCGTCTCTCCCGCCTCCCAACTTGTTAACATCAAGGGGGTAATTTACTAAAATCTAAACATTTCTCACTATTTTCTTAAAACTACTTCAACCAACCTCCTGTGCACATTTTTACCATATTTATCAATAAATGTAAAAAATCTGGTGTCGGAAAAGACTCGATAAAATCGTGAAAAAATATGAATTATACGATTTGATGCCCGAAAACCACTAATTAATCGGATTATTGTAGGAAACCCAGTGCAGATCATGATATCTTCCAATTGTAAATGGGACATCTGTCATTGACTTCTATGACCTCCGCAGGTTTGAGATGGAGTACTTTTTTTATTACTACTCGGGGCAGAGTACTGCAAGGGTCCAATCAGACAGACCTGTGCCAGACGCAGACACGGAGACCTGCAAGCCGACCTGCACCTGCCACCCACAAAGCCCTGCCGACCCAGAACCACTACCCGATCCAGTATCAGGCACTCAGAAATTTCTGCCTAAAACCCAACCACCATGTGGGTATTCTGTGGGTATCTGACCCGATGCAGGCCTCTACCTCTGGGTTTAATAAATTTCAAAAAATGTGAGGGTTTTTTCTATGAATAAATGGTGGTTTTCCCCTTTAAAACTCTGACCAGAAAAAGGGACTTAAATAAATAACCCCCAAGTGTTTCCAGTTATTCAATTAATCATTGCTTGATTATTGAAGCCTCAGAGCCAGATCTAGCGTTATTCTTGTTTCCGTGTTCCTGTGCTTGATTCCTGCTATTGTTCCTGAGTCCCCACCTGATTCCCTGTTCCTGTTCCGTGCCCTTGTTCCTCCGCTCCAGTTCCCAATGATTGTTGGATCTCCTGGTATTAACCTCAGCCTGCCTATTGGACTCTCCTTGTCAGCCACCTGCCCAGACCCTCTTTGAGTTTTCGGACTTTCCAGCCTCCTGCCTCTGACCATTGGCCTGGTAAAGGACTTGTGTATTTCCTTGAGCCTGCATTAAACCTGTTGTATTGTTTCCTTTAATAAATCTCCACATTCTTCTAACATGTCAGCAGCCTTTCATCAAGTTCCAATTTTCTATTACCCACGTTACACAGGCTCCCACCTGCCAGCCACTCACCCATGGCCAAACCTGACAGACATATTAATATATGATCAATATATGTGCATGACGTTCTGTAGCCAGTAATAATGCAACATTTGCTGCTTCCTGATGCAAAATGTCTATAGCACATATGCATTTAACCTTTCCCTCTGCTGCTCAACACCATCCCAACTCAAACTCAACTAAACTATCCCAAATTAAAACCAGGCCCCTATTTCTTACTAACCACCCAGTCTATCTTCTCCTTCCCATTTGGATTTTTACAATCAAGTTCAAAAAATCAGACAAGTTTTTGGCATCTTGCTAATCTACTAGGCCACAATCCTGTTGACCCCTTGTGATTGCAGTGTAACTTTTGTTTGTGAATTTTCTCCTTTTGCACCAGAAAATTGGATTATACATATTTGGTATTTTACCCCAGATATGCAAATGTGTTAAATTATTGACTTTTACTTCCTCCATGGGAAAAAACAGTCGATTAACCTACAACAGCAATTTCATTCTGTCATTTCTGGCAGGAGGGTCTACCAAGAAATGTGCAAATGTTTAACCTTTTCTACAAAGAAATGGTTCTAAATCAAAATTATGTTGGGTTGTACTCAGAATAACAATATAGTTTCTGCCAAAGATGTTTTATTGAATTGCATTGCAGATTAGTTTGGCAGTAAACTTGTAAACAGCCTTCAGCCAGTCATTAATTTCTTCTTATCAGGCTCGAAATGCAGCATGGTCCGGATGAGTTTTCATGAACTACAGTATTTACATTTTTTAAGGTTAACTCAAAGTTAGTTTTATAAATCACCATGGCATTTTTTCCACTTTTTTATTTCATTTCATTACAAAGGATTGAGGCTTACCATTTTTTCACTACATGGTTACTTCTACTACCTAAGAGGGAAAAACACAATTTTTTGTGGGAAAAAAAACGAGAATTTTTGGAGATTTACTCTACCTCTAGGCTGCTAAAATTCCAAAAAAAAAAATACTCCATCTCAAACCTGCCACTATCATGTAGAAGTCAATGGCAGATGTCCCTTTTACAATTGGAAGATATCATAATCTGCGCTGGGTTTCATACAATAATCGGAAAAATTTGTGGTTTTCGGACTGTAATCAGAAAAAAACTGAGTTGTCATATGTCAAATCCGAAAAAATTGTACGATTCTGATTTTTCTTGATTTTATCAAGTCTTTTGCCGCACCAGATTTTTTATTGATAAATAATTTATCGATAAATAAGGTAAAATTGTGGATGGGACTTTGGTCGAAGTTGTTTTCATAAAATAATCAGAAAAAAACTAATTTTAGTAAATAACCCTCTAAGTGTTTAAAAATACTTATATTGCATGATTCACAAATGCACAGTTATAAACGAGGCTTGAAAAGTTTGGGAAAATAGCAAATCCAATGCTCTCCAATTCCACAGGGAAAACAATTATTATATACTTATTATTAAAGGATAAGAAAACCTTTAAAATAAGTGAATATAAAATTGATGAGAGTGCTATTCTTAGCACTTTTGTAATTAGCTTTCATTGTTTATTTTCTTTGTATTTGATATTAAAGGATACATGTGCTGTTAATATGAATGCATTTTGTTCCAACAGCTCCACCTGCTGGTCAGTTTCTGACCAGTTTAACCACTAAGTAGTCAATGAAGTTGCCAAGAGAAAGAAAAAGGCTGCTCTGATGTTCTTCTGCTTAGGAAAGATTTGAGAAAGGTTTCTAATTGTTTTCCTAAGCAGAAGAACATCAGAGCAGCCTCTCTTCCTACATTTCCTCTGTCTAACTTCCCCATTTTATAATGGTTCTGTTATTGTTATTGCTGCACTCCGGTGGTGAAACCTAAATAAATTTAACTGTGTACTGAATGCTGTAGCATTTATTCTCACTGTTTAATTTATATTAGCTCTGTTCCTGTTTGTGATCTTGTAAAACACTGCAAGCATTTGTGAAGCTATATAAATAAATAAATATCATGAAAAAGCTGTAAAGGATGTGGATTTGTGTCTTTTTAAATTATGTAACTATACATATGCAACATTATAGGTATGACTGTGGCAGATGATATGAAAATTGACTCTTAGATAGGGTAACAGTACCCAGAAATTGATTGAGTGAAATAAACTTGAAAGGTACCTTATGAAATAGACCTATAAGCATCTTAAAAGGCAACTATACATGTTGCTAGATGACTAAGACTCAACTCAAAATGAATGAGGCTTTGCTGGATTTGATAGTCTCAAATGAAGCAGAAAATATATTAAATATTCAACCAACAAAGCATCTGGGAAACAGTGATCGCAATATGGTCTCATTTAAATAATTTATGAAAGGCAATGCTGTTACAGGGACAGCTAGAGTCCTTAATATCAGAAAAGCTTTAGTTTAATCTAGCAAGTGCATCATTGTAGCAAATTTGGGGGAAAAAATCATCAAAGTAAAATACACAAGAGAAATTGAGATTATAAAGTGATATATGATACATTTGTTAACAGGGTTTATTAATGAAGAATCAAGCACAGAAGAAAAGATACATATAATATAAATACTTCATAAGTCTTAGGGGATATATATAATTTAAATATGAAATTTTAATATTTGATTACAATAAAAAAATGAGTAAAATCTAGCAAATATCTACAAAATATATAAATACTTTTACAGAGCACTTGGTAATACCATGGAGGATTTTTACAAGTTTTTATTAAATTGTAAGGGTTGCAGTGACTTTTGGTAGTAAAGAGTGGCTTTGTGTGATATTTTGAACTGCAATGTAGAAAAAGAAACGTTACAGTACTTTGCTATCTGAATTAAGCATCTGACCTTGGAGGGCCACTGAAGGCTATAAAGGTCACCCTGCAACCTGCAAAGGTAAGACCTGGAGACAAACTGCCCATGAAAAGGTCAGAAGAGCTTCAAAAAGATGTGATCTATGTGACAATAATGAAAGCAAATGACTCACATATGGAGTGTAGACCAATTCACGGCTTTATTTCTGCATACAGTGTGATACAAACAGTGGGTGTGCAACCAGATCTATGTGGCAAGCCAGCCCCCATAAGCATACCTATGAGAAGACCCAATGTGGAAATATACTGGCAAACATACAAGTGTATGGTCCCTGTGTGAGGACAGGTTTTTTGTGTGTGTCTACATTGGAACAATATTCAAGGTACTTATGGAGCTTATCTCCACCTAGGATACAAAGAACATTTTGGAACATGTGCCAGGAACTAAACTGTGCCTGTACTTATCTCATCTGGAGTTAAACTGTTGGAATGTAACTTTAAAAGACAGTGTAAGTCAATAAGCCTTCATTTAACCTTCATTTAGCAAGTTTTGCACACCAGTGGGTGGGCCTGAGAAGTGTATGAGTAGTGTAGCTTGCTGCTAGTGTATCACAGGCACACTGAGGCTATGGGAAACTCCATGCAACTTCCAGCAGTGTGTAGTGGCTCCTTTAATCACCTTAAGGTGGCCATACACGGATAGATCCGCTCGTTTGGCGATGTCGCCAAACGAGCGGATCTCCCTCCGATATGCCCACCTTGAGGTGGGCAATATCGGGCTGATCCGATCGTGGGCCCTAGGGCCCAACGATCGGATCCTAGCGTTCGCCAAACGGGCGGTCGGATCGCGGGACCGCATCAACGAACAGATGCGGCCGCGATCCGACGGGATTTTTAACCCCATCCGATCGAGATCTGGCCGACTTTCGGCCAGATCTCGATCGGGGAAGCCCGTCGGGGGCCCCCATACACGGGCCAATAAGCTGCCGACTTGGTCTGTCGGCAGCTTTTATCGGCCCGTGTATGGCCACCTTTACCCTCAGGTGGATCCTGGGTGTCTCCTGGTGCACAAATCAAGCAGCTTGGAAATAACAGCAGTCCAGGGGTTGCTTCAAACCAAGAACTTATTTATTGAACAGTCAGGCAGTGGATTTTGTTCAGTAATCAGGCAACATAGATTTTCTGTACATTCACAGCACACAGTGGAAAACCTTCACACTTTTTGAAATTGCAAGTAGATCCCTCTCAGGGGGTAGCCTGTTTTGGTGATGTTCTCCAGCACGGGGTATCTTGCTACTTGGCATTGTCCCTGCTCCTGAGCTCACCCACTTGTGTCCCTGCCTGGCAGCTTGATCACCGCAAGGGTGCTAACCCCAACTTCTCTCCTTCTTGGAGCCAGACAGCTGCTCACTAATTCACTCATTAAGCTGCCACTATCTTTCACTCCTAGAGCGACTATAACATAAACTCCTACTACTAAATAAACTTTCCTTAACTTGGGGCCTGATACTGCCCAGACCGACACCTGTACCCCCTCCCCACAAGGTGTGGTTTCCCTTTTAAACATTTACGCCCTGTCACTACTGGGCAAAACCTTGAACTACATTGGACTCAGGAAAAGGGACATAGCTGCATGGGTGATTCAAATGACCACTTAGGTGCCCAAATACAGGGGAAACTGGCTGAGTAAAATATACCTAAACCTCAGGGTCTCTACCAAGTTTTTTACTTATCAATAATAAACTTTGCATCTATAAACCATTAATGCCATTTTATTAAATGTGTTTGTATTAATTGTTTAGCTTCTGCTATTATTTACTAAATAACCTCTAAGTACTGAACTAGAATTGTGCCGAGGTTTAACATGATCCATCTCTACAATGAAGCAAGGCAGTGTCCTCCATACTGGAGCCCGAGGCTTCAATTTGCTTACTCTATAAAGGGTATCGCCAGACAGATTCACATATTTGTGTTGGGTGTACTGAATTATGTCCCCCTGGGAGTATGTTGGATTTCCCATCTGCTCTTCAGAAGATATTTTTACAGCAAAGAAATAAGTTACATGTTTTTACATTTAAAAGAAGCCAGAGAACAGAAAGGCAAGAAATAAGTTACATGTTTTATAACTCTGTTTACAATGGCCACATCTCATTTCAGTTACCGGAGATGCAGCAGCAAATACACTGAAATCTAACAATTTCCTCACAGGAGATATATTCTAAGAAGCAAACCATTTCATGAACATAAAAACGGAATAAGCTATATGCACGAGTTCATAATGGTTCATAATGGTGTTAATAGAAGAGGGACAGTAACATGTATGCATCACACTGAGCCTGAAACAATAAATAAGTGGATGCATGCATAGTTTACCTAATTGATGTACAAGCCAGTCCTGAATATCTGCAGGGACCCATGGGTCTTCTTTGTTACCCTTATCCTGGGAACCAGCCCCTAAATCCAACATATGTATCATCTCTATCACCTTTTTTAAGGATATAATGCTAATTCTCTCTTTGTTTTAGAGTATGCAGATTTTCACAAGGCAGTGCTCAGAAGTCCCTTTGGACTTGTATACTCACAGTCACACTTTCCAGCTAGCACATAGTGATAGTACAGTCAGGGGTGTAACTACAGAGGAAGCAGACCCTGCGATTGTAAGGGGAACCATGAGTGTAGAGAGCCCGGTAAGTTCAGCAATTTCTTTCCAGTAGTTTGTATTAATAGTTTTAGAAGTACACAATGGATATTACAGTAAGAAATATGTGTTATTATTTACGGCAATCCATTTGAAAAGCAATCTTAATATATCTTGGTAGAATAGGTCAACTTTTTGACCAATGTTTTCAGGGTCTCAATTGAATTTGCTGTGGAGTCTAGCAGCATCTAGTTAACCCACTGAGTACAGTCTAAGGTGCACTGTACCACACAGCACCTCCTACAGTGTTTCATTTTTAGGTCAGTAACTTGTCAGTACATACTGTATAAAAGAAAACTGACAGTCAATGCTTTTTATTTACAATTCCAGGTTATGGTTTCACTGTTTCTAGGGATCATATGACTATACTAATATCTATTAAAAAATTTATGGAAATTTGCAGGCAGTGACTACTGACTGCTCCAGAAGAGGTCATGATCCTCTTCATAAGAAATAATGTTGCCTGCCTAGACTCATGCACATAAACTGTCTGATAATTGCTTCCCATATGAAATAATAACTTAAATATCCAGGCAACAGACAAGAAACTGAGAAGCAGAATATCCAGTGTTTAGGGCATAAGCAATACATTTGAATCTTATGTTGTGCACAAGTAAGTATTTCTTCACATCTCTTTTGTTAACTGTGAATAATTCTTATTATAAATCTAACAGCTGTCAGTTATATGTATTACCTTTCGATGGATGAATTCATAGAAAGCTTGGCAAGCTTTTATTTGTTACCTACAAACCCCACCTTCAAAAGATAATAAATATACCCCCTAAATGTCTAAGCACAGAGAATTTTCCACATTCATAGGATACCCATTGAATTAAATTGTTGATTTTAAACTGGATGATCCACTGATAACTTTGTGTTTGAATTAGGGAGCTATTAAATAGAACTATCCCTTTTATTTGACTTGGTATCCATACCCATGGGCCATCCGTGCCTTTTGTATGTTCAGTGAATTTTAGATGTGCCATCCTGATCACTCGGGCAGACATGCAATGGCGTGCTGTGCATCATTTGTCATTTTCTTCTCAATGTGGAAAGGCAGATTTTTACTGTACGAAGAAAAGAAGAAAATAAAAAGGAATGTCACATAACTAGATGAGAACTGTGACAAGGATAGGATACGTGGCTCAGGGGATAAACTGTCAAGTGATCTTATACATTCTATGAGATTGAAGAATAAGGGGCAGATGTATAAAAGTTTTAAATAGGGAATCTAGAAGTACGCCCAGCACTTTAAATTAAATTCCTATCTAACAATACTTCCCTGAATGTCAGGAATATTGACAACGACATTGAATCATTGCAGATAGGTGTGTCATTTTTTGTGTCTGTTCAACTGCTTTGAATGTATAGAGTAGATAGAAATTAATGTAAATCAGCCCCTATATGTTTGCAAAACACCTCCACACATACATACATAATGACAATATCTTATCCTACAAAGATTGGATGCAGGGCAGTAATCCTAACATTTTTTTTTTCTATTAAAATGCAGTATCTCTGTGGTCTTGCAGTGTCTTTACAATTCCTTACATTTTTCTAATAGATATATTCGATTCGATTTTCATATTCTAATAGAATAGAATTTGATGCTTTCCTAATTAGAGAATAAGCAGTAAGTCTCAGATGTTTCCTAGACTAAAAAGGGGGTGACTGACATGTGAGAGCTTGTCAGTCTAGCTGCAAATGGGATTAGACTTTATAGCATATTCCACTACTGTGAACGTTTGATAACTACAGTATGTGCCTGGAATTTGCCTGTGGAATTTTACGCTGTTAGACTTTAGCAGCCATTATTTTCACCCAGTGAAAAATATCCTCCTGTGTGTCCAGGAGGGGTCAAAGACATGATCCATATTCTTTCAGCACTTCCATGTGCAGTTATTATTTAATATTCTGCATTGGTGTTCCTGTCTCTGGGTTCAGTTGTCTTCACTACTAGCTTTGTAACCCCTTTCTGACATCTCACAGCTGCCTCTCAGTTCATCATTTGTAATTTGTTCTCCTGATCTTGTGTGGTTCTCCTCCAAAAACATAGAGGAAGGTTAACTGGCTCCTGGTAAAAGTTACATTAATGTATTTGTGATTGGGACCTTAGACTGTAAGCTGTTTCAGCGACTGGTGGAAATGGTATATAGCATTCAGAACCTTGTTTCATACTCATATTTTCTTGTTTAGCCTTACTTTGCTAAATTACTTTCAAAGTTGTTGGCCACCAGCAAAATCTCTGCAAAGAGAATCCTTACATTGCAGTAAATTGAAATAAAAATATTAATCACTACTTATACTGTGTCAGAGTTTATTGAGCGAGCTGTTCTATTTGTAATTAATTCCACATTATTTCAAAGGTATATGTAGAGGTTATTGGTGTTTTATTGGAGGTAATTTGTAATTTGATTTATTTGATCTAATTCTTTTGTTATTTATGTCAAAGTGTTTTAACGGCAGGTTATTCAGGAAACTGAGCAGTAGAAGAGACAGTACCGAAGAAAATTATGTTTAAAGATTTAACTCAGAATTACCCATGTTCATAAATATGTACATTACAATCCTGAAACCCTTCTTTTACATTTGCATTGGCCACATCTTAACCAAAAAGAGAATGCTTAAGCTTTCCATAAAAGGACAAATGTGAGTTGCTTAATCTGGCCCTCCATTCAACTCCAGAGCTTAGACAGACTCCCCAACCAATAGCTGTTGGACAGGTTTGAAAATACTTTCAGATGAGGACTGCCTGTTTTCCCTGCCCTATGATCTGATCATTGTTTATCATCATATTGGGCAAAGATCTGCTCATTTGGCAACCTTGCCAGATCTCTAGGTATATTGCCAGCTTTCACCTGCTTCTACTAGGACCTAACTGTCAGGCCAGATGTCATAGAAGTTTAGATTTTTGGTTAAATGGCACTTGCAGTTAACTGCTGTTGGCAAGCAAGTGGCTATCAAGCCATCTACCTGCAATATGTGGGTGATATCTCTCATGATCTGGGAGTGAGTTTTATACATGTATCATTAATCAGCAGAAAAATTAAAGTTACAGCATGAAACAAATTTATATTCCAAACCCACTGAACACAAATATGTTTTGCGATATGATAACAGAACATACCAAGTACAATAAGTGTTTTCCCTAAAGAAAAGTTCTTAAGGGTTAGAAGAACTGCTAATGAACAAACCCCAATGAAGATATTAAACTAATGGATAAATGTGTTGACAAGTGGATGCAGATAGGAAGCCTTTTTTAAATTATAGGTAGATATAGATATAATATCGGCAGATATTGCCTTTTGAATAAAATGCATGCCAAATAGTGAAATGTCGGAAGCCCATTTGATTCAAGTATTAGGCAGACTGATTTAAATAGTCAGCTGACTGTATGCCACCAGCACCAGTCCATTCTTCAATTTACACGGTCAGTGGCGCTGCACAAGTGGACCCCGGGACCCCCAGTCTGAACCTGTATCCATCACATTGTTTCAGAATGTTCATAATGTCTCCATTGACTTTTAACAGATTATGTGAGATTTGTAGTGGTGTAAATAAACAGCATCAAACCTGGTGACTGGGCGGCATTAAATAAAACACTCATCTTCATAAATTTGCCATTCTGTTTTTTACACGGTTTTTCTGGCATTTGTGTTAAAATCATTTTACACAGTATGATGAATAGGCCCCTTAGTTTCCTGATTTGTGAATATTGCCAGGGCTGCCATCAGGAGAATACAGGGGTACTGCAGTCAGGGAAGAGTGTAGAAAAAAAACGGAGCACCAAGGAAGCTGGTATTTCTCAGTAAAAAAATTAATTTATTGAATAATCATTACATTTCATTTTGTAGGCTGCCCGCTTTATGCGTTTCGTGGCTCCCTGCCACTTCAGCGAGCCTAACTCGATCTTCTTTAAAAAGGCACAACCCCTTAGTTTCCTGATGTTGCCAGGGCTGCATCAGGGGAATACAGGGGTACTGCAGTCAGGGGTGAGGGGTTCCCCAAGAGGTATAAAAGTGTGATTTGTGGATTGTAAACAGTTTTTTTGGTCACAACTCACAATTTTGAATTTAAAACCACCAACTCAAATTTGAATTCAAATGTGAGATTTATCACACCTTGACCCTGGAAAAAGAGTTCATGTAGAAGTCAATGGCAGAGGTCAATTTGAAGATGTTAATTGCCTTCCTGATATTCAATTTTTTTTTGAGAATAACTCTATTTGAATTCTATTCGAATTTTCAGGTCATTCCTATTCGATCTAATGTTAAACGTTCGTGTTTTTTTCATAAATAACCTCCCATTTGAGTTTTGAGTACATTTGAATTTATTAGAGATAAAAAAAATTCACATAACTCTAAAATTCGACCTTTGATAAATAACCCCCTTTGTGTAGATTGGCAGAGCCTTCCATCAGGAGGTCCAGCTGGGGGAAAGGACTGCAACAAATATTAGTGTGGGCCCCCATGATTTATGATGGTGGCCCTGTATTGTAACAAGTTCTTCATTAAAGAAACAGAGATGAACATCCATATAAAAGAAATAGCATGGCAGTGATCTCTAAGGTGTTGTGGCTCAAAGAGTTGCATGGATCTTGCAACATGGTGAAACAGTATATTTATTGTTCAAAATTTCCCTAATAAAGATGGTAAAAGAATTACAACATATACAGTCCTTATGGATAGTGATTCCAGCGATGACATGCCCTAATCTTTCATATATAATATTATATTATATTATATTATTATAATATAGTATAGGACCATACCTAGAGACTGTTGTCCTTTTTTAGAATTGTCTCCTGTTACTTCAAAGCTGCTTTTCATATTTTATGTATATGTCCTATGATATGATATATTATTATGTTCTCTATAACACAGGGACTCCTCTTTGTTCTTGTTATTACAGTCAGTTTTCCAGATGGCTGCTGGAATGTAAAAACTTCACCTACAACTCCAGCTGTTTCAGTGGATTCAGCTCTTGTTCTGCTCTTCCCTCCCAGTGCCATGCAATGAACTGAAGCCTCAGCGTGCATCAACTCATAAAGTGGGGAGGCTTATTTAATAAAGTTCAGATTTTAGTGGTTTTAGAAACGTGACTAAACTCACATACTCTAAAACAATGATTAGAATTGAATCTATTAAACAGTCCAAATATAAAAAGTACAAATGAAAAAATGCGCTGAATGATACTCTAAATAATACAAATACTGTAACTCGAAAACCTCTAAAAATTTGAGTTTTTCGGACAACTCCTAGTGCAATGGAAAAAATGGCCCAAATGCATTAAAACAGGTCCAATAAGATCAGCGCAGTTCCCATTGCGATGAATTTTCACCAGTGAAGGCTCCGCCACACATCAAGCCACTTAGCCAGGCGTAAATTTATACCACTACGCTAATTCAATAAAATGCAATGGTGCGTCTCTGGCCATGTTTTGCTAGCGTTACATTTGCATTTCATAGCAAACTTTCACTAGCATTCATTTCTGCCTAGCGAAACTTAGTTAGTACTCTTAGGCTTACGTCAATTTGAATAAGGCGGGTACATATAGGTCGTATAGACGTCTTTATTAGAGATGTTGGTGCAAATGCTTGAAGTGGCCACTTATTATTACAAATGTCCAAGGAAGCATAATAAAGACAAAAGAGATCTTCTAATGCCCTAAACATGAGCCAACCCTAAAACAAATATGGCATGCCCCTCAAATGGTTGGAAAAAAATGTTAACACAAAAATCTTCAATAGAACTTTTGAAGGCAATCCCTCTTCAAAATATGAAAAAACACCAGCTTTTTTTAGAACTTTTATGACTTTTCAGCATACAGGATATGATGTCACTGACTGAGGAGGATGTAGCTTAATTTTATTAGTTCCCAGGTTTCCCTCAGATCTTTCCTTATATTCTGCAACAATTTACTCTACTGATGTGGATGTCTAATTAATGCCACCCAAGCCGTTGGACTAAATCTTTCTAACAGTAGAAAGACACCCAGTTATGTCCCCTGCCATATGTTCACACTCTTACTGCTTGCTTCTCTGATTTAGGATAAGTTTTCTAATCAGACCAAGGACATTTTGCTCTTTGTTCAAACAGCATTACAAGCATACTGTCAATTTGACATTGTTTTTTTTTTTGTATTTTGGCTGCAATCCAATCCATCCATTGTACAGGGCTATAGTGGTCATACTAATACACAAACCTAAAGGCTCCATTTTAGGAGAGAATACCTGTTTTAGCTCCCAGAAATTCCTGAAAGCCCAGAACTTATTTCTCATGCACTTTAACATTCCATAAAATGTTAATCAGCTTATCTCTTTATGTATTATATGTGTATTCCTTAAACAGCAGTCTGAAACATAATATAAAGAGGGAAAAATTACTATGTGCAAGGCCAGACATTTGGGAAGACACCCAAGTATTATTCTGCTCCTCCATTTAGAAGTTGTTGGATGTTTAAGGGGTTTATTAAATGCACAGCCAGTCTCAAGTCCCTGTACATTTGATGCCAGTATGAATTTGGCCATTTCTGAGAACCCTTTAAACCTGGTAAAAAATATTACAATTTATGGATAATGAGGGTTATACTGTATATGTAAAAACTAGTGTATATGTCACCCCAGCATATGCCATAGCCAGAGCATTTCCCAATCTCTTGAAAGGGAAGCAGTAACAGTAAAAGTGTTTGACTGTCACAGTTTTCCCTAAGGCAGTCAAACCTCCAACTGTGCTTCTACAAAAACAAAAGCATACTGATTTCTGTATTTTTTTTTGAATATTTTGGAGAACTTCCACTTTCTGTATGGTGCTAGTTTACATTATTCACTCATTCCAATGGTTTTAAAGTTATTTTTAAATGCAATTGTAATTAAAAGCAGTGTCTGTCCAGCAGATTGTTATCTGCACTCCAGGCTTTGGCTTTAAAAACAGTGCTATAAGACAACAAAAGCTGGTTAAAAGATGATATTGTCTTACAAGTCAGACCCATGAAAATATATATATATTTATTTTTTGTTGGTCATTTGACCTATGAGCTGAATGTTGTATATATACCAGAGAACACCACAGCTTCATTGTAATCAGCTTGAAAAAGGTACTAAAATGTTCTGAAAGCTTGCTATGATTATATTAGTTAGCCAATAATGGTATCACCTTTTGTTATTTTTTTTATTTCAAAAGGGTTTCCCTGTAATATGTATTAAATAGGCCTGAGTCTATTTTAATTATACTACTGTACCACATTTTTAAAGGATATAGTTACCATTTATTTTAGTAAAGCTGAATGCTCCTGTTTATGACTTCAGAGTATTCCAATTTTACAGCCGGAATTGGCTTAATGATTTAATGTTATTTACTGACTACTTTCTGCAAATTAGAGGGACTTTTAAAATGAGTCGATAAAGAGTTATACATTTTATATAGCATGCATCTGTATGTATTTGGTCTCTCTGAGACCAATCTGAGATAAAACTTTTTCCAATACTATCCAGGGAACTGTGACTAATATGGTTACATTTATGATTCCTGTGATTCATGACTATTTAATTTACTGGCCCTCAATTTAGAAATACTGTATTTTTTTTATCCCTGTACAGTACAAAAATTGAGATTTTAATATAGCTGAGAGGATCAGTGGGGGTTATTTATAAACCTTGTTCTTTGCAAGATAGATAATGTAAGGAGTATATAAATAATATACGAGCAATGCTTTTCCAGATCTGGTACCCTCCGTTCTACACAACATCACCAAGGGCAATTATCTATTGGATTTGTCCAGTTATCTGTAGTATTAAAGGCACAGCATAGAGATTCATCCTTGGTTAGAGAGTGAGGTTTAACTAGAATATAATGAGAAAATTCTAATATTGGGTTTACACCAATTTACTTATTTTAACCAGTTGGAAATATGAAGCTGATTTTATATAGTGGTGTGTTTCCACATATATTTTGTTGCTGTTTCTTTTTTAGCTGTAAACTATTTTTTTAGATAAATATAAATGCATAAAAAATAAACATAAAATAATTCAATAAAATAAAATATAGTCACAAGATTTTTATTTTTTTTGATCATATGCATATAGCTAGTTTATAAGCTTTGTGCTGAATGACAAGACATGAAAACAAAATTACAAATGAATATGCTATGTAAATATCAAAGGGCTACGTCCACGTGTCATTTTTTAAAATGTAATTTAAAATGTAATATACTGTAAATTGTACCTTCTCAGAAATGCCAATTCTGTTACTTTCATCCACAGTTTAGAGCACAAAAGGCTTCTAAACTATGCAAAACTAATTTAAACACTAATTGATCTAAGATAGAAAAGCCCCAGAAGAAAACTGGAAGAAAATGAATTTCCAAGACCTTGATTATGGTACCTGTTGACTTTGTCTGTGTGTCTTTTCTCCACTTATAATTTATATCATGTCTTTTAATGTCAAGGTTTTCATCTTATGCAAGACATTAAACTGCAAAACCAGATTATTTTTTTTGTTATTAGAAATCAGGAGCTTGACAATGAATCATATTCAATTCTTTATCCAATCTGTGTATTGCACTTGCTACCAGACACGCTAATTAAGGGGGGTGGGTGGTATAAAATCTTCTGCAAAATGAACTTTTGCAAAGACCTAGTAGTGTTTTTTTAAACATTATAAGAATAGAGAAATACTTGACAGATTGTAAGACAGTCATTGGATGAATTTGCCAATATACAAGTTATACAATATCGATTTTGTTAGTTTTCAATATAGTCATCCTATTTTTGAAGAAAGCAGTTGAGTGTTTTTGTCTGTCTTTTGGGTGTTGACATTTTTTCAAATAAAATCCATTTTTTTTATATTCATGTACAGCAGTTTACTTGCCCATTAGCCGTGGGCATTCTTCCAGATATATAGCATCTTCATTTAATGAATATTGTGAATTAAAGGTGAATTGCCTCCTGAAAAACATCTGATGCAGCCTTTCTATTTGGACAGTCTTTTTTAAAAGCAAAAATGCATGATTATCTTGCTTACAGACCATAATTTATCTACATTTCATAGGTATAGATGAGGCGATGTTGCCATTCTGCTTCTGTCGATGTAAAATGAAATTCACTTTCATAAGAAAAATCTGGACAATAATCTGTATAATTCAAAGAAATAGTGCCCTTGGTCGATAAATTATTCCGGAAAGAATTGAAAAACCTCCTTGGCTTTACCAAGCAAAAACAGTGCATGTGATTGTAACACCCTCTTGGCGACCCCCTTGGTGTCAAGGTTGTACATTCTTACCAAACACCAGTGCAGATCCTGAGTCCCTGTTGCAAGGTGAAAGGGTACTGGGAAATTCTTCTCTGGCATTGCCTCCACCTAATGGGATCTGGGAATACACCTACGGGTGGCCCGATTACGAAAAACATTCAACAACACTTTCCTTTATAAAAATATCAACTTTATAATAACGAAAGTGCAGATTAAAGGGTAAGTAGAACTGCCATAGTACAATTGTGCATTCAAATAGCATGACCCACTACCCTGGGAACCCTGTAACAGTCCAGTCCTGGCACTTCCCTACCAGTCTCAGTCCCTTATCCCCAATGAGCACAATTGGTGCCCAGAATTCTCTCCCTGGTCCTCTCACTTTAAGACCTGGTGGCACCCGAGTAATGGAGGGCTCCTCCCAAAGTGAAAGGTGGTTTTTATAGGCAGAAGACTGAGCCATGACTGCAGGCCTCGATTTGTGGTGAGGCCACATAGGCCCGGGCCTAAGGCAGCAACATTTTGGGGACTCAACGTTCCCCAGTGCTCCGGTACTTGACAGCGTGCTTATGCACTCGCTGAGGAGGAGTTGCATCCAGTAACTTTTCGAAGCTAGGATCATGCGGTGGGGAAGGGGGCGTGCGCGTGTGAGCCCCCCGGTGCCAGGACCGTGCGGCCTCGGGGAGCTGCGCCATGGGATATGGCCCTGCGTGACTGGGACCTTGGGATTTGTTCTGGGTTTGGGATACCGATCATAACAATAGCTTTATTTCAAGGGCTATTTGTTACAATATATATTACTAAAGTAGTAAAACATAACATAGGAAAGTACATTACATTTAATGTAACAAAATCATAATTAAATAGGCAGCTAAACTGGTGCATCATATTAGGTTAGTAGTACAGTATGGGGGCTATTTATTAAAATTTTTCCCTTAATTTTATTTTAAAAAATTTGACCTGGCTTAAATTATTAAAAATTCAGATAGAACATTGTCCGTGCAGGACAAGTCTCAAACAAATTGTGAGACATTTCAAATTGCCAACTGAAAAACTCAAATTATGCAGATTATCGAACGAAAAACAAGAATTTATCAGATTATCGAACAAAACCAGTGTTAAAATGCCTGAAACTCTTGACAATCATGAAGGAAAAAAAACATGTTCCAATTGTAAAAGGGACCACCTGCCATTGACTTTTACATGACTTTGATAAGGTTTTAAATGGAGGATTTCAATTTTTTGCAGCTTCGGAGTATAATAAATCTCCAAATATTCAAGGTTTTTTTTTCCTTCTCAAAATTTTTCTTAAAATTGTTAAATAGTCAGTGCTTGTACTGCAGATGGATCAGTCACAAATAATAATAGAACAAAGAAAAAGTGACCATTTTTAAATTGTACCCAGCATAATAAAAGTGGTTTAAATCTTAAAAATGTATTTTACTTATTTTAAATATCAAATATGTTTGTCCATACCGTAAAAAATATTAGTATGGGTGGGGTATCATTGTGTTGCAATAGTCTGCCAATCAACTAGGAAAGTGTGGATAGGACCTATTCACAGAGCCCACATGCATAGAGCTCTGTAGGATAAGTAAATCTTTAAAACAAGTGAATGTAAAATTGATGAAAGTGCTATTCTAATAACTTTAGCAATGTAAATTTTTCAAATTCCGAGAAATTAAGGCAAACATACTTTTAATATGAATTAATTTTGTTAT
Source organism: Xenopus laevis (assembly GCF_017654675.1). Classification (NCBI taxonomy): domain Eukaryota; kingdom Metazoa; phylum Chordata; class Amphibia; order Anura; family Pipidae; genus Xenopus; species Xenopus laevis. Next base: position 53,390,303 of record NC_054376.1, read on the forward strand.
AACAGTGTCACCTTCTGGTCATTTTCCGAACACTCGAAGCACCAAGTAGTCAATGAAGTTGTCAGGAGAAAGAAAGAGGGCTGCTCTGATGTTCTTCTGAATTTTTAACATCATCAGAGTTTAATACATTTCGAAAAATTTGAGTTTTTTTTCTACGAAAAAACTTTTCCCCCATTAAAAATGTGACTAAAATCGGATAAATAAATAACCCACTTTATGTGTTTGCATTTGTTTTATTTTTGAAAACAAAATGGGCCAATAAAAAGAAGTGTCTAAAAAAAGGCACATTTCATTCGAATCAAACAAGTTTTGTTAAAGTCCATTATGTCCCACAATAATATAATAACCAAACATTACCACAGAATCTAATCAGCACCTACCTGTATGTGTTTCAGTCTGAAAATGACATACAAGGTAAAACTGGGCCGTCAGGACACCGGGAAAAAACCCGGTGGGCCCAGGCTCTTTCGGGCCCAGACCCACTCCTGCACTCCATCTTCTTTTCCAGAAAAACTTATGAGTGTGCTCATTCGGAGGGGTGCAGCAGGTATCGGCGGCACAGAATAGTTTGTGGCTGGGGGCCCTGGGGGATGGTGCAACACTGTCCGACACTGTGCACATAACATGCTTTGTGAATTTAAGTATTAGAACCATGTCCACCCTAATACATGGTATGTTTCCATATTCCAGTTAGTTATTCCAGTTAAAGAGTAGTTTTCTGAGCCCAAGGATGTCAATGACAAATGCATTCCATGGCATTGTATGATAGCATTGCAAGGTGTATTGAAGCAAATACAAGTAAATTATATACCAACTTCTCTGTATGAATTACTGCCTGTGTGTGTGTATTTATTAAAGTCTCCCCTTAACTGCTTTATAATCTTCTCTTATAATTATGCTTCTTGAATAATTCCAGTACTCACCTCTTGTTTTTCTCTTTCCTTACCCTTTCTACTTCCTTTTCTAGCTAAGCAAATACTAATTTATAGGGAAATCTAGCTCTTTCACTAAATGCATTTGACAAAGAAAATAAGTTAGGATATGTTGTATATGTAATTTATATAATTTAAGTGAAGCATACACTGGATTGAGATATCATTTTAAAAAGAAGTGCAAATAAGTTTGGTTAGTTGAATGCAGCAGTGGTCATTTTAATTGCATAGAAACATAAACTAGTCTAATGGACAAGTGTTATAATTAATTTTCATTAGGATTTAGACTTTAAATAGTTCAGTACAACTACAATTATCTCAAATAGAGCAGAATGTTAATATATCATCAAAAAATTAAGTACAGAAGCAAGTTAAATATTAGTAGCACACAAACCCAATACTTTTATAGCATTTGCTGTTTTCTGGAGCTACCTGTATAAGATAAAATATTCAATAAGGTATAAAAAAACTTCACTTTTAATCCCAACTCATGAATTCCAAAAAGTAGACAGGCTTTGGCTGTAAAAGGCCATGGCCAAATCATGACCAATATCGATTTGAGGTGCCGAAATTGTGAACTGTTTAAAAGCCACTGTCAATAAACTACACCAATCTTATAAAGCACTTGGAGTGAAAACATCACATCTTTGATCTTCAGCTAGTGAAAGGGGGCTGTGGAATGTAACCCATACTGTCTATACACAGGATCAGACTGGGCCGGTGGGCACAGCCTCTTCCAACCACAACCGATAGAATAAAATCGCAGGTACGTGCTAGTCAAGGTGGGGGAGGGGAGGTGTTTGGAGGAGGATTGCGGGCAGCTGCTGAGCTTAATGCAGCTCTTTAAATGTGATTTGTGGAAAAAAGTATTTCTGGATTACAGGGAATCTTATGATAAATTATTAAATGTTAAATCATGTTAAATTTATAAACACAGAGAGAAGGCAGAATTTTGCCCACCACTCATGTGCTATAGAGTTTATGCAAGGAAATCTTTGTGTTAGAATATTATAGATGCCACACCGTAAAGCTGACGTGATTCTGAGCAAATATTAATCTGCATTAAACTGAAACCTGGGAATATGTCCACCAGGCAATCAGAGTTTCTTTCAGATATCTCTATGTGGTTGTTTTCACTTCAATCAAATCCATCTGACCAATCTTTCATTACAATAGGGCTGCTACTCTGAATTAATTGCAGCACTCACTGATTGGACTGTTTCCTTTGATATAGCAGTTACAAGTTACTTACAATGAAACCAATGGCAACTGAGGCATTCTCTCTCATTCTGCTTATCTTTTGCAGCACACATTTATTATCAAGATATGAGTTACAATGGAATTAGTGCAATTTGTACACACAGGCTGGGAACATCATTAAACTGTTCCTTTATTATAATGCCACATTGCTTCCTGATTTTACTTAATTTAATCATCAAACCCCTAAACCAGTTTTTTTCATGGAACCATCAAAAACATTTTAAGCAACAGAATTTAAAAGCATTTCTTACCAATTAAATACAGCTTCACCTTAATATACTAAATTCTTAGCACAGTATAGTGTTTAAAACCAAACTGATCTCATAAGGTGTTGTTTCCATCCTCTGCAATTCTTTACCTGCCTGGGTGACTCCTAAAATATATAACTGTATTATATTGTAGGCTTCTGTTTTACCCCACCCCACAATTATTCATATTTATTCATTCAGGTATAGGGTCCCTTATCCGGAAACCCGATATCCAGAAAGCTCCGAATTATGGAATGGCTGTCTCCCATAGACTCCATTTTATCCAAATAATCCAAACTTTTAAAAATGATTTCCTTTTTCTCTGTAATAATAAAACAGTAGCCTGTACTTGATCCAAACTAAGATATAATTAATCCTCATTGGAAGCAAAACCAGTCTATTGGGTTTATTTAATGTTTACATGAATTTCTAGTAGACTTGAGGCATGAAGACCCAAATTACTGAAAGATCCGTTATCCGGAAAACCCCAGGTCCCGAGCATTCTGGATAACAGGTCCCATACCTGTAGTATCAATGTTCACCACCAGTAAGTGATGAATGCAGTTTAAACTATTAGTGGAGAGAACTCTTTTCTGACATCCGTTAAACATTGCTGCAAAGGTTCCAGATATAATTGAAACTAGCCCTCTTAGCATTCTTTTAGACTACTATACCTTGGAGTCAGTTGTCTCATAATTTAGTTATATTAAATACAGCCTAGGTCTTTACAAACATCTAGACTATTTTCAAATCAAGTCTATCCCTTCAAGCAAGAAAATAAAATGTTTTTACACATGTTATGTGGTTATTGTAGCCTTGTCCGATAATTAAACTAAATTTTAAAATGTCTGCAATTTGTGAGCAATGTTTTTTTACTATCATACTATCAGCACAACAATAAAAGATATAGTTATGGTTTATATCTCTGTTGCCATTTTCCAAACAGCATATAATAGCCAGTTGCCCAAAAATATTTTTAAAAAAAGTACTTTGTTTAAATTACCTGTTAGAGAAATCTGAATTTGCAGGAAAACAGGATGTAAATACTCTGGGTTGTTTTTTTTAAATTACAAAACAGGACATATTCAGAAGAATCATTTTCTTTTTGCACATCAAAACAGCATATACATACCCCTGAGGCAATATTTTCACCTTCTAGTTAATTTTGCATAAAATGGAGCACAAAAAAATATTCCACTAAATCACTGTTGGCATTTTCATGTGAGCTTGTGATTTACTAGGTTATTACCTTATTAGAAAATGGATATTGTTGAATGGTTTGGATTAGGAAACAAAATCCCCTTTAGTAGAATGAGTTCTATGGATTAATCGGTTAGATTATTTTGTGGTTTTGTTTCCCTTGTTCAGTTCCTTTCTCTTTTCTGTTTGTTCATTTGTAATGATCTCTAATCTTGTTGTTTGAGAGAGAATATCCTTCATTGCTGATAGCCTATCTGCAGACTCCTGCAAATGTGATGCCCAACCATATCATTAGAGTACCTGAATTAAATAGCAAACTCAAATGGAAGAACATATATTATGGAAATAAATTTTAGACATTGCTTTCTAATGATTGCCTCAGGTCTAATACATTAGAAGCCTATTCTGCTGTTTGTCTGATTTAATACCTTTCTCACAAGGAATATACTTCATTCCTTGGCCATAAATTAAGTAGCAAAAATAGGAACCTTTGATAGGCAGTTTCATCAACATGTTTGTATTTCAAAACAATAAAAAGTGAAATAATAACAATAGAGGTATGGGATCCAATATCCAAAAAGCTCAGATGTACAGGAAGGCCATCTCCCATAAAGTACTTTTTTGGACAATGAAATAAAATGTAATTCCAATAAACTTTCTGATACACAGTCAATAAAAAATCCAAGGTTTTTAAGTGTCTTAATGTAATTGTAGTTAAAAACAGGATATATCACTTTATTTTTTCTGTGTGTCTGACTCAAAAACAATGTAACAGGAATCTAGATCTTTAATCAGTGCTTTTGCTGTGCAAGGAGTCAGTGCCAAAAGACAGAGAATGTAAACTGCCAGATACTGCTTTCAATAATAAACACATTTATATATACATATATATTGTGGCATTCAGGTTATCAGGGACAACAGCCACGGCACGGTTTAAGCACATAAATTGAATATGACGCCACAGTTAAGAGTTCAATGCAACTTGGCTGGCTTTTATTATGAACAAAGTCACATCTTCAACACAGGATTATTCACATAAAAATAGCAGTCCCACTTTAATACCCACCTTGGTGTTCACAGAATCCAAATCCAAGTCCCAGAATACTCTGTAAGACTCTCACTTAACACACAGACTCTTAGGAGGGGGTTTCTGCCCCTCTCTCAAGTCACTTGGAGCTCTTTCCAACACTTCAGCTTAGAGAAATACCATCTCCTTCCCAGCTACTCTTACACACACACACATCTCCTTCCAGCATAAGCGGTGTCCGCAGTCCACTCACCCTCCTCCAGCACAAGGAGGTCTCTGGGGGAGAACTTTTTCTTCTGCAGCTCACCTGAAGCCTAATAAGACAGCTACCTGTAACTTGGCAGCTGAAAACACTCAATGGTGCATGGAATGGAAGGCCCACCCTGCTTAATAGCTTAATTAGCATAATATGAAAAGTTCAATGAAACCTGAAAGCTATGTCACTTAGAACCATGAGATCATCTTACCTGTCATCTGCCTGTTGTGGTTGTATGGGAGAATAGCTTTCTGTCAATTCAAAAATATAAACCTCTTCCTTGGACACCCAAACATTTCTATGATTGATTTGATAGGTCACTCCTACAAGTGACAAAGCAAATATTTAAAAAATATAAAGAAATACAAGAATTATACAACTTTTATTTTAATACACATATAATCGATAGGAGAAAAAATTAAATGTACAGCAGAAAACCCATCGAGTAAATCCCTTACTATTCCCTCAATAAGTATACATTTATTAAAATCGCTGGAAATGTAAATGCTCAGTGCTTTGCACTTGTGAATAGCACACTAGTGCCATTGTGGGGAAAATGATGGGTAAAAAATAGATTTACATGCATTTTGCCACATAGCACTTTGCACTTGTGTTAAGTAATGAGCCCTAGTCATTCTGCAAAGTTCCATGATACTTAGACATTACTGTTTCCCTGTTACCACTAAACTTTCCATAAATGTATAGGCTATATGACTTAAAAAATGCAATCTATAAAGCATACCAAGGCAGTTAATACAGTACAGCAACTTTCACTGTTATTAATGTGAATATGCAAAGAAAGAAGGCTCTGTGGACACAGTAAGTTATACCCTCATAATTTATTGCTTATTATAGAAAAAAATAACCTGGAGAAAAAAACCTACTTAGAAACACAGTGGATTTTCCATTTTGTCCATAGAAATTGTTCACAGGCCCGGATTTGTGGAAAGGCCACCTAGGCCCAGGCCTAGGGCGGCAGGATTTTAGGGGGGCGGCATGCTGCCCAACCACACCCACATTAGTTCAAAAACACTGGGGATGTGCAGAAGATACAGTAATTTTGTAAATTTCCTGTGCCCAGTCCACATTGCTCAGGTCCCGATCATGAAAATTTGCATAAATAAAGGGGGGACACGGGTGACGAATGGCAGTGGGCCTAGGGGCACCCGCTATGTAAATCCGGCCCTGATTGTTCATGCTGTTTCTCGGTAACTGAAATAACAAGATTTTAAGGAACTGAAGAAAACACCTTATTGAAAGTTTTGAATATATTGTTTTATAAGAAATAACTATTACTAATATCAAACTGTACAGGTGTAGGACTATGGGCATGAACGTTTCAAGCCTTGGTTCATGTTTAGAAATGAACTGAACAATTGGCACAGCACTAATAAATGAATGGGTATTAGGGCTGTGACTTAATGAATGTGAAGAGGAAATTTAGCGATAAAAGATTTATGGTGTAATCCAATGGACCTTTATATAATGTGTTTTTTTGTTGACATTTATTTAAAACTGGATCAGAGTAATGCATGGAATTCATTAATTTGAAACTCACTAAATTCATTTATATTCTAACCAGGCTGCAAACTGCCTATGAAAATCAATTATATGCATCCGATAGTGGATACATAAAGTATAACAAATGTATTGCAATAAATATAGATGGGATGAAAGGGCATAGAAGGAAAATGTGGCAGGGGCTGGTAGATGATCACACTGGAGATATGAACAATAAGTCTGATATTGTAAACCCTCTTCTAGAATTACAGCAACAAGGTCAAACACATGGAACAATAGCAGATGTCCCGTTGATATCCTGATCTCCTTTGGTTTCATTCAATAATCAAAAGATTTTGTGGTTTCGGGCATCAATTCTGAAAAAGTCAGAGGTTTTGGGCATCAAATCCAAAAAAGTTGGCGTTTTCAGCTACAAATTCAGGTTTTGGATTTTTTCATGATTTTATCGAGTTTTTTCCCGAACAAGAAAATTTCTAAAAGATTTATTGATAAATATGGGGGGAAAGTCTGTGTGGATTTAGTCAGAGTAGTTTTCAGAAAATAGTGAGAACTTTTCAGATTTTGATAAATAACCCCCCAAGGGAATTCAATGTTCATGCCAATACTGACAGTACACATCTAGGCACGCTGAAAGTGATGCCATCCCTATTATTAAACCGTGTGCTGAAACTTGTGCATGATTCACAACCACTGGTCACTAAACACTATTACCCTGGAATTCCAAGGAAGAACATTGCATTGTGGATAAAAAAAAGTGTCAATATTGGAGCACTTCATGCATTGACACTCTCAGCTATTTCACCCAACTTTTGATATACTGGTCCTTCAAATCAGTACCCATATGCTGAATAACTATATATTCTGTAGGTAGATGGATCAACGTTTATGTAGTATTAACAGAATATCACATTAATAATATTCCTTCCTGTAGTTTGTATGTTTGTACTACCACTGAATTTCTGGCTGAGACTGACTGTTTACTTTGTGTACAAGATGTGCCATCTGTTACAAAACCCTTCTCATAGTGGAACTTTGCCATGAATTACTGCCCAGATTAAAAAAAAATATTTAAATAATATCTCCGCTATTCTTAGCCAAAATGCATTGTAAATTCCATTATATTCAAAGTCCCATCTTACCTCATTTTACATGTAAATCTTGTTTTAATTGTTTAACGGCATTTTCGTGTGTAACACTCCAGACAGCTTTACTTAAATTATGGATAGAACAATGAAATTACATTTTTATTGGACTTATTGATGTGTTATTATCTTTTAATATTAATGAAGTCTATAATATGTCTCTTATTTGGGAATGTATGAGTTGAAGGGTCTGTTTAGACTATTGGCTTTAATCAGACTGCAGTTAAGCAAAATCCGTAGCGTAAGGACTCTCAGTCTCTACCTCAACTATATATACCACTTACTGTATATGTACTAATCTAGACTAATTGTAGATTTAAGTATCGCACTAGCCTTGGATATTATACTTGTCCAAGAAAACATCCAAGCCCTCTCATCTGGCAGGACATTCCACAACCTCATTACCTTCATTGTGAAGAACCACCTACGTTGCTTCAAATAAAAGTTATTTTCCTCTTTTTTTTTTATTTATAGATTAAGCTTATGGTTATTGCTTTTTTTGTTATTTTAATTTCCTGAAAAATTGTGTCACAAGATTGTTAACAAGTGATATTGTGATATGATTACCTATGCCTTGTGAATTTTGTACTGTATTTTCTTGTTGACACATCAATAAAAATATTGAGAAAAAAGTTATTTTCCTCTAGTCTGAAGGGGTGGCCTCTAGTGCGGTGATCTTCTTTATGGAAAAAAGGTCCCCTGATATTTGTCTATAATGTCCTCTAATGTACTTATAAAGTGTAATCATGTCCCCTCGCAAGTGTCTTTTTCCAGAGATAACAACCCCAACCTTGACAGTCTTTCCTCATAATTTAAGTCTTCCATCTTTCTAACCAGTTTAGTTGCACTCTCTCCAGTTCATTATTATTCTTCTTTAGGAGTGAAGCCCAAAAGTGCACTGCATACTCCAGGTGAGGCCTTACTAGGGACCTATAAAGAGACAAAATTAGTTTTCATCCTTTGAATTAATGCATTTTCTTATGCAAGACAGAACTTTGCTTTAATAGCCACAGAATGACACAGCCTGGAATTAGACAAATTGTTATCTACAAATACCCCTAGATCCTTCTCAGGCAGGAACATTGTACCACATTATAATGAAATCTTATGGAATTTTGATTCCTTGAAAGCAGGTATGAATTCCTTTAATAATCTACTCATTCTACTATGTAGCATTAAAGTGATGTACCGTATATACTAGAGTATAAGCCGACCCGAGCATAAGCCGAGGTACCTAATTTTACCTACGAAAACTGGGAAAACTTATTGACTCGAGTATAAGCGTAGACACAACTACAGCCCTGTCTCCCAGCAGCGCACATTCCGCCAAAGCGACCCCCCCAGCGATCAACCAGACTTCTTTGCAAAGTTGATGGTGACAGAGAATTGCCAAACGGATTACTGTGTGCATTGTCCCACTGTCCCACTACCATGTGCAGAGGGTGCTGTGTGATATTGCCATCACTGTTAATCTTTCGTATAACCAACAGAGGGCGCTGTGTGATATTGCCATCAATGTTAATCCTTCATATAACCAACAGAGGGCACTGTGTGATATTGCCATCACTGTTAATCTTTCATATAACCAACAGAGGGCGCTGTGTGATATTGCCATCACTTTTAATCCTTCATATAACCAACAGAGGGTGCTGTGTGATATTGCAGTCACTGTTATTCTTTCATATAACCAACAGAGGGCGCACTGTTATTCTTTCATATAACTTACAGAGGGCTCCCTGTTATTCTTTCATATAACCAACAGAGGGCGCTTTGTGATATTGCAGTCACTGTTAATCTTTCATATAACCAACAGATGGCGCTGTGTGATATTGCAGTCACTGTTATTCTTTCATATAACCAACAGAGGGCGCATTGTTATTCTTTCATATAACCAACAGAGGGTGCTGTGTGATATTGCAGTCACTGTTAATCTTTTATATAACCAACAGATGGCGCTGTGTGATATTGCAGTCACTGTTATTCTTTCATATAACCAACAGAGGGTGCACTGTTATTCCTTCATATAACCAACAGAGGGTGCTGTGTGATATTGCAGTCCCTTATTCTTTCATATAACCAACAGAGGGCGCCATGTTATTCTTTCATATAACCAGCAGAGGGCGCTGTGTGATATTGCAGTCTCTCCCCAAACAAACTGTTGGTATAGAAATGATTAAAAGTGACTGCAATCTCAGCTACTGCCCACTGACTCGAGTATAAGCCGAGGTAGACTTTTTCAGCACATTTTGCATGCTGAAAAACTCTGCTTATACTCGAGTATATATGGTACTTCTCATTTACATTCTACATACCTACTGTTCTTTAAAAAAAATCAGAATATTTGACCTAGGGTGAAAATTCCCAACTTAAATTCTCCCAACAATTGTAAAACTTCTGGAAATTGTAATAAATCTGCTCTTATAGATACCTTAATCTTGAACATTTGCTAAGAGGACCATAAATTCTTTGCCCATTTGCTTCTAAAAATTATTTTACACTTGGAAAAACTATGCTCTTCATTATTATTGCTCATCACTAATTCACCCAAATTAGACAATTTTATTCACCATAATGAGACAATAATTAAGTTACATAAATTAAATTTTGATGCTGTGAATGTTTTTCTCTATAATTAATATCAGTTTGAAAGCAATAATGTAAGGTTATTGAAGTAGGTTAATTATATTTAATTGAGGTATGTTTTATCAGAAATCTGCAACCTGCAGAATTCCAGCTGTTGATTAAATACAAACTCCCAGCTTATTTAAGTGTTTGTATTTCCACAACAGCAGGTCACAGGTTGCAGATCTGGTTGGTTGTAGTAGGGTTTATGAAGATTATTAAAGGGACATTATCATACCAGACTAGTATAGTAATTATTGTATATCTATTTTTATGTATATTTGGGCTTAGCTCCTATAGGAAAAAGAAAGTTATAATTATGAGAGGTACAAGATAATTATGCACTCCCTCAGTGACTCAAGTTGTTTACCTGCTACCCCCGGCTGGAGCCTATCTCACATAGGCTGCCTGCCAAATACTATTTAATGCTGGTTTTATATACTGCTTCTAAGTTGTAAAGAATTAAGTCCTTGCACAGGTATGGGACCTGTTATCCATAATGCTCAGGACTTGGGATTTCTGAAATAATGGATCTTTCAGAAATTTGGATCTTCATTCCGTAAGACTATTATAAAATGCTTTAAAGGCAGGGGTGTCCAAACTTTTTGCAACAAGGGCCAGATTTGATGAGGTGAAAATGTGTGGGCCGACCATTCAGCCTGACATTCTTTGAACCATTAACATCATTTAACTCATTTAAACAAGGAATCGCATAGCCATAGCCGTAATATTTGGGCAAATTAGTGAAATGATCTGCCACTTGGTCTATACTGCTGCCTGTGTGCTGATGCTTAGCAATAGACACGTACTGGAACGTAGTGATGCGCAACTCTCACATACTTCTTTAGTTTACTGTACTGTCAGCACCTTCAGCCATAAAGAAGTATGTGAAGCGGTGCATCACTATGTGCCAGTATGTGTCTATTACCAACACCTTCAGCACACATGCAGCAGTATAGACCAAGTGGCAGATCATTTCACTAATGTTACTGTTACGGCCACGCGATTCCTGATTGCACTGCACTGGCGGGCCGCATTTTTATTAATTTCATGATGGAGGCTGAGGGCCGGTGAAAATTTGAAAACAGGCAACATTTGGCCCCCGGGCCTGACTTTGGACATGCCTGCTTTAAAGGAGAAGGAAATTCTTTGTGCACTTGGGGGTACCAAATGTTAGGCACCCCAAGTGATTTTATTTAATTACCTGAAACCCCGGGCCAGTGCTCCTATCAGCAGAAAACTGCACTGGCCCAGGGTTCTTCCAGTGAGCACCATGGAGCGATCCTCTTCCGTCTTCCTCTTTCTTCACGTGGCTGTGCATGCACAGTAGAGCAGAAAGCCAAACTTTACCTAAAAAGTCGGCTATGTCGTTCTACTGCGCAAGCGTCTGCCCGGGAAATTTGAAGAAAGAAGAACCGGGAAGAGGATTGCTCTGTTGTGCTCACTGGAATAACCCCGGGCCGGTGCAGTTTTCTGCTGATAGGAGCACTGGCCCGGGGTTTCAGGTAAGTAAATCGAATCACTTGGGGTGCCTAATATTTGGCACCCCCAAGTGCAAGACAACTTTCCTTCTACTTTAAACATTAACTAAACCAAATAGGCTGGTTTTGCTTTCAATATGGATTAATTATTTCTTAGTTTGGATCAAGTAAAAGGTAAAGTTTTACTAATACAGAGAAAAAGGAAACCATTTTTGGATGACAGGTTCCTGATAACAGGTTTCCGAATAACAGATTCCATACCTGTACTACTATAATAATCCTATCTAGGCTAGCTCTTTTAACCTTCAGCCAGCTATATCTGTGTCAGGGCCCGAAGGCTCTGTTGTAGTGTGGACCAAGGAGGAGACAAAACAACACCAAGTTCGCAGTACAAGAGGGTTTATCAGAAGAATGGTCAAAAGCAGGCAAATTGGTCGGTACAGGCAGCAAAGAATCAGAATCGTTAAACAGGCAATAAGTCAATACACGGAGAATCCAAATAGCAAGAAATCGCACCCAGGAACTATACAAGATAGACCTATAATTGGGCAATGACAGGATGGGCAAATAGATTTAAATAGTCCATAGTTTGGCGCCAAAACTTGACGCGCTGACGTCATGACGCCGACGCCGGCATCCTCACGTTGGTGTCCTGACGCCGACGCACATTCTGACGCCGGCGTCCATTCCGTCGCCGGCGACCAATCCTGGGGCGACACGTTTCTGACGCAGTCCCACTGCGACCAGGAAGAACCGCATGGTGGAGCAGGAGGTCGCCATCTTGGATGTCCCGTGGGGTAAGTTCCTCGATTTCCATTACAGTACCCCCCTCCTTAGGGGGGGCCTCAGGACCACCGAGGCTAGGGGAAGAAGGAAAAAGTCTGTGGAACTTACGGACCAAGACAGGAGCATGAACGTCAGAACTTCTCACCCAGGAACACTCTTCTGGACCGAACCCCTTCCATTCGATAAGGTATTGAAGAATGCCCCTAGAAATACGAGAGTCCAAGATTCTCTTGACTTCGAATTCCTTATGATCATCGACCAAGACAGGAGCTGGAGAGGAAGAAGAAGAGGGGCAAGACACAGCAGGTTTAAGCAGGGAAACATGAAAAACATTGGGTATCCGCAGCTCAGGAGGAAGTTGAAGACGAACAGCCACAGGGTTGATGATTTCGATGATAGGGAAAGGACCGATGAATTTAGGACCAAGCTTGGGTGTAGGAATCTTGAGACGAATGTTGCGTGTGGAAAGAAAAACTTTATCACCAGGAACATATGGAGGGGACGAAATCCTTCTTTTATCGGCAAACATCTTCTGCACCAGGGAACTTTTCTCCAAGTTTGCCGCAGTAGCATGCCAAATAGCCAACATGTGAGCAGCTTGGTCATTGGCCGCAGGAACATTGGTAAGAAGAAGATCCTGGGAAAAAGCCAAGGGATTCAGACCATACACACAGAAGAAAGGAGACTTCTGGGAAGAAGAATGCAGAGCGTTGTTGTGAGCAAACTCAGCCCAGGGAAGAAGATCCGACCAATCATCCTGGCACAGGGACACATGACAACGAAGAAACTGTTCCAAGGCCTGATTGACCCGTTCTGCGGCTCCATTAGACTGTGGGTGGTAAGCAGAAGAAAATTGAAGAGAAATGTTAAGAGCCTTGCAAAGAGATCTCCAGAACTTGGAAACAAACTGGGAACCCCGGTCGGACACAATCTCGGCAGGAAAACCATGAAGACGAAAAATGTGTTTAATAAAAAGTTCAGAGAGTTCAGGGGCGGAAGGCAGTTTCCGAAGCGGCGTGAAGTGAGCCATTTTGCTGAATCTGTCGATTACCATCCAGATGACAGTGTGGCCAGAAGAAACAGGGAGATCAACAATGAAATCCATTGCCAGGTGAGTCCAAGGTCGAGATGGAATGGGAAGCGGCAAGAGTAAACCCTTGGGGGGGAATGTCCGGACTTGGAAACAGCACAAATGGAACAAGAAGAGACAAAGTCTTTAACATCTTTCCTTAGGGTCGGCCACCAAAGCAAACGAGACAAGAGCTCGGTTGTCTTCTTAATCCCGAGATGACCAGCCTGTTTGGAACTGTGAGATTGGGATAAAATGGCATGACGGAATTCCGGAGGAACAAAAGCAACACCAAGAGGAGTCTCTACAGGAGCCGAAGACTGAGCAGAAAGTAACTGAGAGGCACAGGAGGGAAACAAGGCGGCAATAATCTTGGTAGAAGGCACAATGGGTTCAGGATCTTCAGGGCAGGAATCTTCAGGAACAAAGCTTCTGGACAGAGCATCAGCCTTCCTGTTTCTGGAGCCAGGACGAAAGGTGATAACAAAATTAAAACGAGAAAAGAAAACTGCCCACCTGGCTTGCCGGGGATTGAGGCGCTTGAGGGATTGAATAAATTCAAGATTTTTGTGGTCAGTAAAGATGGTCACAGGAACTGAAGAACCTTCAAGTAAATGTTTCCATTCTTCCAGGGCCAACTTAACGGCAAGTAGCTCGCGATTCCCAACATCGTAATTTTGCTCTGGGGAAGAAAATTTTTTAGAGAAAAAAGCACAAGGATGAAGTTTACCATCAGAAGAAGATCTTTGAGACAGAACTGCTCCAGCTCCAACATCAGAGGCATCAACTTCCATGAAGAAGGGTAGTAGAGGTTCAGGGTGTCTAAGAATTGGAGCAGAAGAAAAGGCTTCTTTGAGGGTCTTGAAGGCTTCGAGAGCTAGAGGGGACCAGTGTTGAGGTTTACTCCCTTTACGGATCAAGGCAAGAATTGGAAAGATTTTGGAAGAAAAGTCTTTGATAAACTGTCTATAATAATTGGCGAAGCCAATAAACCTCTGAACTGCCTTGACGCTGGTAGGAAGGGGCCAATCCAAGATCGCAGAGACTTTGGCGGGATCCATCTTGAAACCTTGTGGAGAAATGATGTAGCCAAGAAAAGGAATGGAAGAAGCTTCGAAGATGCATTTCTCCAATTTGGCGAAGAGATTGTTTTTCCTCAACCTGGAAAGAACTTCACGCACTTGGCAACGATGATCCAGAAGATTCTTAGAAAAAATAAGAATGTCGTCTAAATACACGACCACACACTGTCCCAAAAGATCACGAAAAATGTCATTGACTAATTCTTGGAAGACCGCAGGAGCGATGCAGAGACCAAATGGCATGACGAGGTACTCGTAATGTCCATCGCGAGTATTGAAAGCGGTCTTCCATTCATCTCCCTCACGGATCCGAATGAGATTGTAGGCCCCGCGTAGATCCAGCTTAGTAAAGAAATTAGCACCCTTAAGCAGATCAAAAAGTTCGGAGATGAGAGGAAGAGGATATCTGTTCTTTATGGTGATCTTATTTAACCCCCTGTAGTCAATGCAGGGCCGCAAACTACCGTCTTTCTTTTCGACAAAGAAGAACCCTGCTCCAGCAGGGGAGGTAGAAGGACGAATGAAACCTCTTTGAAGATTCTCCTGGATATATGACTTCATAGCAGAAGTTTCGGAGGGAGAAAGCGGGTAAGTGCGGCCTCGGGGGGGGGCATTGAGCCGGGTAAGAGTTCAATAGGACAATCATAGGGACGATGAGGTGGGAGAATCTCAGCGGATTTCTTATCAAAGACATCGGAAAAGGCTTGATACACAGGAGGAAGAGAAGAATTTGAAGATACTGAAGAAACTTTAACAACAGGAACAGCAGGCAAACAATTATGTAGACAAAATGAGCTCCAACGGGACACTTGTGTGGTGGACCAGTCAATGACTGGATTATGAACATACAGCCACGGCAATCCTAGGACAACAGGAGTGGAAGGGCAATCGATAAGAAGAAAAGACAGTCTTTCCAAATGCATAGTGCCCACCTTGAAAGAAAGTTCCTGAGTAGACTGCGAGATGATGGCAGAAGAAAGAGGACGATCATCGATCGCCAGGACTCGAAGAGGGGTTGCCAAGGGTTGGAGCGGAATAGCATGTTTACCGGCAAAGGCTCGATCCATGAAGTTGCCCGCAGCGCCAGAATCGAGGAAGGCTTGAGAAAGGATCTTCTTGGAGCCGAACTGGATTTGTATAGGAAGGAGAAAACGTTGAGCAGAGGAATGGGGAGAATGAAAAATTCCACCCAGGTAAGTCTCCCCAATCTTACCTAGGTTCAGGAGTTTCCCGGCTTCACTGGGCATTCATGGGCGAAGTGGGCTTTTCCCCCACAGTAGAGACATAACCCAGCAGCCCTTCTCCGGAGCTTCTCCTGTTCGGAAAGACGTGCCCGTCCAATCTGCATTGGTTCTTCAGGAGGTAAAGAAGAAGTAGCAGATGCCGCAGGAGGCGGAGAAAGAAGGTTGGAAGCCGGACTGGAGAGTAAGGGTCTTTGGAAGCGTGGAGCCAGGGTGGGTTGGAACCTGGAAAACTTCCTAGCGCGTTCCCTGTCAAGTTCGACTTGGAACTCCCTTTGTCTGGTGTCAACTTTCACAGCCAACGCAACAAGATCTTCCCAGCGAGAAGGAATCTCCCGTGATACAAGATCATTCTTGATGCGCATTGCCAGGTCGTTGTAGAAGGCAGCATGGTAACCATCATTATTGCAAGAAGTTTCAGCCACAAGAGTGCGGAATTCGATGGCGTATTCCGGAACAGAACGAGTCCCTTGCTGCAGCTGAAATAAACGAGCCGAGGCAGAGGTAGCCCGACCAGGAGCACCGAACACCGTGCGAAGGTCATGGATGAAGGCCTTGGCATCGTCAATAACCGGATCCTCCTTCTCCCAGAGAGGAGAAGCCCACTCCAGAGCTTTCCCTTGAAGGCGGGTGATGATATAGCCCACCTTCGCTCGCTCCGAGACAAACTGACCTGGAAGCAGGGTGAATTGGATCTCACACTGGTTGATGAAACCACGGCATGATTCCGGATCACCGCTGTACAGAGGAGGTGCAGGGATGCGAGGCTCGGAAACCTGGAGCGGAGTAGCAGGGACAGGCAGAGGAACTCGAACCACTGGAGACAAGGCAGACAATTTCTCCAGGATTGCTTCTAGTGCCTGGCCGAAGTGGGTTTGTTGGGCTTCGTAGGTCTGCATGCGAGAAGCCAATCCACAAACAGCTCTGCCGACATCAGTAGGAACTTGAGGCTCCTCAGAAGGGTCCATGGCCCAATTATACTGTCAGGGCCCGAAGGCTCTGTTGTAGTGTGGACCAAGGAGGAGACAAAACAACACCAAGTTCGCAGTACAAGAGGGTTTATCAGAAGAATGGTCAAAAGCAGGCAAATTGGTCGGTACAGGCAGCAAAGAATCAGAATCGTTAAACAGGCAATAAGTCAATACACGGAGAATCCAAATAGCAAGAAATCGCACCTAGGAACTATACAAGATAGACCTATAATTGGGCAATGACAGGATGGGCAAATAGATTTAAATAGTCCATAGTTTGGCGCCAAAACTTGACGCGCTGACGTCATGACGCCGACGCCGGCGTCCTCACGTTGGTGTCCTGACGCCGACGCACATTCTGACGCCGGCGTCCATTCAGTCGCCGGCGACCAATCCTGGGCGACACGTTTCTGATGCAGTCCCACTGCGACCAGGAAGAACCGCATGGTGGAGCAGGAGGTCGCCATCTTGGATGTCCCGTGGGGTAAGTTCCTCCATTTCCATTACAATCTGTCAGGTCCTGACATGGATGTGCAGCTGGCAGGTGGGATCCTCTGTGTGTGGTAACTCAGGGTACACATAGCAGGATGAATTTTAGAAGCCAAATGCATAAAAGATAAATACACTAATGGATAATAAATAATTGGACAGAATATAAGAAGAACACAACAGAAGATAAGAAGTAATCTGTAAAACAAGCCAGTGGTCAAGGCAGGCAGCAAACATAATCCAGCCTGTGAAACAAGCTAGAGGTCTAGGCAGGCAGCAGGCAATACAAGTCCATGAAAACAGCCCATATGCCAAAACCTGAAGATCCACAGCAATCAGACAGGAATGGGAACTGGAATATAGGTATAAACAGGACTTGAAAACTTGGGAGGTAGAACAAGAAAAACGATCTAGCAATGTTGGAGTAAGAAGAGACTGGCTTAAAGGAACAATAACACTAAAAACTGCAAGTGACAATATAATGTAGTGTTGCCCTATACTGGTGTGTTTGTTTCAAAAACACAACTATAGTTTTTTATAAACAAGCTTCTATGTAGTAATGGGGGCAGCCATTCAAGCACAGGATACACCAGTAGGTATGCAACTAGAATTACTATGGAGATGTTTAATAATTTGGCACCCTCAAATGATTTTACAATTCCTTCAACTTTGTTGTTAATGTCTGAAATGCAGCAATAATATAGGGGAACAAACAATAGCTGCAAACTGCACTATTTGCCTTATTTATGCCTAATGGGAGACATGTGCCTGTAAACCACTGTATAATAAATAGCATAAATCACCTTGCAAGTTCAGTGGCGTCCTATTTTGCAGTGCTGAAATGTGCGCATTTGTACTGAAACGAATTGGCCCGTAGGATAACATTGTCCTGTAGTGCTGATCTGAAATGCTGAGGGAATTATAAAACAAACAGTGCAAGTGCTTCCAGACAAACTTACTAAGTTTCTTTTAAAACTGTTATGTTATTGGCAACAACTTTTTCTCATAGGAAACACTATTCATGCACAAGCAGGACTTTTGGCTTTTTTTGAATGCATCTGGACTCCCTGGATATTTACATTAGGACGCATAACATATGACAATGAAACAAAACTGCATTCTCATATTAAATTAAATATCCATAACCCTAAATCTCTGTAATTAGGTATGGAATATTACAGTAATAGTTAAATGATATTCAAGTAGGCTGCATGGAATAAATAAGTTGCAACTGCATAGGTAAAAATGCAAAGTATATGATGAAATATTTAGTAGCCATCAGATGGTGTCCATTACTCTACCTAGAAAAGCAATTGAAAACAAATATTGATTCTGCTGACGAGATCATACTTCATCTTGCCAACATTTGAATTTAGTATTATTTAAAAACACATCAGTAAAAACAAACCCACTCTGCAAATAGAAACCCCTGATTAGAGAAGTGTCAATAATGATTCATTGAACAATTAAATGTTCAGCACTACTACCACTAAAAGCCTTCCGGCACCTGTACACATCAGATTAAATATTTAAACATGAGCTTTGTGTAAGAAACAAATGGCCTTATTTCACTTTTTTCTCTGTTATTTTGCTCCTGTTTTATTGTCACACCTGTGTGCGTTTGCAAAGTCTAAGGTTTCTCTAGAAGGATTAGGGTATTCTCTCATGGGAAAGAAGTGTAACTTGTATCTCTACTAAAGTTAAACTATGGTTATTTGTATCCAAGTAAGGATGGATGGGATAATTAGCACAGTTACAGAGGTGCTTAGACTACATGTATGGCTTTACTAGGAGGCCCTGCAATATATAGTAAATTACAGGGGTTGTTCACCTTTGAGTTAAATTTAGTGTGATGTAGAGAGTAATATTCGGAGACAATTTGCAGTTGGTTTTAATTCTTTATTATATGTGATTTTTGGGTTATTTTGTTTTTTATACAGCAGCTCTCCAGTTTGCTATGTCAGCAATCTGGTTGCTAGGGTTCAAAGACCCCTAGCAACAAAGCACTGATTTGAATAAGAGACTGGGATATGAATAGGAGAGGGTTGGAATAGAAAGATGAGTAAAAAAATATAGCAATACATGTGTAGCCTTATTTTATTTAGACTTTTTAGACTTTTCAAAGCTGGAAAGAATAAGAAGGCAAATAATTGAAAATAACTATTAAAACTGTTCACCTTTCCACGTCCCCAGTCTTGCAGACCGCAAGTGACAGAGGGTGTCGCCAATCCCCTCTACCCTCCAACAAGCCTGCCTCTACATCAGCGTGACGCTGTTTGGGCAGGAGCGACTTCAGACACGTTGTGCATGTGCTCACAAATCTGACGTCACCGATTTTCGACCAGGTGTGGCTTCAGTCAGATATGCACATTCGCAAATGCATTTGAAGCCGATCCTGCATCTGCAGATATCTCTGAAAATGTAAGTTTCAGATAATAAAAGTATATGCCATTTATGTTTATATTAATTCATTTAACACATATAACAGTACTTCTTTTCAAGATGAACCACCCCACTCTGCCACTGCTCTCTTCTGGGAACAATTGCAGATGGAATATACTGTACATTCACCTTACCATGGAAAGTCCATTAGGAAGGTACATTATTGTTTCCTTTTGCTGCACGGGCCAGCCCTTTTGCCAAATAGTATTATCTGTAAATGACCTCGCCTATGAATCAGGGGGGGAAATATTTCATTGCTCTTCTCATTTATCATTGAAGGCTGTGATATGGCTAACAGCTTACTGACCTGGAAATGAGTCTAATGTAAAATTCCATTCGCACTGCCTTTTGAAAATTTGAGTTGACAACAGATTTCTATCAATTTATTTGTACTTAAACAGTGGAATTTGTGCCTCTAACAAAATGCTCTTTCGTGTAACAAGCACTTGTACATTAGCACCGGTGTCCTTCTAACCTACAATGACAAGTGAGAGATCTGACAAGCAAGCTTATGAATCCACATTCCATTCATGCAAGATTGCAACCCATATAATCACATTACACGTGACATTGCAGGATACAGAAATATCTCTACTGTCACCATAAACTAGTGATATTATTACAGGAAAACCTTACATTGTCCTTACATAGCCATTTAATTTATGACCATGCATGCACTCGCTAGAGTCCAGCGTCTCTGCTCCTTCTACAGAATAACAAACGGTGGCAAAATATTTGCTGCATATCCATTATCTCTTTAAAATATGTGTTATTTACATAATTAAGCTTATCAATTTTAACTGCAGGATTCACATAGTGTTTTGTATTCCTCAAACTGTTTAGTGGCATAAGAGAGGTCTACAAAGGAGGAGAAAGTGGAAGCACTCCAGGCTACAAAAAATATATTTGTTTATATACAATGGAAGTGCAACTGATTTATCCCATTAATCAATGCACATTCCCTGGTCCCCTGTCTCACAAATAATTCAATATATAAATGCAAGTGCATGTGTGTATAAAGACAAGGGTTTTTAGTTACAAAATTATGATCATAAAATTGGTAAGCCACCATACCACGTCAAGGTAAACCCCATACGGTGGTCCCTAACTGTTTACCTGGTCAATAATATAAAAGCAGTGGTCCTTGGGTTTGGTTTTAATGTGAGGGCTAGATCCTCCCACTAGCTGCTGCGGCTTTTAAAAAGGAGTGATTGCTCAAACAAACACCCATTTTTAAAGGTATGGGACCATTTTAGTTGAAGGGGCAGGTAGGGGGTGCTATTACAAACCACTGAGAGCATCGCCTGCTTCTGGCTACATATCAACTACAAAGGGGAGAAAGTGGAAGCACTCCAGGCTACAAGGATCCAGGATGTGAGGTTTTGTCTCCCTCCAAGTCTCCCGAGCTCGTGTCAACAGAGTTTAAAGGCTTTATAAGCTTGCAGCGTGGAGCTCTCCTGAAGCACGTGTTATATTGGGCTGGCTGGCGGTACCGACTTAGCCAGCGATACAATATATATATATATATATATATATATATATATATATATATATATATATATATATATATATATATATATATGGGATGACTTTGACGTAGTTGGCCAGCTTAAATATATTGCAATATATGGACAAACAATCCCTGTTTTGTTTAAAGGGTAAGGCATTTTTCAGTAGCAGTATGCACAAAATGTCTCTGTCTTGAATATATTGATAATGGGTTGAGTGCAGAGGAATCTTGTATTTGTCTATATGTATTTTGTGGTCATACCCTCATTGCACCCCCGGCTAATGATTTTAAAAACTAGTGGTGAGCACAACTTTCCTTTGTTTGTTATAGTTCTACAGGAGCAGTGACCAGCTCCATGTTGTAGCTCCCACCCTCTCCAACTATAGTCAGGTGATCCCACTGGTGTCTAATAAAAGGGCAGCCAAGTTTGGGAGTTTTACTTTGAAAGCAGCTAGTAAGTTGCAGGTAAAATGTATTCGTCCCTTTTATAAAATGTATAATTAAACCATAGAATTCTTAATGAATCAGATGAAAATTGAGCATAGGACTGGCCAGATAAGGGATGACTTTGACGTAGTTGGCCAGCTTAAATATATTGCAATATATGGACAAACAATCCCTGTTTTGTTTAAAGGGTAAGGCATTTTTCAGTAGCAGTATGCACAAAATGTCTCTGTCTTGAATATATTGATAATGGGTTGAGTGCAGAGGAATCTTGTATTTGTATATATGTATATATATATATATATATATATATATATATATATATAGCGCAATGGAGCCTAGCAACGAGCTTCACAGTAATCTCAGGGCTGCAGGAAGTTATACATTACCTGGGAGTGGCCAGCAGGAAGAGGAAGGCCTGGCAGAGAGAGCCATGCGGTGGTTAGAGACCCTTGTGCTGCTGGTGGTCCCAGAGAGTGGGAACCCAGATACTGTGCCTGGAGAGACAGAGAGTGTGAGAGGAATCCTGACTGGAGGAACCAGCACCTGCTTGGGATTTCCTCAGATTCCCATCCGAGTATCTAAAGAGACTGGTAGTCACGCTTAGGGTCGCCACCAGTAAAACACCTGCCATGGCCGGGGCAGCTATTACAAATTTACCGGCAATGTAGTTACAATTGTTCTACTCCTCTACCTTGGGTCACACACACCATGTCCTTTTTTTCAATTTGATGGAAGGTGCTGCCTAACTCATTTTCTTTTTGCTAATTTAGTGATAAAAAAGACAAAAGCCTTGATGGCTGAAATCTTGTGCTCATATATCATGCACCCTCATTATTAAATAAGGTATCAATTCGGTAACCTCAAACTTGCATATTTCTGAATTTGATGGTAAAACCACCTCTCAGTATCATATCCAATATTTGATATTTCAATTACAAGTGTTGGTGGCTCCAAACCAACAAAATTAAATTTGAAAATCAGGCAAAAGTGATTCAACTTAGGTTAATGGAAAAAGGCTATGATTCTAGGAAAATAGAAAAATTGTTGGGATATGCAAGAAAAAGAGATAGAAGGAGATTATTAGAAAGTAAAAAGAAGAAAGAGGAGAAATGTGAAATTGTGCCAAAGGTTTAAGATTACAATGCTCATAGTAAACAGATGTTTAAAATAATACAGAACCATTGGGATGTATTAAAACAGGATGCTGAAATTAGTCCATTTATAAAGGATACTCCAAGAATAGTATATAGTAAAGCTCGAAATATTAAAGGGGAACTACGGCTTCCAAACCAAAATTTGATAAAGAGGCCCACATAACACAGAAACCCCCAATATACCCATCACAGTTACCTGTTTCTTCAAAAAGTATGAATAAATGCCATTTTCTATACCAGTTCTTCTCTTTCTGCATCATTTGAAATCCTGGCAGGGAAGGAGGGACTAAACACCGATGTTACAAATTGTAACAACTTCTCCACAGCTTACAGACAGCATGCAGGAATTACATAACCCACAATGCATTGCACTGTGATGTTCCTTTCCTTATTTTTTGGAGGATGCAGGCTAAGGACAGGTGGCTGTTGATACAAAGTAACAGTAGTCAGCCAGCTCAGCAAAGTAGTCAGAAAGATTAGCAGAAGAGTTGGGGGCTAGGCTTAGGGAACTGTCAAAAACAAAAATCATGAAAAGTATGCATATTTTTAAATTGATGTATATTGCAAAGTTGCTAGAAATGTTGTTTACTTTTCAAAAAGCTTAAGTTATGTTTTTGTGAAGTACCCTTTAAAGATAAAATAGCCCCCACAAGATTAAGGATAGAGAATTATAACGGTAAAGTGGAGAGCTGGGTATAATGGCTGTTTTTTTTGGCAAACCAAACAGATTGAAAGGGGTTCAGAGATACACACAATTAAATCCCTGTGTAATTGTCAATCGAGGTATGTGTCAAATAATTTGATACATTTTTGAATTCCACACTGTAAGACCTTTTGTGTTAAATGATAGTATTGAATTAGTACCTTTTTTAAAACAATGAATTTGTATGTAATGATTTTTGCTGTATCTTGCTATTTTTAAATGATAATGATGACATAAAAACGTGAACCAATAAAAAGAAAGAAAATGGTATTTAAGGATCCAAGCCAGGTAGAGAGAATAATGCCTGATAAAGCTTTGAGCGAAACACGTAGCAGACACTGTAGTTATTAAGTAGTGATGCAACAAATACAGCATTCGGTTCGGGATTCTGCCTTTTTCAGCAGGAATCGGATTCGGCCGAATCCATTTGCCAGGCCGAACCGAATCCGAATTCTAATTGGCATATGCAATTAGGGGCGGGGAGGGAAATTGCGTGACTTTTTGTCACAAAATAAGGAAGTAAAAAATGTTTTCCCCTTCCCACCCTTAATTTGCATATGCAAATTAGGGTTCGGTTCAGCCAAATCTTTTGCGAAGGATTCAGGGGTTCAGCCGAATCCAAGATAGTGGATACGGTGCATCCCTATTATTAAGACCACAAACTCTGACCAAAAAGAACGATATTGCAGCCCGCTGGATCACACAGCAGATACAGTTGGTGAATAACACGTGTGGCTGATTGAGTGGGGAAAACAACAAGTGGTGAGAATTATTGGTGGGAGTGAGAAATTGAGGGGCCAGAGAACACCTTGTGTTCACCTGTCGGCAACTATATCACCCCACATATTAAACTGACTCACTCACCTCTCCCCTTTGTCCTTCTTCCTCTCAACAAGCACTTGCTGTGGTCTGTATATACAGTCAGAGAGCATTGACTTTCTATATTAACACAGAATACTACTATTGGTTTCTGGTCACAGATATACAACCTTCAATAAATAACTGACATCAAGCGGTGCTGGAACTCTTTATTCAATTTGCTCCCTGTTGAGCTACGGATATAAAATTCACTTGACATGAGATGCGTTTGAAATTTGAAATATAAATAGTTTTTGCCGGATGGAATGGGCTTTTAATTTTATATTTATCAAAATTGCTTTTATGGAGATATATGAATTTAAATAGAATTATATGAATTCTATCGATCTCTGTATTGATATATTGTTAATTAAGTGTTTTAAATTGGTAGACTGGCAAGTCACTGATTAATTGTATTATTTGTGTGTAATAAATTAAAATTTTAATTCCACCTCTTGTACAGTATTTCATACGTTAATATGTGTGTACTGTCATCAGAAACAAATAAACCAAAGAGGCAGCTGGCACTATGAGAGACATTTTCAGCTTTGGTGCCTAATTTAATAGGTTCTTT
This sequence comes from Xenopus laevis, assembly GCF_017654675.1. NCBI lineage: Eukaryota > Metazoa > Chordata > Amphibia > Anura > Pipidae > Xenopus > Xenopus laevis. The sequence continues at coordinate 53,415,318 of NC_054376.1, forward strand.
GGCAAAAAACAAATCATGTCTATGTCAGGCATTACAAGCAGAAGGGTTACATTTGCCTAAACCTGTAATTCATGCTTAAATATTAATTCTCCTTCATTTTGTAAGAGACGCGGAAATATCTTTATGAGCATAGGATGTCTTATTACCCTTTATATTTCTTCTTATTTATATGTGAGTAAGCTACTCTGCCCAGGTAAACAAACCTCCTCCCTACAGTCCAGAAAAATTTTATAATGGAAAAATAGAAAGCTTGGCTTTGCTTGAGAAATACACATTCAACACATTTTGAAAATAAGTAATTGGTCACTTTAATGTTGCCTTTAAAAGAGCTTATTATAATAGAGATAAATATATTAAAGCAGATATGGGATATTAGGAATCAGAAAATATGTTCCATAACAATAAGGAGAAATAAAAACAGAGATTAAGGGAGTTATTGATTAAACTCCAAATTTTTGTAGTTTGACTTATATAGGGGAAAATACAATTTTTTTTTCAGAGAAAAAAAACGGAAAATGAAAAAATTTAAGCTTTCGTGCACAAAATCCCCAAAACATTTTTTTTACAATTTTCTTATGACTTTTTTTGCGCAAGAAAACTTTGTGAAAATTTATTGATAAATAGACGGGGAAAGTCCATGCGAATTTGGTCAGAGAAGTTTTCAGAAAATAGTGAGAACATTTCAGATTTTGATAAATAACTCCCAAAAGACTGCATTATAGAATAATTTTCAAAGTTCTCAAAAGTGCAATTTTATATTGGTTTGTCTTGAAACACTGGCATAACTATAGAGGAAGCAGACCCCGTGGCCGCGGGGGACCCAGGGAAAAAGGGGGCCTGGACCGTATGGTCTGTTTCCTCTATAATGTTGAAACTCTCCACTGCTTTCTTTTCATTTAAATTGACGTGCTCATGTCTCAGCAAGTGAGCTTAGATATATATATATGTAAAAAATAACCAAGAGATTCTAATGACCATAGTGCGGGTTAAGACGTCACAAGGCCAAAAAAATCCATGCTAAAGCTTAAAGCAATATAAATTGTCACACTCAGACATGAAATAATAGGTGAGAGAGAGGTGAGTAAAGAAACTGGTCTATGTAAATTGTATGATTTTAAACAAGTGCAACATGTTTTTGCAGTGGTTAGCATTGCTGCCTTGCACCCTGTAGTCCTAGGTTTGATTCTAGCCAATGCCCTATCTACACGTTTTAGGTTACCTCTGGTTGTTCCAAAAACATACACTAAGATTTACATTTAATTATCTCCTGATAAGAATGACCACATTTAAATGTGTAATCGCATATAACAAACAATCAGTAGGTAGCAGGTACCGCTCTACAATTTCTGGTGCTTGGTACTGAGCAGTGACCAGCATCCACCATGCAGCATTTACCTTCCACCTGTATAAAAGCAGACATTTTATTGGTTGCTATCAGTCAATGCTGCCAGGCAAATTGAGTTCCTTTTATTACATATGGGGTTAGACTGTAACTCCACTGGGGGAAGGACTGATGTAAATGATGTATGACCTCTGCTATCTATAATATCTGTAAAGCCCTGTGGAATATGTTGGTACTATATAAACGAATCCTAGTACAAATATAGACCACATAGGAACCAGGTCTCATACCATTGATACAATTTACCAAGCATTTGCACCTTATTATTTTACATGACCCTAGTGATTAAAATTGCTTACCTGATACCCTGGGTGGAAGCTCCTGTTCACTAAAAACTGCACAAGTATTTCTGCTGAAGATCCTTGTCGCCATCTTCCTCAGATTCTTATGACTTCTTTTCTTTCTGGTCCAGGCAGGCACATAGAACATTGAAACTAAATTATGGCTTTTTCGCTGTAGTACACATGCCTGTTCCCAGAGAAAATGAGAAAGAAGAGGAAGAAAGATTTTTTTTTAGCTAATGGGCCCAGGCCCCCCCATTGCAATTTAAAAAAGAAACATTAGGGCCCCAGAGAATTTTTTTTATAAAACATTGGTGGCAGGGGCCTATAGACTATGGGTAGGACTACATGGACATTTCGGTGCGATCCGACGCGCTGCGACAAGTTGCATGCGACAAAAATAAGGCAAGTGAATGGACTGTCACATGGTGTCACAGCGTTGATCCAATGCAACACGACTGTCGGATGCAGACGCTGCATCATTGGTGTTCTGTAGAACTAAACTCATGGTTTCAGGACTTCAATTTCGGCTCCTTGCGTAGCTTTGGGTCTTTTCGCCGCTTCGGGACTTCAAGTTCGGCTCCTTTTGTGGCTTTGGTCTTTTCATGGCTTTGGGTCTTTTTGCAGCTTTGGGACTTCAGCTCTTCGGGACTTCAGCAGTTCTGGACTGTGGCAGGTGAGGCAGGGCTTCGGCACCTCTCTTTAGGCCCGGGTCCAGTACAAGACTACCCCCTTGTGCCCCCCTGATGGTGGGCCTGCTTCTACATACTGATCAGCATACTCTGTAGTGCCGGATCTCCCTTTGGGTGAACTACTCAGAAAGTTAAATATATGTTTCCTCTGCCAAGTCACTAATAGTCCTGTAGGTGTTTTGATACACAGCAGATCAAGTCTAAGTAATGTGGCCATGATCATATAAAAACCTAATTCGCTCCACCTGTTCTCATGCTTGTCAGGGGCTGAATCAGGAGAGCTTTGTTAGATTAAAATTAAATCTAATTTAGGCTGTCAGTCCCTCAATGCAGCTCTATTGACTGCTCTATAATTAAAGTCACTTTGCATTTCAGAGGCTCAGTGACACATGTTCTTCAGTGACACTTTTAGAATTGCTGCTAGAGACTTATAATGAAACACTAAATATTTAATGTAAGGTAAATTTAAGTAAGGTAAAAATATCTCCAGAAAACAAACAGGAAGCCAAGACTCAAATGACTTTCCTGGAGTAGTAACTGTAGTTACATATTTGCTGGATCAGACTCAGGAAACTGACAAACTATAAATCTCTCAGTGGGAAAATGTATTTTTCAATAATGCTTGCAGCATATAGCAGCAACAGCAGCATTTCAGAAAACAGGATAAATGTATTGTATATGAAGAGAAATCAAGGTTTACATCTGACAGAATATAGTATTTCTTAATGTTAATGACATTGTCAGTACTGGGGGTTCCGGGTCCACTGGAGCTTCTGCATCAGGGACCCCCACACCCTCCCTGTGCGTGTGCTGGCAGTAATTCTGGGCTGCATCAATACACACAGCAGATTTGCATCCAAATTCACATGCCATTTTGATGCAGAGTGACAGAAATGACGGCACAATTTTCAGTGCAACTGCATCTGATTTGTCAAAATACACATGTGCATTGGGTATAGGTTTGACTGTTCTCCTTTTTGGTCTCAATAACATCATTAAATTTGTATTAAAACATGTTTAATGTGTCCAAAATTGCACTTTGCACACAAATTAATCGTGTTTCTTCTTTTTATGGATGTGTACACATAACCATACCCAAGCTGTTAGGTTTTGTTTACAAGTGCACCCACAAGCAGGGAGAGTGCATACTGATGCAATTCCTCAATGTACTTGTGTCCAAACAAATGGTTGCCAAAGCGTCCATCTTACAAGGAAACCCTGGAGCTACCAGCTCCCTAAACTGGTAGTTCCCACAGAGGGCTGTCAACAGATGCACCAAACATGCGCCCAGTGAATCAGATGCAAACACCGTTTTAAACTCACACTCCAGAAGTGACCTAATACACCAGTCTGGAAATGCTACATGCAGCTTGCACTTACTTTGCGTCTAGCAGTGTCCATTCTGATAGGGAAATTAGTAAGTGCAAGTGCAGGATCACTAAAGGGCACAAGAGTGCACCCCTTAATGCTCACTTACAGAGCACACTTACACTTGTGCCAAAGGGTTGCTGGTCTCTGCAAAAAATCTGGCAATAGAGCAGTGTCAGGAAGCACACCTCAGTCTTGTCCTTACATGCCTCTCCTCATCCTTCTTAGGGGACATGAAGCCCCATGGAATGAGCACTGACTGTGCAGCTGTTGGGGAATGTTGCAAGTCTCTGTGCTTCAAAAAGGAGCTAGAGGCCTGTGGTGAGTTACACAATGCAGAACGCAGCCTGCAAAGTGCAGAGAAATGGCCATTTGTAACCATTTTTGTACTTCTCGTGCTGTGTCCCGCATTGTAAATTAGGCATTTTATTGTTTGGGTTTTTGTAGCAGCCCAAGGCCACCACAGCCCTTCAGCAGTGAAAATCTATGTCTCTGAAGATACCCCCAACAGATTCACATCTTGTCACAAAACATGCCCTGGGTTACTATCATTTAAACTGAGTTTAGGTTAAACTGACAACAATAATTATGCTATACATAAATTAGAAGGCTGACAAATAATTTACATAACGTGGTGCCAGTGCATTCAGCATCAGAAATGATTAATACTTAATAAACCCTATAGTATTAGTCTCTCTAATGTTTTTTGAGTAAAGATTCATAAGCTTAGCTTATCGACATCTCAGAGCACACTGAACAATGTAAATCAACAATGTATATGACATTCAAAATATGGACTAATAAAATAATGACACAGAGAGGCACTGTGGACAATATTGAATGAATGGGTCATAACTATTATAGGGCAAGTGAGTTTATGGGCTGAAACAACATTTCTAGCCTGTAGTGTTTATACAAATGGCCTGTAGAGGTCACTGTACCCAGATTTATACTGTGCATACTTCCTGACAGCTTAAAAGTGAAAGTGAAAGTTACTGTTGTGTAATGGTTGCATGGGTCTGCTAATAAAGCACTGTTATACTCTACTCATCCTCGGCTACCCAAAACATAACATAGCCATATTTTTTTAGGCTTTAGTTTTGCTTTAAAATGTTACTGATCTCACCAGATTTCTTGCAATAGGATAGGATAGGACCAATCAATGCCTGTCTATGTATTTCACTAGTATACTCATTCAGAAACAGCAGTTTTAATGGTTTATTTCATAATAGTCTCACCATATTGTCGTTACCAATTTTTACAAAAATATACAGTAGTTGTTCCTAAATTCTGTTGCTTCTCTGTTTAGACTTAATTTGTAACAGTGACAGGTAGCAGCTTCTGTTACAATGTGCACATAACACATTTTAGCTTAAAGTACTACAATACTATATAGCCATATTCTACAAGACTAGACCTAGAAATAGGCCAAGACTATCCATGATCATTCTAGATATTTGCTAGTGGAGTGTGGGGTCTAACATTTTCCAGCTTCTCAGAGGGAACCCTGTTATCATAATAGAAATTTGTGCTCCCTAAATTAGCCCCCCCATCTATTTGTCTACATAATACATATACTAGTACATGTACTAGGGCCTGGTTGTCTCCCCACAGCTGTATTCTACAACTGACACATCTGGCACCACAGGCAGTATGCTGGAGTGTCTGAGGAATTGTTTAATTCTCCTTTAAAGTTGAAAAATGGAAAAGACAGCAGATAAATTAAGGGCCCTAAATACATATAGTCAAATACAAGAGGTCCTCTGCACTCAACCCATTATCAATATATTTAAGACAGAGACATTTTGTGCATACTGCTACTGAAAAATGCCTTACCCTTTAAACAACACAGGGATTGTTTGTCCATATATTGCAATATATTTAAGCTGGCCAACTACGTCAAAGTCATCCCATATCTGGCCAGTCCTACGCTTAATTTTCATCTGATTCATTAAGAATTCAATTGCTTAATTATACATTTTACAAAGGGACTAGGTTTTACCTGCAACTTACTAGCTGCTTTCAAAGTAAACCCCCATACTTGGCTGCCCTTTTATTAGACACCAGTGGGATCACCTGACTATAGCTGGAAGGGTGGGAGCTACAACTTTCCCTTGTTTGTTAAAATTAAGGGCCCTATCACATTCATACATACCCTTTTGTCAAAATTAGCAGGCGCCAATTAACTTGCCTATAGCCCCGTATGAGGGATTTGGACTGCTAAGAACTGGTCTTGATTTACAGTTGGCAGGTGGAGATGTTTCCCTAATACAGTGCTGTCCAACTTCTGTGGTACCGAGGACCAAAATTTTACTGGCCTATGTGGTGGAGGGCCGATAATATAAGTCAGTGTTGGCAACTCCCCTTTTAAACCACACCCACTGTAAACCACACCCATGTTACCACAAGAACTTTTAAGATCATATCCTCATTAACGGTGTTAGCACACCAAAAAACCAAATGGTTGGTGCAAACTGCAGGGAAATCTCTCATCACTCATATGTGAAAACTTGAAGTCATGTTAAAATATACCCTTAAATCCATATGCCTCATCCTCCAATGTGGAAAATACAACAACCCCGCAACACGTGATTAACCACCTTAGGGGCCCTTAACAACAATTTCCAAATGCTAACAAACCCCAAGAACAAACCCCTAACAGGCTTACATCCCACAGGTAGCGTAGGGCAAGCAGGGAATGGCACACACAAGCAGCACTGAGTAAGCAGAGAATGGCACACACAAGCAGCACTGAGTAAGCAGAGAATGGCACACACAAGCAGCACTGGGCAACCAGAGAATGGCACACACAGGCGGCACTGGGCAAGCAGAGAATGGCACACACAGGCAGCACTGAGTAAGCAGAGAATGGCACACACAGGGAGGGAAGGCAGAACAGAGCAGGAGACAGGGAAAGCTATCATTGTAATATGTACTACATACAGTGACACAGTGCTGGTGCCCCATTAGCATTTTGAATAAGGCGTGAACAGGTGAACAATGTGGGCAGTTTCAGTCTGGGTCTCAGGAGTGAACAGTACAGGTTTTGGAATATAAACAACAGAGGTGTTACAAGTGAGAACAATACAGGGGGATCACAGGTGTGAACAATACAGGGGATTAGTCTGAATTTGAGGTTTAAACAATGCAGGGGCCAGTTAATCTCTGTAGTGATACCTTTTAAAGTTTACATATGGTAAGAAAACACAGCAGGTAGGTGGGGGGGCTACAGAAGGGGGGGTCGCGGGCTGCATGCGGCACGCAGGCCACCAGTTGGACAGCCCTGCCCTAATACGATTAAAGTGTTTCCCAAGCACTTCATTAACTGGCCTGTGGTTACTCATTCTACAAAAAGGGAAGCCATCCCATATTGTGTTTCTTTGATCCCCACTTGCTAGAGAAGGTAGTGTGCTGATGAACCTAGGACAGAAGTGTGCCTCAATAGGTGAAGCGAGTGCTAAGAAACTTTGTAATAGCTTTCAGGATGAGGGGTTGGATCAGTGTAGTTAGTATAGCATCCAGAGGCTCCATCAAAAAGGCCAGGAAGAGTGGTGTCACCCACCAGTATTGGGACTCAGTTAGGCTCAGGATCAGGAGATTCCTGGAGTAATGTACCACTGTTAAAGACTAAGGCTGGGAACAAGTTAACCAATCTGTGAGTACTACCTCTAGGGTGTTATGAACACTACAGCTGAAATAGAATGTGTGCCATCAAAGGGATAATAGTGTTTTAGAATTTATAACATGACTGATTATTGTACCATCTAATCAGCACCAAAAAGAGATTGTGAACTAATCAGAGTTAATGGGGAACTCAACAAAAACATAACTTAAGTTTTTTGAAAAGTAAGCATAATAATAAGCAACTTTGCAATATACATCAATTAAAAAATATGCAGACTTTTCATGATTTTAATGGTTTCTGACAGTTCCCTATGCGCTCTCCTGCTGATTTGTTTGACTACTTTTTGAGCTGGCTGTAAGCTGTGGAGAGGTTGTTACAAATTCTAACATCAGTGTTTTAGTCCCTCCTTCCCTGCCAGGATTTCAAATGATGCAGAAAGAGAAGAACTGTTAAACAGCTGGATTTCAGCATAGAAAATGGCATTTATTCATACTTTTTAAAGAAACAGGTAACTGGAATGGGTATATTAGGGGGTTATGTGTTATCAAATTTTGGTTTGGAAGCCGGAGTTCCCCTTTAATATTTTGTTTTAGGAACCACTGGTGCCCCTACTATTTGCAAGATTGGGTTCTGTGTGTGAATCCAGTGTGGTTAACCCATCCGCCACCATTGCAGTGAGGGCACACCTGTAAGGAAAGAGTCATATTGGGAGTAGCAGGAAGTTGCAACAAGCAGAAGTGAGTCTGGGTAAGACCAAGGAAGGTACTAATAAGCAGTCTGTTTTCAAAAAAGCTATTACATATTGTTTGTTTGTGATCTTTTTTGTTAATGAGTAATATTTTTTTTGAACTTGGCAAAAGCCTGCTGTATTCTTATTATCTATATGAATGAACAAGGTATTTTCTCTGTGACTATTTATTAGTAATGGTTTTAGTATCTAGTATTTTTGTATATAGTAATGTTTTAATATAGTATTTACATGGCTGCACTTTCACTGCTATAAATGGTACAACAATACATGATAAAACATCCTTTAGTTATCATTCTTATAGGAAAATCCCTCCCCCCAAGCTTTCTGACAGATTTACCTAATTATACAGCGGTTCAATAAAGCCATTACCCGTCACTTAAATCAGCAACGGGGACACAGCAGGGCAACAATAAAAAGTATGTGGCTTCACATATTCTACCTTTCTTGCTTCCATCTTCCTGATCTGTGACCTAGTGTACTATTCTGTTCATTCTAGCTTTCCCATATCATTCATCAGTAATATTGTAAAAAAAATTTTTATTCTATTCACCCGTCACATCCTTACAACCTGCCAAAAACTGATTGCATGTGACATTTTGATTCTGCCTGCACCATCTTTTGTTCAGATTCTATCATATGTATTTCTTAGTACAATGAAATAACAGCAGTTAAAGCAATCATAACACTCAGTAACCTTTAATCCTCTACCAGTTTTATATTTTTTAATCCCAGTTTAAAAATTTTATTGAAATTTCTGCTGGAGAAAATATTTTCTTGCATAGTTTTGTTTGTTTTGTTTTTATTAAATGACTGATTAACAACAGTTTGGAGTTTGTGTGATTTCTGTAAGACTTATTAACACAGCCTTTCACATGCATATTATAGTCTATAACTTATAAACTGAGACTACTGTAATACCATTTATGTCTCCAGGTGCAACATTATCGTTAGTAACAAGAACCACTGGAAAGTGATATTTTGATATGCTAAAATGGATGTATGAAGAGGAGGCAAGAGCTTTAGTTTCCTCTATGGCCAGGGCCATATTTACCATATAAGAGCTAGAAGGCCTGTGCCTTGGCTGGCAGCTTTAGGATACGACCCTAAAGTATTCTGTGCATTGGCTGATCTGGCTGTAAGAGGGAAGACTGGGGTTCATTGCCTAGAGTGGCACTGGGCCAAAATACAGCTCTATCTAAGGCCTTATCAGGTTTTAAAGAGAAAGCCATATAACCGAGAGCAGCATATGAGATGCACTGCTTTATATATACAATTCATGGCCATGTCAGCCCCAGGACTCCAGTAGAAGATGATTTTTATGGTACAACTGCTTGAACTTTCAGACCTGGTGAAATAAAAAGTTTTGGCCAGCTAAGAGGGCCTTTTTTCAGTTCTAGAGAGCTAATGGGGGTCCTTAGCATAGCTGGGAGATAAGATCCCCTACCTGTGCCAAAGTATGACCTTTACAGGTCTCTATTTTGGCAACAAGATGGCATTATGTTACAGTATATTAGCTTGAGCAGCCATTTGTTTTGGTCCATTTTAAAAGTTCCAAACTGACCAAGCAGGAGGGGAGCTAAGTGGAACCTAGGTAGTTATCCCTTGTAAGAGGTAGCATATACTCTGTCATAAAGCACTCTAGGGGCAGATGTACTCACATCCGAATATTCACTTCAGAAAACCCTTCCATACTTTGCGGAACTATGTCAGCCGTTATTTCTTGGTGAATGCATATATTTATCAAAATGCAATACTTCATCTCAGTACTGCTGAAGTACTTTTGCCAGTGAAAATTCATCAGAGCAAACGTTTCTTAGGAAATTTTACTTTCTTCCTAGTGAAACTTCGTTAACATACTTATGCTCACATCAATTTAAATATAGCAGGTACATAAAGGTCATATCTATGTCTTTATTAGATAAAAATGTCCAAAAAAAGCAAAATAAAGACAAAAGAGATCCTCTGTTGTCGAAGACATGAGCCCACCTTAAAGCCAATTTGGCTTCAAATGGTTAAAAAAAGTGTAAATAACATATTTAACAGTTATATCCTGTAAACATAATCTCACATTAATATATGAAAAAAAACACCAGTGTTTTTGGAGTACAGGATGTGACTTCATTGATGTAATAATGTTGGAAGGTGTACAGTAGCATCACCTTATCAATTCACCAGCCAGAACCTGCAAAATAGACTTTGGTAAAAAGGGCAACATATAGAAAAGTTCACTCTTTTATAAATTTGCGTATTAATGATCGGTCACCTGGGTGAAAATTCACCTGGCGCAAATCTTATCTTGCACAGAGCTTTTTCACTAGCCTTTTAGTAAATTAGCGATGTCCGTGCAAATTGTAATTTTGCCAATTTTTTAAAAAAAATGCATTTCTCTCTCTAGTAAATTTGCCCCTAGGAGTGATAGATAGTTAGGGCTAGCTAGTGAGTAGCATGGACTCCAACACGAATTGTAAGATTAGACTCCGTGGGTGCACTATTGCCCTGAAGTCGAGACTAAGGAGGTTATTTATTAAAGTCCAAATGCAAAAAAACTTGAACATTTTAGATTTTTTTTACTATACAATCCAAATTTTTAGTGTTAAAAAAACTTAAAGCCCAATCCTGCAAAAAGTCAGAATCTGAAAATCCAGCATCTCAGACATGCCAAGGTTGTATATAAATCAATGGGAAAGGTCCTTATCCTATTTGGAAGTTTCTGTGGTCTGCTCAGGAATTAGCCTGAAAATCTGACTATTTTGTAAAAATTCTGATTTTTTGAAAAAAATCATGAAAAAATTTAGCAATTCAGGAAAAAATCATACGATTCAGATTTTTGATAGATTTTATAGAGTTTTTCCCTGATGCAATTAAATCGTGCTTTTTTTTAATAATAAATAAGGTCAAATTGTGGATTCTAGTTTGGTCAGACTTTTTTAAATCTAGGTTCCACTGAATGAAGATCCTGAAAGCTTGGGTAACCTTCTCATATTGTGGATTTAGTTAAATAAATCTGTGCTGTTTAAGTTCAACAACCACTGGTACCAATTATTGCTATCTCACACTGAGAGAAATAGTTGCACTACACCCCGGCTTCCACCATATGCAAAGGCTCACACCTGAGAAAGAGAGTTTCATCTGGGGCAGTTACTATTAAAGCTTATGGTTTGGTAATTCTTGGGTAGCCTGTTTTACTATAGCATTACACTAGTGTTGTTTATAAAGTGAAAAAATGGAAAAGCAGTTTCTGAGCTGCAGAACAAATAACTTACCATAACATATTACCAGCAAAAATAATTTGGCCTTGGAAAAATCTGCGCATGAAAATAAACAAGTATTATTATCACTTTCTAAATAATGATATTTATTGGAGGTTTTCAGTCGCTGTCCTTGAATTTTTATTCCTAGTAGTATCCATTGAGCTAGTAAAGTAGGATGAATAACCACATCATCTCTCAAGGATACTTTCAGCTCACACAATGGTTTATAAAAGAGCAACCTTGTTTATTTACTAAGGCAGGAACTGAGCAGCTCATAACTATCCATACATAATCTACTTCAAAATGATTTTGTTTTTGAGTGAGATGGAAATTTATCTTACTAAATTATTGCTCTTTCATGTCTTCTTTAGCTTTTAACTTTCTTTCTTATGCTATATATAGTCACAATGCAGAGTCTCCACAAATAAATTCTCACCTTGATTTACCAAAGATCTGTGAGCGCAACCTAACTTTAACTTCAAGTAAATGTGCAAGTGCATGTAATTTTGAAACAGGGTTTTTTTGTTACAAAGTTATGATCATAATATTGATAAGCCACCCCACATGGTGGTCCCTAACTTATTAACCTCTAATCATAGTAAAAAAGGAATTTTTCCTCTCTGTTTGGTAACAATTCTTTATGTAAACATCTCCTGTGCCTTGGTTTCAAACTGTGTGCTAAATCCTCCCCGCCAACTGCTAAGTGGCTTTTAAGAGGGAGAGACTGCCTAAACCAACGCTAATTTTAGAAAAAAAGTAAAGTGGTAAACAGGTGTAATTAAAAACAAAGTGGAGTGATATGTGCAGTTGCACAATAGTGTGTATGGTGGTGAAAAGGGGAAAGTGTGTGTGTATTTGGGAATGTGTATGAATGTATGCACAGAATGAAAGTGTGTAAAGGAAAACTAAATGAAAGAATATATATATATATATATATATATATGTGTGTGAATATATATGTATATATATATATATATATATATATATATATATATATATATATATATATATATATATATATATATATATATATATATATATATATATATATATATATATATATATGTGGTCCAGTAAAGTACAGCACTCAACAGGTCTCAACAGGTCTGCTGTTAACTACATTAGAAATCTTTCCATTTGGCTAATAGATATGGGCATGAGGGTAACATTCCATTTGTTGTTTTTTGTGGTTACTAAAACAAATAAAGTTCTGTCTTGCATAAAAAAGCGCATTAACATAAGGGAGGAAAACATATTTTTGCCTCTTTATAGGTCCCTGGTAAGGCCTCATCTGGAGTATGCAGTGCAGTTTTGGGCTCCGGTCCTTAAGAGGGATATAAATGTGTTGGAGAGAGTGCAGAGATGTGCAACTAAACTGGTTAGAGGGATGGAAGACTTAAATTATGAGGGTAGACTCTCAAGGTTGCGGTTGTTTTCTCTGGAAATAAGACACTTGCAAGGGGACATTACTCTTTACAAGTACATTAGAGGACATTATAGACAGATAACAGAAGATCTTTTTTTCATAAAAGGGTCAGCGTACCAGAGGCCACCCCTTTAGACTAGAGGAAAAGAACTTTCATTTGAAGCAACGTAGGGGGTTCTTCACAGTCAGGACAGTGAGGTTGTGGAATTCACTGCCGGGTGATGTTGTGATGGCTGATTCAGTTAATGCCTTTGAGAGAGGCTTGGATGATTTCTTGGACACACATAATATCAAAGGCTGATACTAAAATCTACAATTAATATAGCTATTGTTATATACTGTATAGTATATATGAGTGCATGGAGGGGTCAGTGTGATTGTGTGTATGTTTGGTGCCGGGTTTCATTTGGAGGAGTTGAACTTGATGGACTTTTTTATTTTTTCAACCCAACTTAACCATATGACCAAGTCAGTGAGAAAATGTGTCTTCTTTTACAGGGATAGGAGTTGTATTTGTACTCCAACACAAGATCCAGGGCTTGTGCGTCAAGGTCCAACATTAAGTTAGTTGTGTCCTTAACCTTTAGCTATTCTTTCTTTCTTCTTAGCTATTATTTTTGTAATGTTTAAGATTAACATGTGTGCCTCTTTATGCAGTAAACACAATCTAAGAGAAGGACTGAAATAGATCACTTGATTTTGGCCAAAACCAAGAGGGTTAATAGAGAGAACATTCTGCATTTATTTTAGGATATAACTGAGAGTTGACAATTTCTGTTGAAATATATAATAAATATAATTTGATGGATAGGATGTGACAAGGTCCTTTTTCATCTGATATTCCAATGGGGTTTTTTGTTCATTTTACCATAGCTCTTCACTCTGTGACTCTTTTGATGTTAAACCAGTTTGACAATAAATTCACTTGATGTCATTTCCTGTTGCATATTTTCAAGAGGTCCTGTGACCTGTAGTAAATGTTTTGTATTTTTGGGCAGATGGCTGCCAGAAACGTTCTCTTGTGGAAAAAGATATACATTTCAATGACATTTGAGTGGTTCCCCTGGAACTTTCAAGTTCTTTAGATATATTACTAACCCTGAAAACTAAAGCCAGCCCATACTTATATTTTCCCTGTAGCTATGATGAGTGCAAGTCTGAGTGCCTGTCTATGATTGATCTGCAAGTCACCGGAGACAGACAAATACGTGGCACATCATTTCCGAACAAATTCTTTATTTAGCAGAATATCTGTATTTTATTTACCCAAGGCTGATCAGAAGTGGAATACAGAATAGAAAACACAGACACTGAGACAGATGAACTGAAACAAATAGTTACAATAAAAAACGAGCATGTCTTCAATACCCACAGTATAGTATAAAAATAAATGACATTTTTGCCTTAAATTTAATCTGGAAAGAAAATCCTATCATCTCTAAGCAATGAAAGTGAAATCTATATTTAAACACGCTATACAGCTATATTTAAATTGCTATAAAAACGCAGTCTAACGTGTTTTTTATGAAATCCAAACAATATCAATTTTTATTTGCAGTTATATATTTGTTTAATTAGTGCACATTACAACTGTTTCTGCTACCTCTTTTTTACATTCCTCTTAGTTACTCCTATTGACTACAATTTTCTGTCATTTTATTTTTGCAGAGATTCATCTGGTTTATCTCCTTTCCAATTATTTTACAGCGTTTTATCCAGTTCATCTAAAAACTAATCTAGATTATGCATGTATTGCCTTGTGCAATGAAAATGTACAATTTTACAGGCCTCACATACTAAGGGCAACCACATAAGGCAGAAACAATTGTGGCTGCAGCAGTCAAATGGGGCCAATTATTATAGGTACTTGCAGCTAAAGCCACTACTTGCACTTGTGTATTTTGGAATGAAATATACCCAACCATTCATTTTATATAAATCATGTGTAGCACCCTACTATGTATGCAAGCATTTGATATTCCTGGAGGCAGTACTGGTGATGGAGGTTAAGAACTATATAAAACACAAAAGCCATGAATAGCTTGTAAATTATATCCTTATAAACGGTGAGTACTGATGTCATCAGTTAGAAACGGTGAGCAGTGATGTCATTTCTGTCACATGACTCACTGAATCTTGTGTATTATAATAAATAAAGTACTCTCTGTTGCAAAATATGAGGATATTATAAGTTACCTCGGAGTTCCATGACCTGACCCGGCCTCGTGTTTTTATATGGTCGTGAAACTCCTCGGTATAATTATTATTATATATTATTATATGTTATATGTTATAATATATTTTACAAGAGGGGGTACTTTATTCACTATGTATCCTACAAGCCCTACAGGAAGAACCTAAAAGGCCAATAGCAGCCCAGTCCAGAGAATCAGAAGGGAAGAGGAAGGGAGGAACCAGCCAAAGGTGCACTGTGCTGGAAGACTTAGGGACTGGGAGTGTTGTGTTGTAGCAGTTTATTGACCAGCCAGAGCTAGAAACTGCTACTAATCTGCAGAGTGACACATTGAAGTTAAGAGTTGTTTCCTGTTGTTCCCTGGAGGGAAAGTGCACAAAGTCCCAGTTGCCAGTGTGATCCTTGGTTGCGGCCTTCCAACCAATTTAATCAGGAGAAAGCTACAGTTAGAGGAGAAGCAGAGTTCCTTCTGAACTGTGAGTCACCCTTAACCCCTGCCTTTCCAGTTTTGGAGATTACTGTTCAGCCATTATCTGTGAGACTGCGTGGTTTCTATGGACACCTAAGTTGCTGGAAGTTTCCACAGTGCTCAGATGTGTCTCCTTCCTTACTACAATCACCTGAGAGTGTTTCAGTGAACCAGATCTATTGAGGTGACTTCAGGGATTACACGGTTGCCTCGTCCACCTGCAAGTATTGTAAGTAAGGCTGACAACATTGCGTTCTTCACAAGGGGGCATCCCACTGGTACACACTACTGTATATCAAGCTGATAACGTGTCAAGGGGGACTTAGGGGTGCACACCAGGGTTAAGCTGGGGCTATTCTTGCTGAATTGTTAGTGCTGTTACAGTATGTTTTACTAGAAATTGAGCTGCTGTTGTAATTAGCTAATTTCTTTCATACAGCTTCAGCTGTTTAATAAAGTAAGGCTGTGTCTGTTGCACTGACATTCTTGTTTGCCTGGTTACTGGATATCTGTGATGTCACTAGTGTGATTCGCAAGAGTATAACCATTAGCACAATTTTATAGCACACTCATGGGTGTGCTACACATGCACAGTATGAGTATTGATGCAGGTAAAACCTTGCGCTAAAACCACTTCCTGGATTCCCAAAGTTATCTAGGGAAGTGAGCGTAGACATCAATTTAACACCCAACCTCAAAGATTTAAAGCTGCATTGCCAGGGGCTCACCAGCCATGAAGGAAGATGAAAACCTTGCCTCAGGCGGCATTTACCCGTGTGCATCACAGGACCCACCTCAAGGTGGCTTAAGGGTCTGAATCACCCCTATCCATTGCTTCCAGTTTTCATCAAATTGCATTTGCAGTTACACAACTTTCCCTAAACAGTTAGTTGAACATGACTTAGACCTACCATTGCTGCTTCCAACAGACAGCACTCCAAAACCTTCTGCAATCATTCACCACATCCTTCCAACCTTCCATGGAGCACTTGCACTGGCTTGGAATGCAATGTGCTTAGATGCACACAGAAATCCTGCTCCCAGAGTTGAGAAATTCCGGGCCATTTGTGTGCTATTCTTTAGAGCATGCAGGACGGGTATATTGCAGCTCCCTGAAAGTAGCCACATGTTTTTAAGAGTACTTATGTGCATACATTTTCCTAATACTGGACTATGTGTCTTGAAATCATTTTAGTCACCAATTACTATTTCAGTGCACATAAGGATTTAAACCTTCCAGAGTTGAAACTAAAATGCCATTCTCTGTATTTATTGATCCAACAGGAATATAATTTGAAATCAATACACTCAGTGGTACAAGTAGTACAAGCAATATCCTGTTTAAGAGAGGCAGTCTTGGCCTTTTCATCAAATATAAGAACCAATACACACACACAGCAAATAGTTAGCAGGGGCGTAACTATAGAGGAAGCAGACCCTGCGGGTGCAGGGGGCCCAGGAGGTATAGGGGGCCCCATGAGGCTCAAATTCATATACAATTTCAATACATTTTGGTAAAACAGGACAACCTCTGGATATGTTTGGGGCCCTAAAATTAATTTGCTATGGGGCCCAGTAACATCTAGTTACGCCACTGATAGTTAACCATTAAAACTTTGAAAAATAAATGCCATTCAAAATGAATTTGAAAACAAAGGCACAAAATACAATTGCCCAAAGCAAAAAGGCTGCAGGGAAAATGAAAGGGATGCACAGTGAGTAGGGTTATCACAATGTTATATATAAATACTGTACATATTTTAGCTCACATAAAGTAACTTGACTAGATCTGAAACATGAAATTTGGGCAACAAAAGCATAATTTAAAAAAACAAATATATGGGCCAAACCTCAAATTAGTCACTGTTTAAGAGGTGGCCGTTCAGAACCATGAAAGCACATGTGAACTTGTGTATATCAGTAATAGATAATAAATAAACCCACTGCACAGCTGAAACCCAGAAGGACAATAGGAAATCCCTCTGTTACTGGCATGTGTATGTCTGTGACTTTATAGGGCAGAAATAGGGAGATAAAACACTGATAAAACAGCAAATCTTATCATTGTGTGTCAGTTTTATTTTTATTCATGCCATTGGCTACATGAGGTTTATATTACAGTACACTTCTAATCCAGTACTGAATTGCATGAATCCCTGTTTTATATCAAATGCCATTGTTAACTACAATTTTTGGTGGAAAGCAAAGGTAAATGTAAAATATGTTTGACTTTTGTATATTTTGATACATGAAATTTTTTTCTCAATTCTCCAGCTCTGAAAAGGTTCCCTATCTTGTCGCTGGCACAGAAGACAAGTAGGTAATTCCATTTCCAGCAATCATTGAAACAGCAGCGGGAAAGAAACCATGGAAACCTTCTAAGCCTCTGCTGTGTCAGAGCTGTCAGATCAGCGCCGCTCTCTCTCCTATTCAGGCACGGCATATCTTTGGCAAGTGAAAACAATAATCATAATGTTGACCTTTTAATGCTATCGACAACAATATCTCTTGCATCTAACATTTCTTGTGTATACTATAGAATTGTCTTTATAGAGAAGCTGAAATGAAATAAAGACATCAAATAGAAATATCCAGTCCAATTCACATTTGGGTGTCACGGAACATAATGGAGGCAATACAACTGCAACTATCATACTAACACTGCTGTTGGTATTAACCATCTGAAGAGACAGTACCTGCAGGGTAAAGTTGCCAGCTTTTCATAAAATTTCCACTGGCAGGTGGTGGGGGAGTGAACAAAAGTGGCAGACTGTGACATAAAAGGGGGTGGAGCCATGTCACACGATGGCCAGAAGGCGGAGAAAAGGTAAGTTTTGAGTGGATTGGACGTGGGCCAAGGACTTTTGTTAGGGGTATGACAAATCTATTTATTGCTGGTAAATTTGTAATACCAGCCTCGGCCTTCGCAGGTGTTTTACCGGCTAGGCCGGTAAAATACCCGCTGGGTGGCAACCCTATACAGGCAGCGTCGGACCATTCGTCACACCATTCGCCAGGCCCCCCAGGCTCAAAATCCCCTCTGCACCCCCATCCCTGCCACAAACCACACACCCCTACACACACTCGTGCATGCACACACCTTTTCCTTCGCGTCACTACAGGGGTCAGCGAGGTAAGCGGCGGTACAGGCAGGGGGTCTGGGCTGGAGGGGCCCAAAAGAGCAGGGCCCAACCGGGTTTTGTCGCAGCCAGCCCAGTCCAACCCTGCATACAGGGATGGAATCCTCTTGGCTCAGGCACTGATAGCAGAAAAGGAAGGTAACCAGAGATAAACAAGAGCAGAAGTAGACTTGTGGAAAGCCCCTACCAAAGCTCAGGAATAGGGGACAGTTAATGTAATTAATGGTAATGTAAAGTTTATTATAGAGCTAAATATGTATTATTGATTTGATCAGCTACAAAACAGTGTCAATGCAGGACAAAGGCATCAAATGATAACTCCAATATACTGAGAGCATTTGACTTTGATATACATGTTCAGCTTCTGTGTTAGGGGGATTTGTAAAAGGCAGCACTGAAGTGTGAGCTGCTGGCATTGTGCTATTTAGTTCCACATCTATATAGAATAACTTACAGGGGTTTTTTTTCTGCCCATGCATGTAACATGTTTCCAATAAAAGTAGCCAAGATAGGATTTCTAAAAAAACAAAACATTTGAAAGGGAAGAAGCAAGGTAATATAAATTGGATCTTGTTCTGTAAATAGATTCAGGATAATTACTTAAAATTGTTCTAAATGGCATTGACTGGTAGAAAAGGCTTGCAGGAGTCAATTAATCAACTGTCACTGATGTTTTGCTCAAAGTCTTTCATTCGCAGTGATAAAAAAAAGGGGCATTGTATTCTCTGGGGATTAAATAGTGGGAGCATTGGACAGATTATTTAACTACAAGCAATAAAAAATTCTATCTGATATATTTAATGAACTGTGACAAGTGAAATATATGAAAATGGCTCATTAAAAATGTTAATTTTAATATACATTAGACCAATTTCATTCTTCCAGTTAACATTTCTCTTGTGTCTCCAGAATGTACTAATGTCACTGTCACTTCTGGAAGCTCATTGACATGTATCATAATATCAAGCATATACCACACTCTGATAAACCGGTGTGATTAGAATGGGCTTTCACTAGGCATTACCCAATCTTAATTACTGCAATACTTCCTGTATGGAAAAAGAGAGCAGCTACAATGCATGCAGATGAATGCAGGGGTCATTTTAATTGAAAAGGTGCAATTTGCAAAAATAGGAACAATCTGCCATTTGTTTGCCCTTTGCACACTGTATTCCACTCTTTTAACTTCCATACAAAAGAGAGGGGATTGGTCAATGCACCTAGAGGTAAATAGTTTGGACCACTATAGGGGGGTTTACATTATCGTGGTATGGTGGCTTGGCAATTTTATGATCATAACTTTGTAACTAAAATCCCGTTTTCGAAATTATACTGGATACTAAATTACTAGTGAAACAGGCGCTGTTCAATCCCCTCTCTTTTGTATGTTTCTAAAATAAAATTTGTCCCACACCTGAACCTAAAACGCCCAATCCGACACCAACCCTAATCCAGCCCACGCATCTCTAGTATTTATGTATTTATGTAGCCTTGGAGTGCTCCCACAACCATACCCTTTTTGTGCACTGTTTTAATTTCCTTTTGGATCACATAGACCTGTTGCTACTCCATAAAACCAGTGCAGTCTGCATTTGGCAGTGCTGTAATCATAACTTTCATGTCATTGAGATACACGGTTAGCATGTGGAGCTGCCCCAATAAGGTTGAGTTGAAAAACTCACCTCAAGCGGCAGTGCAGAGTAGGCTACCAGGGGCAGAAAAAAATGGAAATTCAGCAAGAGAACACAGGAGAAGGTAAATGGGGAGCATTGCAGGAGCTGCCTTGGGTGGCTCCTGAATTAGAAACGGTACTGCAGGTTAGGGAACGGTGGCTAACAGAGGCCACATCTGGGCCCTGTACTTATCAAGCAGTAAGGACAGGGATGGCCTGCACCCACCAATGCTGCATAGTCAAATCCCACTCTGAAGGGAACCTACCAGTCCCAGTCATGAAAGAACAAACAAAACCAAAGGTAAAGCGCTAAAGGGGAAATGTAATTAAAAATCGATATTAATGTTTAAAATTTTTCTTTTGCGAATGTTTAGCGATGCTTGCTATGTAAAATCATTCGCTGATGAATATTACATTGCTAAGCAAAGGTTTATTTAAATATTTAGTCACAAAATATGGTTTACGATTGCGAAATGTTATTGCATGCAATGCAAATGTTAGCAAATTACATTTGTTCGCCGACTTTGTGAGGAAGTCATTGAGGTCTGTAATCTGTCAAAAAGGAGGCAAACACAGTCACTAACATTCGCAACTAACGAAACATATTACATTCCTCCCTAAATATACTATTGGGCAGAAACTGGCACTGCGATTAGAATTGCTTGCATTGGGGTCTTGTTTTCAGTTATTACCAGGGTTGAGGCTGTATATTCTTCCTGTAGGTTAAATTAAGACTGGTCTTCAGCAATACAAAAACATATTGACTACTTAGCAAATTGAATTTAGGGAAATTAGATTGCAAGTAGTAATATTAATGGTTAACTGCTTTGTTGAGCACCAGGGAATTTGGAATAGTATCATTACATTTTGTTTGTGTATATTCAGCATTCAATAAACCAACCTCGGTGGAAGTTCTATTTATAAATATTATATTAATATAATTGATTTGTATATGCATATATCACAACATTAATACAGTATGTTAATGAATACTTCACAACTATAGGAGAGGAAAGGGGTAATGCGAATTGCTCATTATAATATACTAAATTCACTAAAGTGCGAAGTGGCTAACGCTAGCGCAAATTCGCCAGCATGACGTCATTTTGTTACTTCGCCGATTTACTAACGGGCGCTGGCGTAAATTCGCTAGCGAAGTGGACCTACTCTAGCGCTACTTCGCACCCTTACGCCAGGCGAAGTTGCGCTATGGCGAATGGGACGTAACTACGCAAATTCACTAACTTGCGCATTTTACTGAACGTTACCTCTTGCGCCAGACTTGCCTTCGCCACCTCAGACCAGGCGAAGTGCAATAGAGTAGATAGGGATTGCTTCAAAAAAAGTTGAAATTTTTTCTAAGTCCCAAAAAACGCTTGCGTCTTTTCCTTTTTTAAGGGTTAAACTATACAGTGGGCACATGTATAGGGCAATATAACAACTCTATTTTATGAAAGCTTTCCCAGGCTTGTGTAGTGTAATGTATTTGTTGCTACATATACGTCCATTGTACTTTAACTTGGCGCCGTATGCAAATTAGGCATCGCTAGCGTAACTTCGCTTTGCTTGACGAATTAATGCTAGCACAACTTCGCTACCGTTCGCCTCCCTGAGCACAACTTTGGATTTTAGTGAATTAGCAGCGCTCTGGCGAAGTGTGGGGAAGCCTGAACTAGCGCAACTCCGCAGGTTAGTGAATTTGCCCCAAAATTTGGGGGCAAATTTATCAAAGGTCGAGTTGAATTTTCAAATGAAAAAAATTCAAATTTCGAGTTATTTTTTTCCCTGTACTTTGACTAGGGAATAAAAATTCAAACCTGCCGAATTGCTGTTTTAGCCTATGGGAGACCTCATAGAACCTATTTGGAGTCAATTGGTAGACTTTGAAAAAACTTTGGGAAAAACTTCAAATCGAATTCGAACAAATGCGATATTCCTTTGATTCGTACGATTCGAATTCGGCTGAATACAGACCTATTCGATCGAAAACGGACCTATTCAACCAAAAAAAATTCGACTTAATTTCGTTTGGTCTATTTGAATTTCGAAGTCTTTTCAATTCGAAATTTGGCCCTTGATAAATATGCCCCTTGGTGCTATCAATAAATTACAAAATAAATAAAAATTTGGTACAGGTACAAAGTTTATCATTTGTGGTCTAAAGGTGGCCATACACGGGCCGATAAAAGCTGCCGACAGACCGTGTCGGCAGCTTATTGGCCCGTGTATGGGGGCCCCCGACGGGCTTCCCCGATCGAGATCTGGCCGAAAGTCGGCCAGATCTCGATCGGATGGGTTTAAAAACCCGGTCGGATCGCGGCCGCATCTGTTAGTTGATGCGGTCCCGCGATCCGACCGTCCGTTTGTGAATGCTAGGATCCGATCGTTGGGCCCTAGGGCCCACGATCGGATCTGCCCGATATTGCCCACCTCAAGGTGGGCATATCGGAGGGAGATCCGCTCGTTTGGCGACATCGCCAAACGAGCGGATCTATCCGTGTATGGCCACCTTAACAGGTAATCCTCTCATGTGACCTTGAATAGATTGCTACTAACTCCTTTTAATTAAAAGCTACCAGGCCTTTCATTAGTCCTCCTATGAGAATTTCAAGTCTCCAGCACTGTAAGAACAATTCCAAATGGTTATTTCTAGCAGCTTTACTGTTGATGTTGTATCTTTAAAAGAATCCAATAGGAAAGAAATCCACGGCACACAGGCTGCTGCAAGCAAGGAACCCCTTGCACGTTTAATGCGGAAGTGAGCAACGTTTCGGGGTCACGCCCCTTTGTCAAGCCTACGGTAATTAGTGCATACAAACATAAATAGCCATACAAAGGCCATGATTGGTGCAGTAATCAGATCATGTGATAACAGTGCTAAGTGCATTTAGAAAACATTATTCCAATAAAAATACAAACATTCTCATACAAGATAGAAAAACATATTTTTATAAACATTTTTATAAAAAATTTTTTAAAAAAAAGACAATTTTTTTAAAATTGAAAAAATTGAAAAAAATTGAAAAAAAATGAAAAAAAAATCAAAGTCCAATAGTGATACCAACCTAACTAAAGTCCATAAAATATCAAAAAATTATCAAATAAGTAAATATTAGCGCACAAAAATACAATTAGTGTATAATGATATAAGATATATTAATTTTAATCAGAACATCTTACCCTACCAGATGATGAGCAGCAGGTTACAGTACCTGTCCCTGTCATATATTATGGGAAAATTATCTGTAAAAAAAGAACAAACGTTACTTATAAAAAGCATGCCAAATTGTACTCTTCGTTCAAACCCTTAGGTTGCTTAGATTGCAAACGCCAAATCCAAAAGCATTCTCTTTGGTGTAACAGTTTTTTTATATCCTGCCCAGGCCTAGAAATCACCCGCTCCAATATTTGCCAGCGCAATTGCGCCACCCGGTGGCCATGGGTAAAAAAATGTCTTGCCAACAGCATTTCTTTCTTCTCTTTTTTATCTTTTCTATCCTTTATCTCCCCATCAAGAATACCATCGACCGGTCGTGACGACCCAGTGGGTGGTTTGTAATTCCTTATAATAGATTTATGCTCATTGAGCCGTGTCTTGATAGGTCTAGTGGTTTGGCCTACATAGGCCATCCCACATGGGCATTTTATACAATAAATCACATTTGAAGTGTCACATGTAAAGAAACCTTTTAACTTATGTTTCGTGCCGAGTGATGGATGCATTACCACATCCCCAGGAATTATGCCACTGCAATGCCCGCAGTTTCTGCAGGGGAAAGTACCATTAGACTTAACCGAATGATGGACATCCATTTTACCCTTAGGTTTGGGTTTGATTAAGTCCCCTATATTTCTGCCCCTTCTATATGAAAAGAGAGGTGGCGATTGAAACAGATGTCCATATTTCGGATCAGCCTTCAAGATGCCCCAATATTTTAGAATGACATTTCTACATAATTTAGAATTAGAATCATATGAGGAAATAAAAGGTATGCGTGTAGACACAGTGCTACTAGAAACCTTACGTTTCAATGTTTCATTTCTAGGGATTGCCTTAACGGCCTCTTTGGCCAAAGTTAACTCCTTAGTGTCATACCCTTTATCGGCAAATTTTTGCATGATATTTATAGATTCTTCCTCAAATAATTCCTCGGTGGATGTAATGCGCTTAACACGTAACAGTTGACTCCTAGGTAAACCTTTCAACAACCCTGGTGGATGAAAACTTGAAAACCTAACCAGATTGTTCTTATCGGTAGGTTTCGTATACAGGGACGTAGAAAAAGAATTACCTGTATACTTAATCCACACATCCAGAAAGTGTAACTCACAAGGACTAGCCTCAAAGGTGAATTTAATGGTGCCATGTGTGCTGTTCAAATACGTGACAAAATCATGTAATTTGGTGAGGGAACCTGTCCAGATAAAAAAGGTGTCGTCCACATACCTCATGTAAGATTGTATGTGTCCAGAAAATTCGACATTAGAAAAGATGAAGGTTTTTTCAAAAAAATCCATAAAAATATTAGCATAGGCGGGAGCCATGTTGGCCCCCATGGCGCAGCCCTGCTGTTGTAGGAAAAAATCGCTTTTGAATTGAAAATAATTTTTTGTGAGTACACACTCCAGCAACGTACACAAAAAATTGACCATATATGTAGGTAACATTCCCTTAGAAAGGTACGTCCGCACACATTCGATGCCCTCATCATGTGGTATAGAGGTGAAGAGATCCTTCACATCTAAAGAACACAGGAAGAAAGGTTCCACGGGTATTTCTACATTGCCTAGTCTGGTAAGAAATTCAGTAGTATCGGTTAAAACCGGTTCCAATGTGGGCAATACCTCCTGTAAATATAGATCAATATATATGGAGAGAGGTTGCCAAATAGAGCCAACATTGGAAACGATAGGCCTTCCTGGGGGTTGTATTAAGCTTTTGTGAATTTTCGGCAAAAAATAAATTTGCGGTATCTTAGGAAATTGTGTTAGCAAAAGCCTCCCAGTCTCATCTGGTATAATCCCTTCCAAAGTAGCCTCATTTAAAAGCATGTTAATCTCATTCATAAATTTATGGGTGGGATCACTGTCAAGCCTTTTATAATGCACACAGTTATTTAACTGGCGTTCTGCCTCTTTATCATAGTCGGCGGTGTTAAGAACGACTATGCCTCCACCTTTATCTGCTTTTAAAATAGTCACTTCACTTTTACTTTGTAAGGATTGTAATGCCCCTCTTTCGGCCCTTGTGATATTACACTGTTTACCCCTAGTTTTATTGGCAAGTAATTTGGACAATTCACATGTAACTACAGACTCAAATGTATCAATAGCAGCAAAAATACCAGGTGGAATAAAGCTACTTTTCGAGCCTAATTTACTCTTAAGCATTGGCAACCTTGTATCTTTATTAGTACTGCCAGATTTATCAGAGAAAAACGCTTTCAATTTCAAAGACCTGGTGAATTTAAATAAATCAACAGACTGCATAAAGATAGGAGCCGTAAAGGTAGGAACATAATTTAACCCTTTGTTAAGCACATTCAGTTCAATGTCAGTCAGTTCGTAAGCAGAGAGATTAAACACCGAATTTACCTGCGGTGTTGCTGCTGATGTCTCCGCCTGGTGTAGGGACGTGGTGGCGGGTTTCTTTAAAAGAAACAGCCATTTTCTGAGTTCAAATTACAAAATATTTTACTTTCCAGCAACAATGCCTCTGAGCTGTCAGCTATAAACTAAACTTGTCGGAATAACAACCTCGGAAGCTCAGTAAATCTAAAAAAAAAAAAAGAATAAATTACTCTTATAAGAAAGGTCATGTTATGACATTCATGGATATATATGTGTACACGTTTCCATAACTTTACAGAACAGAAATGTCTGTGATCGTTTTCTGCACACTGAGGAAATCAACTGTTTCTGTAATTTTATAACATCAATATAAGTACAGAACTAATTTCCAGAGGCTATGACAAATCTCGTAAAAAAAAGTAAGTTGTTTCCTTAACAAATGACAGAAGTAGTGACGGAAAAAGATAAAATATTGTTGTCAATTAATATCCATGTAATAAAAATTAATAATTCATCAAAACTAACCCCTTCACTGGCCAGAGTTTTAAAGTACTGTATATGAATTTATTAAGTATAGATTCTGCTCACTTTTAGTGGCTTCGCTTACTGCTACAATGTCCAATGCTGGGCCCACTGCTAAATAAATGAACAGTGATAGTAAAAAAAAATAAACTAAAACTGTAAAAGACATGGATCATTGCAATTGCTGTCAGTATTTCACCCCCTATTCAACAGTTTTAAAGGGATACTGTCATGGGAAAAAAAAAAATTTCAAAATGAATCAGTTAATTGTGCTGCTCCAGCAGAATTCTGCACTGAATCCATTTCTCAAAAGAGCAAACAGATTTTTTAATATTCAATTTTGAAATCAGAAGAAGTCAGAAACCAGTAACCTGGTACATTAATCCTCATTTCTGCTCTTCCTAATTTTAATATTATTTATTTGCTATTATAGTATATGTTTCATTTCCTTTAATTACAACACTTCAATACCAGTGAATTATCATTATCAAGAAATATGATATTTTTATGTGTTGTCGCTTTGAGTATGAAGTGAGTTTCAAATAATAGCTAATAGTTAGTGATGGGCGAATTTTTGCGAAACGGCGTCAGCTTCTCGTTTTTGATGCTGGTGCCCGTTTTTGACGCCTGCGCCCGTTTTTTCGACGCCGGCGAAAACATTTTTTTGATGCCGGTGAATTTTCGCTGGCATTTTGTGAATTTATTCGCTTACGGCGAATCGCGCAAATTCGCCGTGAATTCGCGCCTGGCGAATAAATTCGCCCATCACTACTAATAGTGCAATTAACAGGCCATACATTTGCAGTAACCAATAATAAAAGGCATGAACACGTTACCGTTCTATTTTATAATTGTGAAGATGGTTTATATCACATTGTCAATGGTTATTACATAAAATGTTTGACACAAAAGTGATTTTATCACAAGAAAAAACTTTGTAAAACAAATTAATACTTTTCAGCATGAATTCAAATAAACCTCTTACGGAGGACTTTTCTATAAAAAAAACTCACAATGCGATATACAACATAGTCTTCGGACTGCATCTGGAGAAACTAGTTCTGTATATAGGTATAGTACAATATTGGTTTTAATTTGATGTTTGATCTAAATTTAATTTATGTAACCTTCATTATTATCCTTTATATTCATACTACAGCAGAGGAATTTGTGCAGTATATTCTGACATGTTAAGGTGCATTCATTTACAAAGGAAACGTTAAGAAAAAAACACTATGGGGGTTATTTATCGAAGTCCAAATTTATCTCAATATTTTCTGAAAAAAACTCTGACCAAATCCGCACAGGTTTTTTGGGCTTATTTATCAATACACTTTCCCGAAAATTTTGTTTGCAGGAAAAAATCGTGAAAAATAAGATTTTCACAATGATTTTTGCATTCGGAGTTTAGTAAATAACCCAATATATATATATATATATATATATATATATATATATATATATATATATATATATATATATATATATATATATATATATATATATATATATATATATAGCAGTCCACGAAAGCACTCACAGCAGTCGCCATCCAGCGTGTATCAACAAATCATTTATTGGTGCATGGTATATCAATGCGTTTTCACATTATCATCAAGATAATAACAGGAAGTGTGGCACATCATTAAATAACCCCCTCAACCAATCAGGGTAAATCCCTAGTTAAAACATCACACATACGTGAACCATTCTGATATAGTTCTAAAAAGTGATTATAATCATCTCACATCTATTACGTGACTATTATTCATTTGCATATATCAAATACCCATATGTGCGGCCTCTAGTGCCAAAAAATATTAAAATCTTAGGTGGAAAACTAAGAAAAACTAATGTAAGAGTTAAAAACACATTTGTATATATAATGTCTCATTCAAATGTATATAATATTATCAGGTAAAAAATGTTGCAAATAAATGCAAACAAAATTACCATCTAAATTAACTAGAACATGTAACAATATACTGCATACAATATTACTAGCTAAATTGACATGCCTGAACGTATTATAGCAAGAAATCTGCGTGTATGGACACTAGCAAGATCAAGCAAACCTCTCTAGAAAAAGTGGTAAAAGGTGCATCATATAAACTGTCTAATACTCAATTTATCAAGCATTTATTCGAGTCCACCAGAACGACTAGCAGTTTCAAATTTCATATCCGTCAGAATAGTTCTTCACTAGAGGCTATACATCTTAGATAACTAGCCAGGGAGTACATTTCATTCAGCCCTCTAGGGGCCACTGTATCAAGAGTCTGCATCCACTTGGCTTCACGCTGTAATAATAATTTAGATCTGTCACCACCTCTCCGTAGGGGGGGATATGATCAGTTAGAACTGCTCGTAGAGAAGGCAGAGGATGTTTACATCCCAAGAAATGTCTGGCCAAGGGGGTATCAGCTTTACCCGTGGCCAAAGCTGCACGTATAACAGAGCAATGATTGTTCATACATATGCGGAATGTCGTTACACATTTCCCAACATATTAGAGGCCACATGGGCAAACTATGCAATATATGACAAAATCAGAGATGCAAGACAACCTATATGGGATTTTGTAACGTTTTCCACTATGTTGATGAGAGAAAGTTTCACCAGTTAATAGACATCCACATGTCTTCCAACCCACACACCTGTAACAGCCAGTTTTATTAGATCTAAGCCAAGGATCAACCTTATTGGTGTTTAAATCCGTCACCATTAGGAGGTCCCTTCGAGATCTACCTCTACGGTGTTGCACATATGGGTGCTGGCATATGGGTAAAAGGCAAACTCGCATCCATCTGGAGTATGGGCCAATGCTTCTTAACCACAGTATTAATTCCCTGGCTCGCAGGCGTATAATCAGAGACAAACACTATCCTCTACACCCCATGTCTCAATTTTCTCATTTTGCACTGACATCTTTGATGCTCTCCATCTCGGTATTGAGGAACTGAAGTTGATAACCTCTCTCAAGAAAACAATCACGCATTTCTTGTGTTTGCTGTTTAGCTATGACCAAGTCAGTATTAATCCTAAACACTCTCAGAAACTGTGTGTAAGGTACAGATTTAAGAATGGAGGGAGAATGGTAACTCTGTGCATGTAAGATCATATTTCGATCAGTGCTCTTACGGAATAGGATGGGACCTACTTCACCTGCAGTGTGAATTATCCGCACATCCAAGAATTCCACACTGTCCCGTCAAATTTACATTTACTCACAATAGGGACAGTGTGGAATTCTTGGATGTGCGGATATTTGGCACTGCAGGTGGGGTGGGTACTGCCTGCTTTAATACTCCAAAATGTAATCATAAGATTATAAAAAATCGGTTAAATATACTGTGTTTCTTGAAGTCAATGCCTTAAAAATGTATTTAAATACTTTAAATAAGAACTAAACCCTAATATTGAATAAACAATTTTATTCAACATAATTATGACCACACTCCAAAATCGCATCTGTGTAAGGAGGCAAAATGTGAATTATTAAATAGTTAGGGGCAGATTTATCAAAGGCCTAGGTGAATATATGATTTAAAAAAATTCAAATTTTGAGCTATTTTTTGTGTACTCGACTCAGAGGAAAGTCCAAATTCGATTAGAATTCGAAAAAAATTATAAAATTTGAATTTTGAAATTTATCATGTACTGTCTCTTTAAAAATTTGACTTCAACCATTCGCCATTTAAAAAGCGAATTGCTGTTTTAGCCTATGGGGGACCTCCTAGAACCTATTTGTAGTCAATTGGTGGACTTTGAAAAATTTAAATTTTTTTTGGGATGCGCTTTTACTTCGATTCGTACGTTTCGAATTCGGCTGAATATGGACCTATTTGATCAGAAACTGACCTTTTGGACCAAAAAAAATTGACTTAATTTTGGTTGGTCTTTTTGAATTCGAATTTCGAAGTTTTTTCATTTCGAAATTTGACCCTTGATAAATATGCCCCTTACTGTTGAACCGCAACTGCCAGCAATTTTCCCTGCTATGAAAAGTGCCATCTAATTTTATGATAAGCTGACACTTACTCTGATCATATAATACCAAATCCTTTATACTGCTAGGCTACATACCCTGCAGTTTCTTGTAGGGAGGGAGGCATTAGGTGTACGATTCTGCCATGCAGCAGCACATTATGCAGGATTTGTATTTGGCTGAAGCAAAGCTAAACCTTAAGCTAAGACATGTAATAAGGATGAAAAAAAATCATTAAAAGTAACGTATCATTAAACAATTTATCAGTTTAAAATCATTATATATTAATTACAGTTTGGTTTGAAAGCTACTTGTAAATGTCATGATTTGAATGCTCCTGTACAGCTCTGTTTATCCTCTGGCCTTCTGCAACACAATTTCAGTAGTCAGAAATAGCACTGCAGAGAACAGCAAGGCTCAGGCAGAGAAAGCTTTCAATGGCAATTACATACATACAATAATAAATAACTGAAAAAGTGTAATGAGCTTCTTGATGAAGCTTAAATGTTTCTTTATCCAGATTACACAGAATTTTACTTGGGGGCTACATAGATTTAAGTATTTGTTATTAGGCAGAATACCCTATTAATTGTATTGGGACACATTAGCAGCCCTGAGGAAGCTGATACAAATAGCAATATACAATACCACAATTTAAAACCTTATGCGTACCTTGTGTACTTCTATTCGTGGTCAGCCACGGATACATTAAACAATACCACACTTCAATACCTACCACAAAGCCAAGTAGGTTGTAGCTGTGCTATTTCTTTATTACTGAACAATTTTGAAGGTAGATTCTTACAGCAGTACAATTTGTGATGTACTTTAGTCCCTCTCATCTAAACAGTGTGCCAAAAGCCCATAATTAGGAGGAGACCCACAATTTAATCGCTTCTGTAAGTGCTGCAAAAACTAACTGGGCTGAATGAGTTTTGATTCATTGGATAAATATGGATTTCTAAAGACATTAATAGGAATATAATGGCTGCTTTGTAAATATTGCAAGTAACAATTACAGAGGTGTCAAGGTAAAGAAGCCAAAGATGTCATTAAACTCAGGAAGGAAGGAGAGTGCAGTGCAAATAAACAAGCTGTACATTCTATCTGTACATCCTTTATGCTGAAGTATGCTCTATGGCAGGTGAACAAGGAAAACAATGGTATAATGAGAATGGCAGAGTGAGCAAAATGACTAGGAGAATAACAAGAATTTGTATCCATTTTTCAGTATTTATTTTAACTATTGCTGTTAAAAAAGTAACGACAAAGAATAAACTGTTTTATTTAAGGGTTTATTGTACAAGTCCACAATAACAGCACATGTATACACAAGGCCATGCTTTATTTATGGGGTTAACACAGGTCTCTATGCTCCATTTTTACACATTGCAGGTAGTAAATGACCCCTTTATTTGAGACAATTATTCATATTATTTACTGTATACATGCTGGCAGCATGGGACGTCAGAGAGGGATACCATGGATGGGCTTTAGTGGCACTTAATGTCATTGTTTTCTTTATCTTTTTTATATTGGTCCAATAAACTCAATAAACTGTGCACCTTCAGATCTAGCTGTAAACTATTTCAAATAAAATCTGCCACCCAAGCTAAGGTCTATGGTTAAATCAGAGGCTTTTGCAGGAAGTAAAGCAAATAGGAAGAGCCAAAAGTAATTGGGTGATCATATATTAAAGGATACCCACCGCCGAATTTGTAATTCCGTCTTCCTTAGGCAAGGTCATGACCTCTACTGTACCCACTTTATAGGACAACTAAACCCTAAAAAAACGAATAGGGTTATAAATGCCATGTTTTATATATTGAACTTATTGCACCAGCCGAAAGTTTCAGTTTCTCAATAGCAGCAATGAACTTCAAACTTGTCACAGGGGGTCACAATGTTAGAAAGTGTCTGCAACACTCACATGCTCAGTGGGCTCTGAGCAGCTGTTGAGAAGCTAAGCCTTTTATTGTGACATTTCTATTCTATGTGTACTGTATATTGTGAGTGGGTCCCTAAGCTCAGTAAGTGACAGCAGCACAGAGCATGTGCAGTGAATCAGCAGAAAAGAAGATGGGGAGCTACTGGGGCATCTTTGGACACAGATCTTCCCTGCTAAAGGGCTGTGGTTGCCTTGGGCTGGTACAGAAGTCCAAAACATTATGTACAACATTTTTAGCCTACTTCCAACTTTTCTTGTCCTTTAACACAAATCCAGGTTCTGTGTAACAAACAGTGTGGTGCTCAATCTGGGAACTCTGCTGCTCAGGGGTTACATGCACAAATATAACAAGAAGGAAATCAGATAGCACAGCAAAATGTGCTAGATTTTCTTAGTTTATTAAAATCTCCATAAACCACATTTTGCTGTGGCAAATGTCATCTCATGCCCTCTATAGTACCTTCCTGGAGTGCACATGCTCTCTGTACCCCATACCAGCACTCAAGGCACTGGGGACTTTGCAAGCAGGAGATGTAAACTGCCACAGTCATACGCACCCAGGATGAGAGTACTAATAAGAACTAGGGAGCACATGCAGTTTGGTGGCATGCCTCCCCTAAAATTTTGTCACCCTTGGTCAATGCCTTTGTGGTCTTCCTACCAAATCGGTTTTCAGTATTTTCCATTTTTTTAGTGTGAGGTTAATAAAAAAGGGCTTGTGCTGAACATATTTTATGAGTATTAGTGAGATATAGACAGTGTCTCCATTTTGCACACGGTGATTTATACTAACATATGGTCATTATGAGGAACTCCAGTACTTTTAGCCATCCATTTAAAATACCTATGACTCAATATAGTTTTTTAAAAAGTATAAACTTTAATTCATCACTATTAAAACAGTATTTTTTCAATCATGTGTACAAAGTTGATATTATTTCATTTAACCTTTAAAAATACAATATATAGAATATTACAGTTATTGAAACAATTGCGTATAGATTGGTGTATTAGGATTAATTGATGAGAAAGAGTTAATGCTTCAAGCTTGCATTAGACAGTCCATGGATTCCTATTTGAGGAAAAAGAGATTGATGTGGGAAAGAAATGTCGGAGGAATAAATCACTGAAGGCACCCGCTCTAAATTGTTTGAAAAAAGTCTCTGAAAGAATTCCGCGTGCTGGAAATAATTAGAGTCATTTGTTACTTTTAAGAAACATAGTATCCTGTGTAGAAAAGATGCTGAAAGCATGTAACAATGTAAGCCGCCTTCACTTCTTCTGCTGCCGTATCGGTTTACCAACAGCTTGTGAAGCAGTAAATCGGTGGCTGATTGACTCACTGTGCACCGGCTGCAATGTGAATGCCTGCAAGTAAGCCGCCAACGCGCGTTTCACCAAACAGGCTTCGTCAGGGCGTGACGAAGCGCCCTGACGAAGCCTGTTTGGTGAAACGCGCGTTGGCGTGTCATGATGGAGGAATCACCCGCTCTCAACCGCTCCTAACCAAAGATTGCGATAAGTCTGGATGTTACTTGAATAAGCCGTAAAAAATCTGGAGACACACGTGCATTCCCTCGTCTGAGTTATCCGAGTCTGGACAAAAAGACACTAATGCAGACCTTGAACTGAGGGTAACGTATACTTGGGGCGGCTTACTTGCAGGCATTCACATTGCAGCCGGTGCACAGTGAGTCAATCAGCCACCGATTTACTGCTTCACAAGCTGTTGGTAAACCGATACGGCAGCAGAAGAAGTGAAGGCGGCTTACATTGTTACATGCTTTCAGCATCTTTTCTACACAGGATACTATGTTTCTTAAAAGTAACAAATGACTCTAATTATTTCCAGCACGCGGAATTCTTTCAGAGACTTTTTTCAAACAATTTAGAGCGGGTGCCTTCAGTGATTTATTCCTCCGACATTTCTTTCCCACATCAATCTCTTTTTCCTCAAATAGGAATCCATGGACTGTCTAATGCAAGCTTGAAGCATTAACTCTTTCTCATCAATTAATCCTAATACACCAATCTATACGCAATTGTTTCAATAACTGTAATATTCTATATATTGTATTTTTAAAGGTTAAATGAAATAATATCAACTTTGTACACATGATTGAAAAAATACTGTTTTAATAGTGATGAATTAAAGTTTATACTTTTTAAAAAACTATATTGAGTCATAGGTATTTTAAATGGATGGCTAAAAGTACTGGAGTTCCTCATAATGACCATATGTTAGTATAAATCACCGTGTGCAAAATGGAGACACTGTCTATATCTTCCTAATTATATATTTTTCTGCCTCCTGCACCGCCAAAAATTGTTGGTTGAGTGAGACTAAATTAAAATATTGGGTGAGTGCTATGCCATTTTTCATATTTAATGAGTATTAGTGAACAATACTCAAAATTTTGTAAATAATTTGTTTAGTAACAAATAAGCTGTTCTTAATCTCCAATGAAGGCTTAAGCTTACAAAAGTAAGGGGTTTGTTTCTACAGTGGGATTCTCAGTAGACTAATAATTTATATTGATTGTGCTCAGAAGAGAAGGCTATAGAATGTGACTTTACATCCATTTCCAGACTTTTCATGTTAAAGGAACAGTAACACCAAAAATTAAAGTGTTTTAAAGTTATTAAAATATAATACGGTGTTAGCATGCACTGGTAACAGCTGTGTGTTAGCTTCAGAAAGTCTACTATAGTTTTTATAAATAAGCTGCTGGGTAGCCATGGGGGGCAGCCATTCAAGCTGGAAAAAGGGAGAAAAGGCACAAGTTACACAGCACATTGTCCAATACAATGGTGTTTTATCTGTTATCTGCTAAGTAACCTGTACCTTTTCGCCCTTTTTCCAGCTTGAATGGCTGCCCTCATGGCTACACAGCAGCTGTTTATATAATCTAAATCAGTGTTTCTGAAGCAAACAACACATTCAGTTTTTGGTGTTACTGTTCCTTTAAGAGCAAGAAAAACATACTTGTAGAGACCCCATGGTTTGGTTGGGGCAGTTAAAATACAAAAACATACATATCATTTAAACAATAGGCAAAAAGTATGTTCTACTCAAGCCCTATTCATTATCAACAGGAGGTGCACTGCCCTTTCAAAGGATGCGCAACTTCCTAAATTCATAAATAAATGGGGCGCTATTAGTAACTTATTGGCAGCATACAAGGAGCTCTCTAATTACGAGCTACTTTGAGTACTAACTGCAGGATTTCAATCGCTCCCTGCATTTACTATTAACAGGCCTTAAGCTGGAAATGTCAGGCACCCTGTGGGCAAAATAATGAACATAGCCATTTGCTCTATGATCAGAAATAAGCCCACTGGTCTTTAGAAAGTGACTGTGCTCCATTTTTTTCTTCCAAGTAACTACTTATTTCTCAAACTATGTCTTACATGTTTCAGCTCTGTTAGAGAACAGCGCAAGTTCTGATGTCTAATTATAGGGCTTTTATGAAGAGGAACCAGAAAAGCTATTTATCTCTAAGAAACCAGCCACCCAGTTTTGGAACTATGATAAAAAGAGACAAAATAAAACTTAAAAAATAGTTTTAACCTTGCTGTGTTCTTCTGTTTTGGGGCATACTTTGGTACAGCAAGATGATACTCTCATTTTACACCTGCCTTCCCCTTCAATAGAAAGGTGTTTGAACTGAGAAATTGATCTGCCAGCCTATTACCTGATAAAATCAACACACTATATGGGAATTAATACCTTGAAGAACATCTGTTGGTTCTAAAGAAGAGACTAAGATATGAACAGCGAGAGGTCAATATCATCTCAATCTCCTGACAAATTAAATTTGAACATCTCTTAATTCTATTTTCTTCAAAACAAAATGATAACTTTTTATTTTTTTAGAAAATGCACAAATACGGGTCTGGTGTTGTGCCCTGTGGCAGTAAAAGACTGTGGTGTATAGAGACTAATTTCTTATCTTACTTTACACTGCACACAAAATGATTTTGATAAGGCTGCCAGTTGATCATTATACAGTATATTTGCAAACAGAACACATCCTGGGTTTGTTTTCCAAGGGAAGATACATTAATTACACCTTACAGCTACAGACAGATGAATGGAGCTCTGATTATAGGAGTGCGGGCCTGATCTGAACTAGAGCATGCGGCTAGACACAAGGAAGTACACTCCCGAAAGGAGGAAAACACATATTTTATTATTTTTACAATGGGAATGAGTATGCAATCTTTGGGGGGCTGAATTAGCAGTAATGTGGCATTATGATCCACATCTGACAACTATCTGGAATCATTCAGTAACTAATTACAGTATAATTGCACTTCTCTATTTTTTCTTTGTAAGCAATCATTTCATTTACATTTGTTGGGCTATGGTGACCAGGGAAGGGTCCTCTTTAGCTTTTGTATCTATTAATTGCAGCTTTGTATGTAAATCTGTATGTTCCATGAATTTACTTATTTACTTGGCAGTGCTAAGGAATTTGTTGCCACTTTATAAACTCATAATAACTCACATTTTATACGCATCATCAGTAATTTATAGCAATTGGGCAGTTATATGGAATACTTATAGGTTGGTAGGTTGAGTTTGATATAGGTTGAGTTTGACATTCACATTGCACATTCCCCTGCATGTACCTATCTATAATTGGCTTACCATGAGATTTAAGTTCTGAATTCAGTAAAAGGTATAGTAGGGAAATTGCATTCTGTGTGTACTATTTCCATTATTCTGGGATTAAACTTTGGGCAGATAATAAAGTGCTTATATTTATATATAGAGGGAGCTATATTTATATAGAGGGAGAGAGAGACACAAACATACGCTATTATTTATCCTACTCAATGTAACTGAAAAGGTCGCAGTGGGCTTGGATTTTTATTATTGAGTGTTTTTTTCATATCTACCAGGGAGCTGTTATCTTGTGTCAGAAAGCTGATATTTACTTACCTTTCCGTTGTTCTGTTATTAGACTGCTGGGGGGGAGGAAGGAGGGGTGATATGACTCCAACTTGCAGTTTAGCATTAAAGAGTGATTGAAGTTTATCAGAGCACAAATCACATGACTGAGGGCACCTGAGAAACTAACATATCTAGTCCCTTTTCGGTTTTTTAAATGCAATAATAAAAAAACTGTTTCTCCTTTGAAAAATTGATTTCAGGGCAGAATTCTGCTGATGCAGCACAGATGCACTTTGAAAAGAACTATTTTTCTTGTGACAGAATGTTTTTCATCTTTAAATGTTTTGAATTAGAATTATAGTAGGGAGATTCACATTCACATCCTCGCTCAGAAAATCCCAGGTCCCAAGCATTCTTGATAATAGCTGTATTACATAAGAGTAATAATTACAGGATTATTTTGGTGCATTCTAGACTAATAATTCTATTGTTGGGTTAAATAGGACAATATAGTTTCAGAGAAGTGCCACTCTGTTACTGCTTGGTAAAGCCTGGCATTTTACAAACTGTTATGCTCAACAAGTATTATAGTAGCTCCCACCCATGTAAAGAAACAAATATGTATATTCAAGCAAAATTGGGGCCTGGAAATAGAGTTGTACCTACAACTTGCTCAAGAAAATGCTCAACGTCAGCAGGGAAATATTCACTTAGCTGCACTCACTGGGATTCTGCCTTGCTGTTATATAAAACTACAGACAATTCATATTTTAACAGGTATTTTATGCAACTGATGTGCTTTTAAAGTATGTTTACATTTGGAGACTAGCTTTCATCTAGGCAAACTTTCTTAAGAATGAAGACAGAAAATGCTGATGCCTCTGTTGCAAAACTAGGTAGCTATTAATTAGGGATAAATTAAAGGATGCCACAGAGGAACACATGCACAATCTACGTTCCACATTCTTATCCTTATCTATCATTAATGCTGAACACCCTGCTGATTTGTTTAATAAACTGCAATGCATGCACAAACTGCTTGGCATGATGAACTTGTTTGTTCTTTATAGTTTTTGGATACCTGATAAGAAAAGAAAATGTACTTTTTTTCTGGAAATGATTCATTTCTTACATGACACTAGTCTAAACTGCTGTCTTTATTATAAAGACACTGTCATAGCTGTAAATGAATCCAAACTGCAGCAGATACTTAATCTTAAATCTGCTTAAATAGATGTCCTAGACATCAAATGGTTATTAGTGTGTGTTAGTTGTATTATTATAAATTTGTTAAGGAATGAACTTACTAATAAAGTAAGTTGGTTTTTGTACCCATAATGCACCATCTTTCCTCATAATTCCAAAGTAATTATAAAAAATCAGGGAGTAGTGCCCACTGCACTACCCAGTGCATCAAAATTATCGCATGTGTATGTGCGTGTGGTAGCAAATTGGATGCAAGCTGTGGCTTATATTTTTAGAGAGGGGATCTTGTCAATTCTAGAGCTTGGAGCTTGCATGTGATTCTTTGGTGCAAGTCAGCTGCAACTCAAATATAAATAGATGCTGTTACCTCTAACCGTATGCAGGTTCAATTAAGGTGGAGTTCCAGGTGATGCACCTCCGCCGTGTGTGCTAATGAAGTATACAAACGATTGGAATTCACAAGGAACGACTCAAACGCAGCTTTACTGCTCCACCTTTAGTGTTTTATTGTTTAACACAACATGTTTCGAGTCTAGTATGACTCTTTGTCAAGTGTACAGCGATGTGGAAAAAGGCATATAAATAGGTGACAGACAGGAAATGACCTCATGAAGGTGAGTACACACCCCCCAACCATACATAAGAAACAAAAAAGAAACAAACTATTGACATATCTTGCTGTGGGAACCCTGGGAAGAACTGTCATGTTTAGTGTGGCAGTGGCTCCAGGGTTCCACAAATTCAATAAGTGGAAATGCATACAATTAAGTGGGCCATGCGAAAGTATACAAAATTTGGGGGTTGTGGAAGCACTCTTAAGGCTAAATCAAGGTATGTTTAAGTATAAGGGAAGTGCTACTTACAATGCACTTCCCTGGGCCCGTCTCATAAGCAATTCAGTATAAATGCAAGTGCATGTGTTTACAAAACAGGGGTTTTGTAAACATTGTATTGTTGCTGGAAGCTGTGGCTGAGCTTCATGTGGTTTTTAATAGCACCCCATACTCCCCCTTAAACTAATGGGGCCCTATACTTTTAAAAATGGACGTTGGTTGGACAATTCCTCTCCCTTAAAAGCCGCATACTGGCGGGGGAGGATAGATCCTTTTCACTGAAACCAAGGTTCAACAGACACTGATTACACTGAATGCTACTATGCAGTAAGACTTTTTATACTATGGCCGAAAGGCAAACAAGTTAGGGACCGCCATGTGGGGTTTACCTTGACGTGGTATGGTGGCTTTTCAACTTTATGATCATAACTTTGTAACTAAAAACCCCTGTTTTATAAACTTACTTTTGAGACAGGGGACCAGGGAATGTGCATTAAAACTAGCACTTCCATTATACTTAAATATACTATTACTTAGCCTTTAGAGTGCTTCCACACCCCTATTTTGTACATTGTATTTTGGCCATGTGAAAGTGCAAAGAACGTAGAGCACCTTTAATGAATAGTGTGAAACCACACAATTGTCTTACCCTTACAAATTTCACTTGGACAAAAAGTACAATGTTAGGCCCAAGCCCAAGAATATAAAAATTATATAAGGTTTCTTATGCTGTGATTGATATTGGAGGCTGCCAAACACTTCCACAGTGGTTCTAATTAGCCAATTCTAACTGGCTTTCCATTTTTAGAGGCAGTAATATTTAGGTGTTTTAAATGAAGCATTGGCAAAGGGATGATGATCAGTAATGTCAACAAGAAAAAATCTACATTTAGGGGAAGATTTATGAAGCTTTGACTTGAAAATCAGTGAGTTCCTGTTTGCCCTGTTTATCTTACTGTGTAAGAACTAAACCCATTGCCCACCAGTTCTCCATGTCTATCCATGTTAGTCCCTTCATGGCCATGACTCCAGCCTCTCCTCCACTGCAAACAAATGGCAAAGATGTGACATTACAGAAACTAGTTTATACGTTTGCAAGTTAAATAAATGTAAATTTGCAAATTATCAATTTAATAATTTGGAAGAAATATGTTCTTTATTTGCTTTTTAAAAAATCAAATTGACACTATGTACCTTGTACATTATGGGCTCTTACACCAGAGTTGTAATGCAATGCTCCCTTGCAATTGCTTTTTTATGTGTTTGACTGCAAAGAAACACATGTATTAATGCAGCCTGTTGATTTCGACAGTACTTCCACTGCATTGAATCTACAATGCAAGCAAATGTATAGCCGCTGCTTAGCAGAGCATGCACAGTCTGAATGTTATTGGCAGAAACATATTGAGTGAGGGATTGGTAATTGGTGCAATACCCTCAGCTGATCAAGCCAAGTTCTGCTAAAACAGTACATGTATAAGATCCGTTATCCAGAAACCCGTTGTCCAGAAAACTCTGAATTACGGGAAGGCCATCTTCCACAGTCTTAATTTTATCCAAATAATGCAAATTTTGAAAATTGATTTGCCTTTTCTCTGAAATTATAAACAATACCTTGTACTTCTCCTTGAAGTTAGAATTAATTCCTAGTAGAGGCAAAAGAAGCCTATTGGGTTAATGTTTAAAAAATTTTTGTAGACGTAAGGTATGGAGTTACAAATTACGGAAAGATCTGAGCATTCTGGATAGCAGATCCCATACCTGTAATAGTAAATGCATTTATGTAGTGCTAAATCAAAGCTTGTTACGTGGATTTAACATGCACCTGATCGTTAAAACTGAATACAGACATTATAAAATACATATGCTACTGTAGCATTAATACAGAAAAGAGAAGATACAATCTGCCTATTATGTAAAGCAGTTAACATCACAATTGCAGGGAAATCAGCAATATGATCTCTTTATTAAAAAGCTAATGTTCAAAATGTTGATAGGAATAGTAAGGGTTGGAATGAGAGAGGCTGGACACAGACTCCCTTTGAATCAGTATAATTTTATTAGTTAATTGTGGTCCTGTGTCCATGAAACTGGATTCCATCAATATCAATACTGATTGAAGCCACAGGAAACAAACATGTTTATAAAATGTAAATGTATGTAAATTTGATGGCATGGTATTTGAGGGTCTGTTATAAAAAAAATGACCAGATTGTCCAATAATCAAACAGCTTCTAGATGAAAGATTTGGCACCAAAGCATTAACCCACAACCAACCCAGCTTTAATTAGTTAAGTGAATGTAGAATGAACACGTGGGTGCTCAGTTTACATATTCAGAAGCACTTACATGTCCGTATCCCACATTCTCCCCTATACTGTGCGTACTCTTTTTATAGCAGGCACCTCCACGAACTGTGTGGCAGGGTGATGATAGCAATCCTCCCATGAATACCCCCATAAAAACAAATACAAATGTGAGGCCATAAATTCCAATACTCTATTCAGTGGCTGCTCAGGGAAATAATGAACTGAATCCATAATTCTTGCATTTGGCCAGTCAACAAAAGATTCTATGTAATCAGGGAACAATGTCCAATTGATGAGCGCCTAGGCCATGCCATCCTTGCTAGTGCATCTTCATCATCCCCCCCCCCCCACTATCTCCCAGCTCACCTGCACATGCTCATTAAAGCTTCCCCTAAAAATTTGGCATCCCAGATCCAGTTCTTGTGGCCTTCACACAAATCCAGCCCTAGTCCTACTGTATTCAAACAATTATTCAGCTTTAAGATGTATCCATAAAACTATATCATATGAATACAAATATGTTGTTTTTTTATTGAATGCTTTAGAGTCACATGTTGCTCTGAAACCCCTTGGATGTTGCTCCCAGTGGCCTCAAAACAGGTGTTTTATTTTTGAATTCCCAGTTTGGAGGCAAGTTTTGGTTACATAAAAACCAGGTGCACTGCCAAACAGAACCTTCTGTACGCTGCCAGTCCACATAGAGGCCACCAAATACCCAATCATAGTCCTTATTTGGCACCCCATGGACTTTTGTTCATGCTTGTGTTGCTCACCAACTATTTTTACATCTGAATGTGGCTCACGGGTAAAAAAAAAGTTGGGGACCCCTGCTGTAGTAGGTACAGTCATGATTGAATTCCTTGTTATTAGTGTTT
The DNA here is from genome assembly GCF_017654675.1 of Xenopus laevis. Lineage (NCBI taxonomy): Eukaryota > Metazoa > Chordata > Amphibia > Anura > Pipidae > Xenopus > Xenopus laevis. The sequence continues at coordinate 53,457,741 of NC_054376.1, forward strand.
CTATTGACTATACCATACATAAAAAGAAAAATAGGAATTAATATTTGGAAAAAAGCACCATATCTAGTTAAATGTTGGGCAGCCTCTAACCTCCCAGGAATTGTTTAAATCTAAAAAAAATTCTACTACTACTTCTGCAAATCCTTCATCTGTTGGGGGGGTGCTGAGAATTGCAGTTCAATGACCTAGAATTACAATAATAAGAACATGGAGTTATACTGTAATATAATTTGAATGCTGTCCATTGGGCCCCTTGTACACCAACAGAAACAAAAACTTTTGAGAAAGGCTGCGAATGTGAATGGAATGATATTTGGTTGGAACGCTGTCAAATATTATTTACACATTTTAAGAAAATCAGGCTGATTCAAATTCAATAAACTAAGAAACACTTTCCGTAGCAGTTTGGCATCAAGACCCAATAGATTTAATAAAGAATGTGAAATACCCAGAGTGACGGTAATCAAATGGATTTCAATAAATACGTGGGTTTGCTTCCCACCACTAATCCTATGAGCAATGGAGAGAGCATCTCTTCTATCATATCTATTAATCACTCTGGGAGCTTCAATGAGGGATATTCCCTTTGCATCTATTCACTTCTTTTACTTGTACAGTGTAATACATCATCCTAAACCAGGGAAGCAAAGGGAAATTGTGCATGTTGGGGCAAATGATACATGTACAAGCTGTAGTATTCTGATTACACATCTATCAATATAAAATCATTCTCTTCTCATTTTAGAGCAGTTCTGTGGTTCTTTTAACAAAAGTTTCCATTGCTAAAGGCAGCAGAAGTAGCATCTATTTATCATAGAATTTTAACCCATAATGCTAGCACAATTCTACTTTATAACCCTCAACTAGAAAACAGAGCTCGTTCTTCTAGCATAGGCTGGAACAATTTCCTAAACAGTGATTTTTTTTTTCAGGTTGAGATCAGTTTTATCAATAGTATACTGTAAATGCCCTGGGCTATAACACATTGTATTCATTTCCACTTCAGATATATTTCCCTGAAAACATTGTTTTTACTGGACAGCAACAATGCCTAATTTGCCAATCATATTATACAGCAATACATACTACTATATATATAAATATTACTATAATAAATAATGGTTTCAGTTTTGCATCAGTTTTTTTCCACCTCAGTCTTTCTCATTAATGGCGTTCATTGAATGTAATCAATTCTAAATGCGGATATTATATTAGAATGTGAAGGGCAGTCAGTGAATTGATTACAATTAGAAGACCCTAGCTGTATTTATCTGCAGCTTTCTACTGCCATCTATTGTCCAGAATGCTTATATGTCTGGCATGTAATTCTGCCAGGTTATTAACCGAGTGATGAAATATGATGGTGAGATTGTACAGTACTTTATGATACAGAATGAAAATCTAAAGATGCTGAAAAAATCCTATATGTCATAAGAGGGTTAATAAAAGCATAGCTAATTATACAGTGTAATTAATACAATATAACCCCAATTAATTTAACAGGGCTGTAAAAAGACAGCAATGCATTTTATACATTTATATTTTATTCATATTTAGAAAGAGCTTTGTTTTTGCTTGGCTAAAGGTTCTTATCACTTGCTGTGAGTCTTGTCAGACTATTGGCCTGATTATGAATCCCCTTATATAGTGCCAAACATAACTGGGCTTTTTCTATCCTATGCTTTATTATTTATAAAAGAAAGCAGAGAGCAAACACATGGAACGCTGGGAAAAACGACTCCATGCAGTTCAAGACATTAAAAAATGGGAATTTACATTAGATCATATAAGGAAAGCATCCATCAACACAGTCATTAAAGAAAACGCATACAAGGTACTGTATGACTGGTACCTGACCCCAGCAAAGTTACACAAAATATATGGATCCGACCCTACCTGTTTTAGGGGTTGTAAAACAACTGGAGACGAACTGCACATATGGTGGGAATGCCCACAAATTTCCAACGTGTGGAAAGAGATATTTGCTCTTCTGAGTACCTTGTTCGGTAAGGAGATTTGTCCAGATCCTTGGTTAGCACTCCTCACCTTTAAACCGAATTCCCTTACCAAAAAGGAATACAAATTATGCTCGCAGATATGCCTGGCTACAAGGTGTGCTATAGCACATAGATGGAAAGAGGGCGTCCCGACATTTGTGGAAATAAAAAGGAGAATATGGTGGGTGTCCTCGATGGAAAGACTTACTGCATTGGTCCATCAAAAACTAGACTTATTTACTGCAATCTGGGCCCCTTGGCTCACATGGTGTGACACTCAAAATTTACCGAATCCTGCGAACACAGACACCGGAGCCGCATGTTTTTGAAAAATGTTTTGTTTTATTTTCAGAATAGTTTGATATACTACTCAGGTGGTTTTTGTAATGTATTTCAACGGCGAGAGTTCCCACTTTCCCCCCCCCTTTGTACCCCCCTTCCTCCTGTTTTTCCTTCTTATTTCATATAATGTTTCTTTTTCTTCTTCTTTGATATTTCTTACTGTTATGAAAACAGCAGACTGAAATGTACATGCAAAATCTACTCAGATAATGTGATATTGTCGGCATTACACAAGTATAACACTGCATGTTACCTACATATGGAAGATATCTTTGTCTGCTTAATAAATAAAAAGTTAAAAAAAAAAAAAAAAAAAAGAAAGCAGAGAGATAGAGACACAGGTGAACCCCATGTATAAAGGAAAACTACCAGTGATGGACGAATTTCTCGAAATTGGGGAGAATTTCACAAAAAAAACAAGTGAAAATTTAAATTGACGCCCACGTCGAATTTGGGACGTGCGTCTGAAAAGTCGTTCGCGTCAATTTTGATGCTGGCGTTACAGTCAATGGGCATCCGAATAGTGTTGACGCACTGCGATTTTGACGCGATCGGCTTTTCGGACGCGCGTCCAGAATTTTTCACATTTTTTTCCGAGTGAGATTTGCAAATTTATTCGCCGGCAGCGAAATCCACTGTGATTTCGTGACAGGCAAATTTATTCGCCCATCACTAAAAACGACTACTTTTTCAAAGCTAAAATTTGTTTTCCAGGTTAGGCTGATATTGTATGCGAGTCTATGCTGAGCTTTGAGCACATGAGTTGCTTGTGTGTGTGTTATACAGAAGATAAGGCATATATTTGTATTTTTCTGTATGTAACGCTATCTTGGGCAATCTTGACCACAATTACCGTAGTTAAAGTGTCCAGCTAACGGTATAAGCATGGGTTACACTGCGATTTACACACAGGGCCTTCTCTAAGTGGAAGCTCTCCCTTTAAGGTGTAGTTGGAACTACAACCCACACAGGCTACTGTACAAAAAAAACAGAAACTTGGGTGCCAGGAGGTTCTTTGGTGCAAACATGCAAACGGTTTATTGTCAGATACAATGACCACAGGTTTACTGACGCAGGAGATGAGGTTTTAGCACATGACACATACTACACAGCTCACACAGAAACTGGTAAACTCACAAAGAGCTTATAGATAGAAACAGCATACGGAGAGGTACATATAACTCACAAAGAGCGTCAGGTAATCGGTAATTCAGCTGAAGAAGAACTACATTAGGCATTTGCTGTACATCAGTGCAACCATTCCCTCCAGGAAGTTGTCAGGAAGCAGAATCTACCCTATAGTCCCTGCACTTGAGGCAACACACAGAGCCTTTGGGAAGCTAATACCTGCTGCAAATCCTTGTTGGAGCTTCAGCTGCTCTTTCTCTCTTATCTATCTACCTTTCTCTCCTAGAGAGACTATTACAAGTCTGCCCTATTATAACTGACCTCATTCACAGGGTTACCTGATCCCCGACTTTCCTGGACCCATGCCCAGACTGAGCACACATACACCCTGCTCATCAGGTGGAAAGCAAAGAGGAAGTTGCCACTCCTTTCCAGCACTATACCAGGGTGAGGCAGGATGTGGTCACAGCGCCTCCTGGCCAGTAGCAGGGGATATGCAAATCTTTAAACTAGGGACACATTTAACCCTAGGGGTCCCTACACATACATGAAATTTATCCCTTTTATAATCCTAAAATCACTTTTTCTCCACTGGATGTGGTGTCTTCTCCGTAGCTTATTAACCCTATGGTTCTGCTCCTGTACCCCGTCCAAGGTACAATTTCATCAGTATTAACTTGTAGAGTGGAACAGACCAGGTTTACGAAGTACTTTGCTGCAAAATTTCCTTTATTTGACACTACATGTTTTGAGCCAAATTGCCCTTTATCAAGTGTCTTGATAAAGGGCAATTTGGCTCGAAACATGTAATGTCAATTAAAGGAAATTTTGCAGCAAAGTACTTCGTAAACCTGGTCTGTTCCACTCTATAATCCTAAAATGTCCTTCTTAATGTGGCTACATTCCTAAGATACAGTATATGCTCAGAAGCAGGTGTACAGTATATCCATATAGAATACAAACTGCAAATGCAATTGCTGGGGGCCCTAGAGGTTATAGGGGGTCCAGTCGAACAGTTAACTATTAAACAGATTAATGTGTGTTTCTAAAAGATGTCTTATTCTCAGTGTTGAAGGGGACCCAAACCTGATTGGATAATAATTCCTGTGAAAGGACATGCAGCCGCATGTAGACGGCTCCAACTGTCACAAGCAAATGAAGTAATCTCTCTGATGACCTAATTTGCATAATTCTTTTCCATTGCTTTCCATCAGAAGGAATGAAATACAGATGTCTAACCCACTGCTTTCCATTTCTTGAGCTAGAATTCTAAAATGCTAACAATTTTGCCTTCATTTCTCCTTGTTTGCCTATTCTTCCTTAATCCTGGGCCATCAGTTTATTTTTATACTGAGATACTTATATGTAAAAGCATGTTTACACCTGTCCTTCAAATTTGGAAAAATTCCTTCCTGACTCCAAGATGGCAGTCGGACCAGTCCCTGGATCAACTTGTACTATGAGCTATCTTCCATAATCCTGTATTCCCTCCCTTCCAAAAAAAAGCCATCCAACCCCTTCTTAAAGCTATCTAATGTATCAGCCATCACGACTGATTCAGGGAGAGAATTCCACACTTTGACAGAATATTTAGCCAGAACCTCCTTTCTTGTAATCGGAATGGGTGCCCACATATCAGCTGGAAGGACCTGCTGGTAAATAAAGCATCAGAGAGAGTATTATAGGATCCCCTTATATATTTCCCTTAAGCACCTCTTCTCCAGCGTCACCATCCCCAATTTGGCCAGTCTTTCCTCGATGATGAGATTTTCCATACCCTTTACCATCTTATTTGCCCTTCTCCTGATCCTCTCTAAAATCAATAATGTCCCTTTTGAGTACTGGAGACCAAAACTGTACGGCATATTCTAGATGGGGCCTTACCAGCGCTCTGTACAGTGGAAGAATGACCCCCTCTTCCTTCAACCTTGTTTGATCTTGCAGCTGCCAATTGGCATTGCTTGTTACAACCAAGTTTATTATTTACAAGGATTTAAAGATCCTTTTCCATTATGGATTTGCCTAGTGCAGTCCCATTAAGGGCTTGCATATTTTTACATCCCAGGTGCACGACTTTACATTTATCAACATCAAATTTCATCTGCCACTTAGTGGTCCAGAATGCCATTTTGCCAAGATCTTGCTGTACGGATGCTGCATCCTGGATAAAATAAATTGGACTGCATAGTTTTGTGTCATCTGCAAACACTGATACATTATTTACAATACCCTCCCCTAAGTCATTAATGAACAAGTGCCTTATACCAATACAGGGCCCTGAGGGACCCCACTAAGAACCTTAGAAACATTGATTTAAGATAATAGTTTATTTTACATTAAAATCCATTGAGTGATGCGTTGCTGTCTTATGTGTAAATATATATATATATATATATATATATATATATATATATATATATATATTCACAAGAAAAGCAGACACAAGGGAACACAGCATATGGGTGTAGTACCAACATTCTGCAGTCTCCAAATTACACTCCATTCAGATACCTTAAATGTTTTATTTCACAGTCTAATAGTTTTATACATATAGTTTTATATATACATATTTACCTGCGAAATAATGTTAATAGAGGGGGGTTCTCTATAAGCAACCTAGATTAAATTAGAATTGGGACCAAAGCATTGGTTTTCCATTATTTATTTCATTACAATTACTTGCATGGTAGGAAAATATATGGAAAATAACTAATTATATATGCTGATTTAATGGGGGTCAGTGGAATGGGTAAACTAATTTCTGTTAATGGGTTATTGTCTGGTTTCTTGGAAAATTAATTCATATAAAACAGTTCTAATTAAATTTCTTCATTTTTATGTGACTTCAAAGGAACCATTTTTATAGGTACTAGAAAGACTTAACAAGCCTGAAGATGGAAATGATTATCTACTGTCTCTTTACAGTTACTGGTGCATTCATTACAAAAGAGAACATATATAGTGTATATATTTATTTCTATGTACATTTTCATGATTATTCTTACATTTTCGTGTTCTGCTACTAGTGGTATTAGCCTTCTGACTTACAGACCTGAACATCTGTTCCTGAGCAGGTATAAACAGAAGGATCCTTATTTACAGGATATAATAATGATTCTTCATGTCAAATCCAGAGGAAAATATTTGCATAGATGCTTTCTTCTGTGTGTGGTTTTCTTTGAACAATAAAACAAACAATGACCGCTATAGCACTGTTGCCTTCCCTGTAATAACTGTCTAGTGAAACATCTCTTTTTCATCGCTTGAAAGAATGATTTCATCATAAAGGGCTAGAATGTGAATCAAATAATTTGTCAAGAACAGTATCTAGTGAAATCAAGCACATTATTAGACTGTGGTTCAAATTAAAGTAAATAAAACATAGAACTTGAGTATTTGATTCACTAATTAAAACATCTGCCACCAGTGGTAGAAGTAGACTGCATCTATTTTAACAGCAGATCTCATTTGTAGTGCACAATAGCACTCACCTATGCAGCAAAGCCACATGATAGGGCAAATCAGGGCCGGGCCAGACCCGACAGGTTCCCTAGGTAACCTGGCCGCACCGGCTGAGCGTGCGCATGTGCAAAAAAAAATTTGCTTATTTATTAAACATCTGAATATAAAAAAAACTCGACCGAATACAATGATGCTAGAAAAAAAATACCTCAAATCTATAAGGCTATAAGTCTATCTATAAGTCTATAAGCTCAAAAAAACTCAAGTTTTCTTCATCTGCATAACATTTGTTGTCATTTTGATTTCATTTGTTTAATATGAAAATCAAATAAAATATTTTAAACACAAAAAAACTCAAGTTTTACATTTGAGTTTTTCAAGTTTCTTGTGCTCAATAAATACCAAACATTCGAGTTTTTGAAAATAATGTTCAATTTTGTGAGATTTCATGCAAAAATATTTGAATATTGGCAATAATTCAAACATTGATAAATCATCCCCTTAATAAAAGCTTCATCATACTGAAATAGAAACTTGCTAAATACAATTAATTACAAATTCTATACCAATTCTGAAATAATTACTTTTATCTTCACTATCCCTCTCTCAGCATCTGTTTCTTTTCATTCTCTCTTCATGTAGGAGTTGGCTGTTATATTTTGATTGACCCAAAATACTTTTTCTAGTATATGCATCAAAGTTCGCTCAAAAAACTGATTCCAGCACAAACAAAATCAAACAAATAACTGACTGGTGCAAATCCTGCATGTAGAGAGACAGGATGTCTGCTGATTTTATATGAGTGGGCTCTGATACATCTTGTAGGCAAAAGGAGCCTCCCAAAGGTTATATTAGACCTACCTGCCATTCAAAATTAGACTCACAGCTCCTGCATGAAGAGGAAATAAAGAGAAGGACAGATGCTGAGAGTTGGAGATTGAAGAGTAATTTGATTATTTTAGAAACTGGTTCAGAATGTTAAATTGATTATATTTAGAAAAAGTCTTACTTTGGTATGATAAAGCTTATATTAAGGGGGTTATGTATTATATTGTGTTTTACTAGAAAATCTGAATTTTTAGTGAAAAAAAATAACTCAAATTTGTAATACTCCGAGGCTGCAAAAAGTCTGAATCTAAAAATCCTCACTATCCTGTTTGGAAGTTTCTGTGGTCTGTGCTAGAATTAGCCTGAAAATCCAACTATTTGGGACTTTTCAGGCAAAATTCAGAAAACTTTTGGCTTTTTGGGAAAAAGCCATAAAAACAGGCCGATTTGGGAAAAAATCTGAAAAAACGTCCAATTCAGTTTTCCCTGATCCGATTAAAGGACAAGGAAAGGCAAAAAACATAAAATCCCATTTTTACTTTCTTTAATGAAAAAGAAACCTATCTCCAATATACTTTAATTAAAAAATGTGTACTGTTTTTATAAGAAACCTGACTGTATGCAGTGAAATTCTCCCTTCATTTACTGCTGTGGATAGGAATTGTCAGATGGTCCCTAACTGCTGAGCATGGAAACAATCATACTTATGAACAGCAGGGGGAGCCCCCTCCTTACTTACCAGTTATGCAGAATTCAAGCAGCTTTATTTTTGACTAAGCAGCCCAGACCACACTGAGCATGTGCAGGGTCAGGGTCAGGCAAAGATGTTTAACAAAGTTACAAGATGACAGCCCCCTGTGGCCAACTTTGAAAGCATAAATCATTTGTTTGATTAGGCATTGTGGTGCAGTAAGTTCATACTTATGTTTAGTATACAAAATACAGCATTTCTAGCCTTATTCTATTTTAGACTTTCCTTGTCCTTTAAATCCTGCTTTTTTATTAATAAATAAGGTCGGACTTTGTTTTAAAAACTTTATTTGAATTTTGATAAATAACCCCCTAAATGTTAATTTTTGGGATATGGTCAATGCTAATGTTTCTGTTATCCTGACTTGTAAAGTCTAAAGCAAACTTGTATATTCTGAGTGTTTCCTGTGCCTCCAAGTGGCAGATCCAACAAAAAACTGGAAAGGGCCCTTTAGTAGTCTGCAATTTCAGTGATTTGTCACACAACATGTTTCCTGGAAAAGGTCCGACTGATCTGCCTGAACCTATTTCTATTTCTTCAGTTTCCTTCATGACCCTTTGCCTTACACGCTACTTTTAATTATGGTGGGAAAGACAACAATGAGCAAGGGAATATTACACATGACTTCATGAGCAGTGCTCAGATTACACTGAATAGAACTGACAATTTAGCAACAATACCCCTAGCAGGTTTACAGTAACGTTATATAATATAGATAATTGTTTCCTGCCAGAAAGGAACTCAGCTAATTACCAGCCAGTGCCAAGTGAGAATAGCATATACATATGACTTGGCTCAGAATATTTTACAGACCACTGCTTTTGAATATTCTACTTACCAGGAAAGTAACTATTCCCATGTGGAAATCATTCTATTTCTTGAAATTTATTTCCCCAGCATTCATAATGACAATGATATTTGCACACTAAACCAGCAAGAGGCGTCCATATAAATATATCTATGGCCAGTCCAAGGCAATGTACAGAGCTGGGGCACAGGTGTCAATGATAAAAACTTAAAAATAAAAGCAGGAAATATAATGTAGCTGACCATGGAAGATTTAAAGCTTAGCAAAGAATAAGGCTAGCAATTCTATATAATAATGGTAATTTATGACCTCAAGTGCAGTTGCGCACCACACTTTTCCCCAAAGTAATCTGCGCATTAAACCACATTCATTAGGCTCATCAAGTGCTGCTTCGCCTTTACTGAGGGTAACAGTGGAATTACTGCCCCCTCCTGACCTGTGGAAGTCTCATGATTCCCATCACGTCCAGTGTCAATAGATGCATCTCACTTTTGCCTAGAGAAGAGCTGTCCAACTGGTGGCCCGTGGGCCAGACCCCCCTTGTGTGATCTTTAAAAGATATCAGTACTGAGATTAATTGGCCCCTGCATTATTTAAACCTCAAATTCAGACAGTAAACTCCTGCATTGTTCACACCTGTAACAACTCCATTGTTCACAGCCCTAAAGACCTGTACTGTTCATATCTCAGACCCAGACTGAAAGTGCCCACATTGTTCACCTGTTCAGACCTCATACAAACTGTTGGAGGGACACCAGCATTGTATGTAGCACAGTATGAACTGTTCATCAGACAGGATTCTGTCTCCTGCTCTATTCTGCCTTCCCTATGCTACCTGTGTGTGCCATACTCTGACTCCCCTATGCTCCCTGTGTGTGTGTCATACTCTGCCTTCCCTATGCTCCCTGTGTGTGTAGTACTCTGTCTGCCCTATGCTCCCTGTGTGTGCCATACTGTGCCTGCCCTATGCTCCCTGTATGTACCATACTCTGCCTTCCCTATGCTCCCTGTATTCCATACTCTGCCTTCCCTATGCTCCCTGTGTGTGCCATACTCTGCCTTCCCTATGCTCCCTGTGTGTGCCATACTCTGCCTTCCCTATGCTCCCTGTGTTCCATACTCTGCCTGCCCTATGCTCCCTGTGTGTGCCATACGCTGCCTTCTCTATGCTCCTGTGCCATACTCTGCCTTCTCTATGCTCCATGTGTGCCATACTCTGCTTTCCCTATGCTCCCTGTGTGTGCTATACTCTGCCTTCCCTATGCTTCATGTGTGCCATACTCTGCCTGCCCTATGCTCCCCTAGGGGGCCATACTCTGCCTGCCCTATGCTCCCCTAGGGGGCCATACTCTGCTTGTGGAACATAAGACTGGTAGGGTTTGTTTAGGGGGTTGGATAGCATTTGTTTAGGGGGTTGGTTGAATTGTTGTTAGGTGCCCCTAAGGTGTGGAATCATATGCAGGGGGGGTGCTGTGTTATCCACAGGGGAGGAGGGGGCATATTTAAGGATATATTTATGGTATATTTAAGGGTATGACTTACATTTTTCACTTATGCAGTGAGCACCAACGATTTGTTTTTTTTTGGTGTGTTACCACCATTATGTAGACATGGAACTTAAAAGTTCTTGTGATAACATGGGTGTGGTTTAAAGGGGGACTGATCAACACCGGCTTCCATTATTGGCCCTCCACCACGTAGGCCAGAAATATTCTGTCCCTCGGTACCACACAAGTTGGACAGCACTGGTCTAGAGAATTAGGAACAGGTGTCACTTGCACTGCAAACACCAGATGGACTTTTGCTCAATTATGTCCAACTCTTGGCAACATTCACAATAACAACAAAGCAACTGATGTTTTAGTAACTATATTTCATATGGGTGAGGCCTAGGTCTTGACTTCGAGAAGAAGGTGAGCCCTTGCTATTCCTAAAACACTCAGTCAGCAGTGTTCTTGTGAGAGTGCTTTAGTGAAATTAGCCAGGATAATCTGTATGGCGTCCAGCTGCCTGATGTATTCCTTGTCACAAGCACACTTGACTTAACCATAGGTGCTTATGCATCTAACTGTGCTTGTCATGTGAAAGGTATCAGTACACAGTGGGGTAAATTTATCAAAGAGTGAAGTTCCGCCACTAGAGTGAAATTCCGCAGCTCTCCATTCATTTCTATGGGATTTTGAAAGTTAGAGCAATGGGTGAAAGTAAAATTTCACCCTTTGATAAATACACCTTTAAAAACCCCATAGAAATTAATGGGAAGTGGCGGAATTTCACTCTAGTGGCGGAACTTCACTATTAACTTCACTCTTTGATAAAGAGTTCTTTAGGCCATAAGCTCTGACTTCTGCTTTTTCTTATTAACTGGTCTAACTCCATCCCTTTACATCTTTTCTGTCAAGCCACCATTTTGTGATGGTCTGTGTGCTGCCTCAGAGATCACCTGACCAGAAATACTGCAGCTCTAACTGTAACAGGAAGCAGTGTGGGAGTAAAATACAGAACTTTGTTAATTTGTTGGCTGTTGTTATCTAACATGCCCTTGGTATGTTTATGTGCACCGTGAATGGAATGATACTAATGGCATATGCCTTAACCTCCCTTACACCCCAGTAACTTCCCCCTCTATGAGATGTGTCCCACAGTTTGTTATAGAGCCCCTATATGTCCTGTTTTAGAGTAACATTGCAAAAAATGTTGCCACATCAATTCCTTTAAAAGCAGGCATAGCTTGTTAAAAATGTCAGCAGCATGCCCTTCAAGTATCTGCATTTTCATTTGCAATAACAGCTGCACAATTGGTCATAGGCATAAAACCTTTATACACATAGTTATGTATTTTCTACACATCACTTGTCAGCCAGTAGTATGAAGTACTGTATTATTCATTAGGCTGATTAGATCCATTTACCCCTCCCAACTGATTGATTCTCAACCTGCTCAACCATCCATAACAGCTCCATCTGGTGTAGATATGAAACAGCATATAACGTGATTCTTAAATAGCATAATAGGGATGTTAAGACAGATATAACAATATGTTGTTATGTGAAATATAAATATATTTAACTATTTCTTTACACTTATGTGTAAGAAAAAATATGTGAGCAGGATATTATACTGTACAAATAGTAATTGCTACACAGCCAGGCAATTCAGTCATCTCAGATCATAGCCATATGTGAATTAAATCAACACTAATATTACAGTCATTTCTTATGCAAAGCAGTTGTCCTTGCTAACATCTGTGATAAACAGAACGCTGCTGAGAAATGAAAGCTCCTGCAGATCGGAGAATTCAAAGGAATTTATTCATGTAGCATTAGTATAGCCCGCACAGTTAGATACACGCTGGGATATATTTGAACTTTAAATTATCTTAAATACTTTCACCCCAGCAGAAAAAAACACCATTTATGGTGATGACCTGAACTTCCCAGCAGCCATGGTCTGGGCAATTCAAGTAATCTGTTTTAACCCCAATATTATATAGAAATATTACACCCTGAGACACACAGTTTAAAACAATACTGACACATAGAAAAATGTTGCTAACCTATTTGTTTTGAATAATAAACTATAGTTGTTTGGGTTTCAATAAATGATTACTGAAGATACATAACGAGAGGTTTTTGTATCTGCCAGGGGAACGGCTTAGCAGAGCAATAACAGCGATAAGCATTGCCTCTTTATCCATGCTGGGTGTTAGAGGAACACTATACCCCCAAAATAATGTGGGTCCCTAAAAAACTTAAATTGCATAAAGCAGTTCATGTGTAAAACCCTGCTTCATGCACATAAACCATTTTCATAATAATATACTTTTTTAGTAGTATGTGCCCTTGAGTAATCCTAAATTGAAAATAAGGGCCGTCCCCTGGGATCGTATGATTCACGGTGCACACAAACAAACCAAACATAACAGGTCACATGAGCCAATTAACAGACAGAGTTCTGTTTTTTGCTTCAACACTTCTTCCTGTTACAGTTAGAGCTCCAGTATTTCTGGTCAGGTGATCTCTGAGGGACACACAGACCATCACAAAATGGTGGTTCAAGGAAAGAGATGTAAAAGTGCAACATTTACTTAAATATATATCCAGTTTGATGATTCTTTAATATGCCACTTAATATGATATAAACTATCTGTTGCTTAAATATTATTCATTTTGAGGGTAAAGTTGAGGGACAAGTAGTGCTTCCAGGGCCTAGAGGCTACCTGTACTGATGATTCAGTTGGAGCTTTCAAACAAGCAGCCATCAGCAATAGCTGAACTACAAAAAGATATTACAAAATGTCACACAGAACAGGCAGGTGCTAGGTTACTGCTGATTAACTGTAAAAGTATAGTGGTACCTTTAAACTTTTATCAGGAACCCGATGGGCACCCGCCAAGTCAGACTCCCTCTCCGGATCTCCTGAGCCTAAAAAAAACAATTTGCAAAGCCACGCAGCACTTTGGGGCTCTGTGCGAACCTTCTTGTGCACGCGTGCAGTGTTGAGTATGGAGGCCAGGGGGTCTGGAGGGGGGCCCTGGGCAGTAGTCCCAGTGGGCCCTAGGCCCCCTAGTCCGACCCTTCAGGAACATGTCACTATCCCTTTAATATTAATAAAATAAGTATTGGTGTTCTGACCATCTTGTGACACAGATACTTGCAGGAACATGGCCCCAGTCTGTTCCTCTGTAACAATAATATCATGTAGATGTGTTAATATTAATGGGTAGCTCCGGCTTCCAAACCAAAATTTGGAGGCCCACATAACACAGAAACCCCTAATATATCCATCACAGTCACCTGTTTCTTCAAAAAGTAAATAAATGCCATTTTCTATGCTGAAATCCAGCTGTTTAACAGTTCTTTTCTTTCTGCATCATTTGAAATCCTGCCAGGGAAGGAGGGACTAAAACACAGATGTTACAACAACTTCTCCACAGCTTACAGACAGCATGCAGGAACTACACAACCCACAATGCATTGCACTGTGAAGTTCCTTTCCTTATTGAAATCACGTGTGCAGGGAATTGTGGGGTTTGGAGGATGCAGGCTGAGGACAGCTGGCTGTTGCTACAATGTTACAGTAGTCAGCCAGCTCAGCAAAGTAGTCAGATAGATCAGCAGGAGGCTAGGCTTAGGGAACTGTCAGAAACCATTAAAAATCAAGAAAAGTCTGCATATTTTTTAAATGATATTGCAAAGTTGCTTGAAATTATGTTTACTTTTCAAAAAGCTCAATTTGTGTTTTTGTGGAGTTCCACTTTAAGATTTTTGTGAAAAATGTATTGATTTTAATTGTATTAAAACCCAGCAGCCTTCTTGTGCATGGCAGCCTCCTGAATCTGCCATTGGGTAGTTTTAACAGTAGGATTAATATCTTAACTTTGCTGGATAAATCGTGTGACAAAACCAGAATCCCCAAATAAACCGAACAGGCTGGTTTTGTTTCAAATCAGGATTAATTATACATCATGTGTCTGCCTCTGGTTCAAAGCTATTTAACTACCAATATGTAGACTCCACTGGGACTGTAAACATAAATATGTGCAAGCTTATTTGCAAAAGAAATTGAACAGTTATGTAATAAAGAAAAATAGGCATTGTTAACTAATAAATCAACAACAAATATGGACTTCATTCCTCAGTGACAATGACCCAATCACAATAGACTATTAAAGTAAAAAGGCAACATTTTATTCCCAAGATTCTGCCAGAGGGGGCCACTCATTCTTAATGGTGAAGGAAAGCTACGGAGGCATTTTAATACCAATAGATTAGCTGCAATAGCGCAAGCTAGAATGCTATATTTATTCTGTAGAATGTTTTACCATACCTGAGTAAAAAAGCTCTAGAAGCTCTCTGTTTGTTTAGGATAGCAGCTGCAGGATTAGCTTGGTGTGACATCACTTCCTGCCTGAGTCTCTCCTTGCTCGCTTATATTTCTGGGCAGATTACAGCAGAGAATGGAGGGGGGGAAGGAGCAAACTGAGCATGCTCATGCCCGGGGCAAAGAGGTTTAAGCTGAAGGCAGGAAGTCTACTACAGAAGTGTGTACAGTGTACACAATAAAAGGAAAGAAATGCAGTATTTCTTTTGACAGAGGACTCAAAGCAGCACTACTAGAGGGTTTACTGGTATATTTAGGTGGACCTTTTTGATAAGGCTTACTTAGTTTTAACCTTCCTTCTTCTTTAAAGAAAAACTATACCCCACAAACAACGTAAGTCTCTATAAAAACATATTGCATAAAACAGCTCATATGTAAAACCCTGCTTCATGTAAATAACCCATTTTAATAATAATATACTTTTCTAGCAGTATGTGCCATTGGGTAATCATAAATAGAAAAATTAGGGCCAGCTTCTGGGATCATGCGATCCACTGTGCACACAAACATACCAAACAAACTATACTTGTTAGGTCACATGAGCCAATTAACAGACAGTTGTGTCTTTTGCTTCCACACTTCTTCCTGTTACAGTTAGAGCTGCAGTATTTCTGGTCAGGTGATCTCTGAGTCAGCACACAGACCATCACGAAATGGTGGCTCAAGGCAAGAGATGTAAAAAAACAATATTTACTTAAATATATATTCCAGTTTGCTGAGATTCTTTAATATGCCACTTAATTTGATATAAACTGTTGCTTAAGTATTCATTTTGGGGGGTCCTTTAAGGAGTGTGATATGTAACCAAAATGTACATATTTTTTTTTAATTATTTAATTTTGATTACATATTGCATTCCTTAGGAGTAATTGTATTAATCATTGTCAGTGATGAGTTAAATCGATATTTGTTGTTATTAGTATATAGGTATTGATAGGACACCCTCAGTGCTGACATTGTATACAATACTGAACCCTTATTCTGAGTTGCAGTGATAATATTGTTAATGTTAATCTATTGTATTATTTCAGGCACAATTATGCACTACTTAAAAAGTACTTGAAGCAATGCAAAAAGTTCATCAATGCAAGGCTGTGGAATTCCCCATATCCCTAGGTAACAGTCTAACGTTGCAATTACCTGAGAAGTACCAAGGTTTATCAGGCAATAGTGTGGATGTTTTTAAGGCAATGACAATCACTAGGATTTATTAGACATCCCCTCTCTATGTCTATAATTGCTAACTTCGTACCCTTTTCTGCAGAACTGACCCTTGTACGGACTTAAGCTGGATTCATGTCCAGAACAATAAGCTTGTATCTAGTACTATACATTGCTTGAACTTCATTTTAGAACGGTGACAACACAGCAACATTATGCTCTGGAGAAAAGGACCCTGAGCCAGCCCATGGTAAAAGGTTAGCAGTTATGTTCTGGGGGAGGAGGTGGGTACCTAACCACCATGCATAGAGCATGGATGCATTTTTGGGCAAGAAAGATATCCAAGGCTAAGTTAATTGAATGTTCATGCATGAATATACACTATTTTTTATTTATTAACATGTATTTTTATAGCGCCAACATATTACACAGCTGATGTATAAGAGAACAAAGCAGGAAATCAAAAAACAATTTGGAACAGTTTGATCTCCAGTTTTTAATTTTTTTTAGACCAGAATCTTCTACCAAATTTACCCAAGCTAATCCCTGTCAATTAATCAGAATGTGTTCAACTGCTTGGCGTTTTCTACAGGGATATTCCTGCAGAGCTCAGCTTGGCAGCAGTACTCTGCATTAATACCTTTATCATAATATTGCATGATTTTAGATCAATCCAGGCAGTACAACTATTAGGAACAAATCCTGTTAAAAAAAAATTAAAGGGGTTTTCACCTTTAAATTAACTTTTAGTATTATGTTAAAAGTTAGAGAGTGATGTAGAATTCTGGTTGTTGGGGTTCAAATGACCCTAGCAACCAGGTATTGATTTGATTACTCATCTATGAATAGATGAATAATAAAAAGCAATAACAATACATTTTTTTTTAGATGGGGTCACTGCCCCCCATTTAAAATCAGAAGAGAGACAGAAGGCAAATAATTCAAAATTAAAAAAGAAAAAAAAGGAAATGAAGGCCAATTGAAAAATTGCTTAGAATCTTCCATTCTATAACATACTAAAAGTCAATGAAATGGAAAACTAGCCCTTTAAAAACATTTCACGAAATGCGAGATCCATGATAAGAGCGCTTATCAAGGGTTACTGGTAGAACAAATCCAGTAAATAAAAGTTTTTATCAGCCAGCTGGTGCATACAATTATTTGGCTGTTTGTGTGTTCACGGTTTCTCTGAACAATGTTCCAGACAACTGGTGAAAAAAAGTTACAGTCCAAAGTGCAAACAAAATATTGTTTCTACAACACATAAGGTGATGGTATGAAAGCAAAGATGGCCAACAGATGGCGATGCACATGCCTAGGAAGGATCTTCCATGTCCACATCCTCTTGTAATTTCTGAACCATTTTGTCTTCCAGCTGTTTTGCCTTTCCTATAAACAAAGCGAAAAACATTACAATAATGCCTGCATTTGAAATCATAACATCACAAAGGGAGTCTTAAAGTAAAAGATGTAAAGGGGATAAATATATATTTTTAAACAAATCTCACCAGCATGAGGAGCCCGAATAAGATGAATGTTCTGTTTGACTTCTTTGATATCCTGTGCTTTTTGCAACTCTTTGCCCTTTTTCAGTCTAGGGAAGAGAAAGCATTATCAAAATGGCCCCATAACTCTGTCTCGTTTAGATTATAGATATATATATAGATAGATAAGATATATTTGGTAATAAGATATTTACCTATTCATGATAAACCGAGCCTGTCTCTTCTGCTTGATTTCTTCAACTCTCTTCATTGCCTCAACTGAAAAAAAAGAAGAATGTTAATAGCATGCAAACACTGAATTGGATAAGTCAGGAAGGCTATTTTTTTTAGCTATACACTGAAATAATTAAATATTTTACTAGATGCGAACTGCAACTCAGTAAATCAGTGTTCCTCTCTAGTGATGGGCGAATCTGACCCGTTTCGCTGTACCTAAAAATGCATCGAAGTCTACAGGCGACATTTTTTTACGCGTGACAATTTTTTTCACCCATTGGAGTCTATGTACATCTTTTACGTGGCAAAATACTTTTCACATTCCCTCCATATATGCCCATTATGCAGAATACAGAATTATTTGAAATTTCACTAGACATCAAATGGAGTTCAGTACATCAATGTTCAAGTATGTGCCACAACTTCTATGATTGGCCAGCTTACAAAGTGATGACCTTTAAAAAAAAAAAAAATTAGAACTGAGAGAACGCTAGAGAGTAATAGATTTTAGAGGTGAAATCTCTCCACATGTCCTGACAATAAGTACATATAAAGGTATGGGATCTATTATCCGAAAACCTGTTATTCAGAAAGCTCCAAATTACAAAATAACCATCTCCCTTAAGGTGGCCATAAACGCACGATAATATAGTATTTAACGATATTGGCAGAAGACTTGTATATCGTCCAGCTCGTCGATCGTGCTGGCTGTAAAATTGTGATGGGGCATCTTTGAAAGCACTCGAACATCGGCCATTATTAGTGCTGAATGGTCAGATACAGGAAGAATTCTATTGTTTCTACCTGTATATCCGATGAATAAGCTCTATACGTGTGTTTTAAAACTAACAATCTTTCTTGGAAAGATTGTAATTGTAATGTCTATGGCCACCTATAGACTACATTTTCATTTCATAATTAACATTTTTCAAAGTAATTTCCTATTTCACTGTAATAAAACAGTTCCTTGTACTTCATCCGAATGTAGATATTCATAATACGTATTGGTGACAAAACAATTGTACTTTGGTTTATTTATTGTTTAGCTGATTTTTTTTAGTAGACAAAGCATGGAGATCAAATTATGGAAAGATCCCTTATCCGGAAAACTCCAGGTCTCGAGCATTCTGGAGAACAGATCCCATACCTGTAATCTGTATCTAAGATGAGCATATCATGAGAAGGCACAGTTAAGCACAAGACTATGTGAAACTGAAGAGGGCATGTTACCTGACTTGCTCCACAATTCTCTCTGATATTTGACAGGTTCATTTCTTCTTTTTTCAAATTCAAATGAATTATCCTGTGTACAACAAAAAAATTATTAAAATGATAAAGTGTGAGTTTTAATCGGAATAAGAAAAACACTTCAGTTGTTAATCCACAGGACCTGTGCTTTGCAGTCAAATATTGCATATGGATATCGACATATGTAGTTATTTGTGTAGACAATGGAGGTTATTGGGAACACTTAAGAATAACAATATTCCTAGTAACTTGTAAATGTCACGTGGAAGGTACATGTCACATTTAGCATTTAGGAGTGATTTTTTAGTAAACTCAAGACAGCAATTTAAGACAAACTGAAAACAGAATAATTGTTTACCCTACCAGAAGTGCTGACTAACAGAGCCTCCACTCAGGATTGGTGAAACAATAATTTATCACATTAATGTGCATAAAGAGCAATCTGGGCACTGGATCATTATGTGCATTCATGTACCAACATGGCTTCCTACAGGTGCAGGTGGCATAGCAATACAAGGGGCATCTTCTATCAAAATAGTATTGTTTCTCCCAACTGGAATGCAGGCTCTTTTAGATGACACTCCTGGTGCTCTTTGATCATTTTTACATATATAACCCCAGCTAAGTGCTAAACTATAAAAGGGATGAGGAAAACGACCAAGTGAGAGCAGAGGTGAAGACTTACCACGGTCAACTCTTTACCAGCCGATTTTCTGAATGCTTTGGTCCACCTGATCTTTCTAGGGTTGCGCTTCTTCTTGAAATTCTTGTGGCATTTTGACCTGCAGAACCTAAAAACCTAAACAGAAAACAAAATTGAATGAATGAACTCATATTGCCAGGAGTCAAACAAGAGCTTTTGAAACAAACTGCAGCTTGGCAAGAAGCACCTCAGCATCAACCTACAGGAAGGAACTAACTGTAATCCTTTAGGAATGACAGCCCCTCTTTAGTCATTCATTTATTTCAGATAATTTTGGTGGTTAAGGATTGTTAATATGGTAGTTATAGGTTAGGCACCAAAAAGGAAGGTTGTGGGTGCACTCCTAAGGCCATATAAAAACATATTTAAGTACAATACTCCTCTGTCTAAATGATTCAATGAATATGCAAGTGCATGTATTTAAAAAGGAAAGAAAAACAGGGTTTTTTGTTACAAAGTTATGATTATAAAGTTGATAAGCCGCCATACCACGTTAAGGTAAACACCATACGGTGGTCCCTAACTTGTTTACCTGTGATCAAAATATAAAAGGTCAAATACCTCTCTGCTTAACAGCATTACTTGGAGTAAATGTCTCCTGAAGCTTGGTTTCAATTCGTGGGCTAAATCCGCCCCCACCACCTGCATATGCGGCTTTTAAGAGAGAGACTGCCCAAATCAATGCCCATTTTTTAAAAAAAATGTGAGTGAAGAGACTATAATAAAGACAAAGCAAAGTTGTATATATAGGTGCACACTTATGTGTGTATGTGTGTGAGTATAGGTATAAGTACAGGTGTGGGTATAGATATGAACAAAAATGAAAAAGGAAAAGCTAAATGTAATAGTGTAATAGGTGTAGTGTATGTGAATTAGTGCAGAAGTGTTACCTGGTGACCAGTGCAGTAAATATAATGAGTGTCTCAGGCGTTGGTTTCGATAAAAAGGCTAAAGCCTCCCCTGCCGCTAGCATTTGTGGCTTTTAAGAGAGAGAAACTGCCCAAACCAAGAAATGTAGCCAGAAGCTGTGGCTGAGCTTCATGTGGTTAGTGCAACCTCATACCCACCCCTTTAAATTAACAGCGTTTTTTATTAATTCTTGGTGATGTTATGATTTCTTATTATTCTTGTAAATATACATATTTTGCAATTAGTCAACACAAATCCACTATAAGGAAGGAGATGCTAAATCTACTAGTTCCAGCTCAGTTTTACAAAGGACAACACACTGCATCATCACTCAGCTTTCTTGGGGGACAACAGACTTACATCTCCAACTATGAGAGACATTTTTGAATTCATACTCTGCAGACATTGCATTCTATGAATCTCAATAAGGAGTATGACCTGTTTCCCTTTATTTAACTTTTTAGTTTTTCTTTTGGGGGTTAGTTTGGGACTTTTTGGACAACACTCCATGTCTGTTAATCTGAAGTGAAATGTATTTTGTTTGTTGTAGCACTTTATAAGGCAGAACAATGGAGGTTTTACATTTGACATAGCATGTGATGAAGTTGGAACCCAGGATCAGTTTTGCATTATGTAAAGTTACGGTTAAGGAGACATTTTGTGTAAACAAATAACAATGTACCAGTGCGTTATACTCATAAAAAGTAGTGTTTCAGGCTGATTTTTTTGAATATTTCTGTAAAGACCTCAAAAATCCATCCCATTCACTTCCTTTTCCCTAAATTCTGAGGCTGTGCAGGGGAGCCAGCGGCTCTCAGCTCACTGCACTGTAGGACAGGAACCAATCAGCAGCTAGCAGGACCTGATAGGGAACTGAAGCCTGGCTGTGCTTGTGTGACCCAAATAGAAGAGGGGGTGGTGGTCAGTACAATTTTCCATTCCTTAATGGTTGCTCTGTGCTGCAAGGAAAAGAAACTCCAGGGTAGTGGTAAACACAACATGTTTATTGAACCCGAAATATGTTTGTTTACCACTACCCGGACTAAGGTCGTTTGCAGTAACACTGCTGGAGTTCCTTTTCTGTCTTTTATACTTAGATTGTTTGTGCTTGTGTGACTGCAGGGCTGTGATTGGCTGTCCCCCTCCTACTGTGCTTCTGGCAGGGACCCTTAGGACACGCCCACCCCTGATTAAAAACACAGACAGGGACAAGAAAACATCTATAGGGAGCTCCAATAAAGGGGCTAATATATTTTTAGTACTATGAAAAAGCTACACCATATATTACTTATAATTGCCTAAACAGTGAGGGTTTTAATTCATTTATCCTATACATCTCCTTTAATAAGTGAAGTACCAATTGGAATGTCCGATGATGCACAGGTGTCCTGTGATTCTACCTATAACTAGTTGGGGAGATAGGAATGCCATCATACAGCTTGAGAAAGAGGCAGGAGAAAGTGGTGTTTTACAATCAGTTGTATTATTTGAGGTGTATTTCATACTTACTCCCCCCCCCCCAAAAAAATTAGTTCTCCCTGTCCCTGACAAACACCCAGGCCCTGGTCACCACCATACACTAATTAACCTGATCCCATCAGCTGCTCATATCTCTCAGCCACTGCGCACGAGGTGTTGCCATACCAACGCATTCCAGGTCCCCCTGCGACGTCACGTGACCTGCCCAGTTTAGCAGCCAGCTGCGTGTTTACAAACTTACACCGACAGACATGCGCAACCCACCCCGAGCCTCATTTACCTTACTGTCGTTCCTCACGAACATCATCCCGTGCCCTGGGTAAATGGGCGCGGAACAGAAGTAACACTTTTCCACTCGCATGGTGGCGGCTCACGACCGAGTACGACCACACGCTGCCAGCACCAGCTGTAAAAGGAAGTAGCGAGACTCCGATCACCAAGACTTCCGTCACTGGCAGAACTGTACGTGCGCCTCCAGCCCACAGCGCCACCTAATGACTGGCTGAGTTCCCTGTCTGAGAAACGCCTCCATTCTTGTGGGCTGAACCGCCGAATCAGTCCGAAAACAACCGAATAATAAATACGGATAAAACCGATCAGCACTGAGAAGGCCTCTCATTCGAGCTTGGGCTTTGTTGGTTTACGTGGAAACCAACTGGTCTGATTATAAAAGGATGGGAGTTAGTAGTTTGTTCAAAAACAAAACAGCATTCAGTCAGTGCTTTTAATGATGCAGTTTTCCTCAAAGGGGTACTACATCTCTCCACTAACTTTTACTATATTATAGAATGGCCTATTCTAAGCAATGTTTCAATTGGTCTTCATTACTTCTTTACCATTGTTTCTAATTTATTTTCTTCGTTTTCTCACTTGTTGCAGCTTTCATATGTGAGTCACTGACCTCCATCTAAGAAACAAATGCTCTGTGACTGTGAGGCTGCCTATATGTCTTTATTGACACTTTTATTATTCATCTTTTTTTATTCAGGCCCTCTCCTATGTATATTCCTGTCTCTTCTTCAAATCAACGCATGGTTGCTGGGATCATTTGGACCATAGCAACCAGGTTGCTGAAATTTACAAAAACCGGAGAGCTGCTGAATAAAAAGCGAAATAACGCAAAAGCCTCAAATAATAAAAACAAACTGCAAAAGGTCACTGTATTTTAACGTTTTAACAACCCCTTTAATGATTAACGTATCCCTCAGGTAATACCTCCCAACTGTCCCGTTTTCAGACTGACAGTCCCTCTTTTGACAGCACAACCCGCAGCCCCTCATTTGTACTGGAAAGTCCAGTTTTTCTCTGCACTGAACAGCCACAAAAAGAAACTTATTTTCTAACTTAATTGGCTTTTGGCAGAGAGCCCAGAACAGCCACAGCTGCAGATAATATACTTATATAACAATTTGGGATAAGCAAATAAGTAACTGTAACAATATAAGATAACAGGTCTCTTGGGAGAAGTTAAACTCACAGCAATTCATTATCAAAACCGTAATAACTGAAAAATAACACAGAAATATGTTCAAACTTTCATAACAACCTGCCAAATTTTGTAAAATAAACATGGTAATTAGGGGGTGTAACCACAAAAATGGGCATGGTCAGAAAAATATTTGCCGCACTGCCTGCTATAGACTTCACTGTATATCAGCATTTTAACTGAATGCAGCCCTAAAATATGCCGTATGAGAAGTTATCAAATGTATCATTCACATACATTGTACTGTGTTGGGGTTATACTTAAAGGGGAACTATAATGAAATTTAAAATGCAGAGTATAAATAGATTATGTAAAAACAAATATGTCTTTACTTTGAGCTCTGGGTACCACCGCTTGGCTGTGACATAACTAGATAATACTGGGCCCTACAGCAAATTATTTTTCAGGCCCCCAAAATGTTTAGAGGTTGACTTGTTTTACCAATATTAATTGAAATTGTATATGAATTAGGGCCTCATGGGGCCACTATACTTCCTGGGCCTCCCTGCAGCCACAGGGTCTGCTTCATTCATAGTTACAAATGTAAAAAACGAATCCGGGATTGAAGTTCCCCCAAAATCCAGCAACTTCTTTTAGGGCTCTCCTCTGCCCAAACAAAAGCTTCACAGAAATAAACGATGTTGCTGTATCCCTCAGAGAGGAGGGGGGAGATAACAGAAAGTTTATATAGTGTAGTAATTTCAATATTGAGTAAAATACACCCACAGTGTCCTCCAAACCTTACTAAAACACTTTTTTACTGTGATGCAAAAAGAACATACACTTGTGTGTTAAATTAACTTATTCACCATATGTGTTCAATTATAGCTTTTTCACCCTTATTTTAAACAGGAAGAAAAGTGAACAGACAGGGGTGGGTCCGTAACTAAGTGATAGTGAGGTTAGCAACACAAATCCCGATTGTTGCTTTCCCGTGGTATTATATACTCACAAGAAGTGAGTTTCAACTAATGTGAAACACAAACAGTATGGTCTCTCATCCAGGCTCCTTCTTCCTGAATCTCTTGATGGGGAGATAAAACAGATATCCTGTGCAGAAGCGCTTTTAAAACACACTTAATAAAAAAGTAAAATCACACTCTCAAACACACTCTGGTATGTCGCATTGAAATGTCCTTGTAAAGTCCTTCTAGCACTTAGGTTTCCTCGGCGTCCCTTGGAACTTTGTGCTGCTTTTTTTTAAAAACATGAGCGGTGCTGCTCCAAATCGCAGGCGTAAACACGCTCGGCGCTTCTGCAAGGTAAGAGTGTAGGAGCGTAATCCTTCATAGTTACGCCCCAGGCTTGGGGTATGAAACCGACAGCAGGTAGGGCTAGACAAACACAGCAGAGTGAGGCAATTTGCAAGTGTCACATCAATGTAATCCTTGTATATATAAAGAGCTTACACTTAATTGTGAGGTCCATAGATCAATCAACAAAACTAACTGCCACACACATTTTAATCCACTCATCATTTCCAACTGGCCATACATCGTTACACCATATTTCTGCTAGATATTGGCCCCCTGTACTTGGACCAATAAGCAGCTGACTTGGTTTGGAGAAGTGGAGTCAGCAGCTTTCATCAGCATATGTAGGGTTAACACAGCTGAATTGCTGAATCCTGCATGCAGATCCATGATGGAGCACAAGGGAAAGCGGATTGTTTCTTTTGAAATGGATTTGACTGCTGCTTTGGATCCATCCTTAAGCAAGTTCCTCATTTGGACACTTTAAATGCATTCTATAGAAAGATTTGTTTCATTACTTTACTCTGGTATTACCTTTGCTTTTCAGTTGTGTTAGTTACCACCTTAAAGGGGTGGGTCACCTTTACATTTACTTTTAGTATGCTACAGAATGACTCATTCTATTTCTTATTCAAATCAGTGCATGGTTGGGGTAATTTGGACCCTAGCAAATTGCAAACTGCAGAGCTGCTGAATAAAAAGCCAAATAATAAAAAAAAAATAATAAAAAATGAAAACCAATTGCAAACTGTTTTAGTAATTGTCTCTTTACATCATACTAAAAGTTAATTTAAAGGTGAACAACCACTTTTCATAATATTTCTCACATCACATGCTCTGGATTCAGTGTACCTAAAGGCCACATACTGACTAGTATGCCAGATGCTATAGAATCACTCAATTTTGGTAGAAGATATTTTTTTCTTTTTTTACTACAGGATTTTCAGGATGTTCGACTTCTTTTTCTGGAGTTTATATTCAGAGTTTAATCGATGCATTTGTTAGTCCCTATGTGGACTGGCAGCCTACAGGAGGCTCTTTCTGATAGTACATGTTTTTTTATACAACTAAAACTTGCCTCCAAGTCTGGAATTCAAAACTAAGCTGCTTTGAGGCCTCTTGGAGCAACATCCAAGGGGTTGATAAGCATATGTTGCTCGCGAGTCACTGGTTGGGGATCACTATCTTAGAAAGCTTTACAATCAATGGTTTTTCTTATAGGTTCAGTGTATTATGCACAGACAGCCTTATTTAAATGCATATTTGCATTAATTGTTATGATTAAGAACGGCCATATTGGATACAACACAATCTTGAAATGGGCCCCACTGGCATCTGAATCACCTACAAAGATTACACCCCATCAGCAACATATGGACAATAGTGGGAGTATCCAACACAAATTGCCCTAAAGGCCCGAATATGTTAGTTAGATACTGAAAAGGTTTGTACCCTAGGCCTTTGCAGATCCCTTTGACCAATTGCTTAGGGAAGCAATTTCCTTGCCACTTTCATAGCAGTATTTTCAGTGTTTCCACTTTTGTCTATGATTTCTGTTCTTAGTTAATGAAAGTAATAGTTTTACATTTGCTACATTAAAAGCAGAATCTATTTCTTGACATTCTCTGCACTACTGGCTCTGACTCCTGAAACAATGTATCGTTTGCTCATTCAGCTACCCTCATGGAAGTGAAAGGGATAAACAAATACTGTTTTCAGTTGCAATTACATTTACAGTTTAAATCCATTAAAGGGGACCAGTCACCCCAAAAAAAACCATTCCAAATCCTATTTTATCACATCAGTCAAGCAAAATGAACTTTAATTACACTATATAAATATTTGAATCTTGTTTCCTTCAGTCTGGGAATTCATAATTATAGCAAGCAGGAAGCAGCCATTTTGTGGACAGTTTTATTAAGGCAAACTTTGCATCATCTCAGTATCTTGTTTGTGCACCAGAATGGGGGACCTCATGTTCATTTCCTTGCCCTGGCTACAAAATAAACGGTAAAGAGAACAGGGGAATGTGAGGAGAGCAGTGACATCTAGGAAGTGCTGAATGGAAAGTGAAAGTAATTGTCTGCCCCGCCTCTATGCCACTGGCATAGAGGAGGGGCAGACAATATTTGATTGACAGCTGAGCTTACAACAGCTATGAATGCTTTAATAAAAAATAGACATTGGATTTCATGTTTAATTTGAAAAGGACTTTTATTATACAGATTTTTGTGTCTGGATGACAGGTCCACTTTAAATTAATATACATTGGAACGTTGATTAGAATTACATTTTGTTTTCTACTGTAGACAGTTGGGGGGGTTATTTATCAAAAAAATCGAAAACGTTCTCACTATACTCCGACCAGATCCACAAGGACCCCCCCCCCCATTTATCAATACATTTTTCTGAAAATTTGGCAAAAAATTCAATAAAATAGCGTAAAAATCCGAATTGTACTCATTTTTTGGATCTTTTGCCAAAAACTGCCATTGACTTCTACATGAACTCGGCAGGTCTGAGCTGGAGTACTTTTTTATTTGGACTTTTAACACCATCTGAGTTTAATAAATCTCGAAAAAATTCTAGTTTTTTTTCCAATAAAAAATTGTGTTTTCCCCTTTAAAAGTCTGACCAGAAAAAAACAGACTTTAATAAATAACCCCCTAAACCTGTGATTTTCTCAACTATTATTCCTTACCTAGTAGGCTAACCCACCCGCCAGCTCCTATTCTGCAGTGTTTCAGCAGTAGCACTAGCCTTAGTATATTGTATCGCCATGTTTTGCAAACAGAAATCACCTCTGCCCACAATCCCAGAAAGGAGACAGAAATTATTTTAACTGATAAACTTTAATATTTGATTTATTGTAAAACATCTTGTTAGAAAAATATTTCTCCAGTATCACAAATGACAAAAATATGGTATTACCGTAGGTTTATTTTTAATCAGACTACCTGATCATATGATTATTGCAAGTCATTTAATGTCAGTGTACCTAAAAAAAAAAAACTAGAAAAGGAAAAAAAAAACATTGCATGGAACTGAATTAGAAACCTTATATTTTTAGTTACACTTGAATTTGAGGTTTAGGT